>NC_086154.1:95614775-95922729 GCF_035149785.1 Candoia aspera | reverse complement strand
CTTCTAGAACTGACCCATAAAGTAGGTTTCGAACCACTATAACACCATATTTTCACCTTCTACTTCATAGAACAGGTTCAATAAAACACCAAGGCTGACAGTATTAAAAAAACAAATCATTAAGATATCCAAAAGGATCACACACACACACCATTTTTTCCTCAGAAGCACGACATGCAATCCTGTTTCACAAGGGATCCACGGTTAAAATCCACCATTACCACCATGTATAACATATATAAACCCAGAATACTGTAAGTGTTATGAGCTGCAAAGCCATTTTCACTGGAGAACTGCAAATACTATTGCGGAACTGATTCTTAAATAGTTCTTTCAAGTATCTGAAAATGCATCCAGTTTGCATGCTAGTAGAAAACTTTGGAGTCTGAAATCCTGTTCTTTTTTCTTTTTTGGTTTTGGAAGACAGTCTAAAGAACTGACTAAAGCTATCCTCAAAGCACCTCTTTATAAGCTGCCCTTCTCTCTTCATAGAAATATAAGCATTTGTAATACACATTTGTAATAATATCAATAAATATTAATATTATCATAAGCACGTATATGAGACTCAGCCTGCACTTGTGGTCTTCTACTTTGCCACACGCAATTTATAATTTGATAAGTAAAATATGCCTCCATGCCAGGAGTTTAAATTTTGATGAACCTTTCCAGCATCTACTTGCTATAGGGAGAATGCTCATGGGCTGTGTTTACACTGTAATAACTTGTTCAATCCTATGTTAGGGTCCTATTATGATGTTGCCACAAGGTTAGTATTCTGAGTACCTACGTGTGGTAGTCCAAATTAGTTACAAGGTATCTTGATGGAAGTGATTTTATTCCAAATGCAGCACAACCTAACTAACTGTGAAGTTTTGCTGACAGACATAAAATAGCTGTCAGGAAAAAACAACAACAACATGTCATGTGACTCAGAGCATCTAATGGAATGCTGCTGCTTACAAAAGTGGCCCCCCAAGTCACATTTTACTGCATCCCTCTCCCCTCTTACAAATGCAACAATACTACTAAATATAAAGCCAGTCTTTCCTGAGTTTTCATACATAGAGTGGATACCTTCACTCAACCAAAGAACTTGAGGCATCTCCTGGTAAAGAAGGTACAATAAAAGGTCCTGTGTTAAGTTTATCTGATGTAAGCACAAGGCAGTGCACATCTCCCTTAAAGTAGTGAGAAAATGTAGCATGTACAATTTTATCTGAAAGTAGATGATCACCATGAATGCGGATGAGTCGGTTACCAATATCTGTATCATATAAATTAGGAACCCTCTTCTGCCAAGTGGTCCCTAGTGATCAGCAGAGCCAAGATTGTTAGAATTCACAATTACCCTTTCACTGGCCTGAATATTGTGAGGTCTTTGTGTAGGATGATCACATCCTCCCCGCCCTCCCCTTTTTTTCTTCTTCTGATGCTTCTCCACAATATGGGCCAAAGAAGGTTTTAGCTGCCCATGGCATTCAGTAGTAATACTTTTAAGTTACCATGTGTGGAGCATTCCTGTACTTGCGTAGGAGCCCCCCTGATCTTTGCTCAGCTGAAATTCCAGCTGTTTCATCCAAGCTTTATTGAATGTTTGAACTGCCTTTTCTGCTGCACCATCTTAGGCTGGGTGCTATAGTGCAGAGAAGGTGTCCATTTTGTCTCAAAAATCACTGACGTTCGTTGGATGTAAATTAAAATCTGTTGTCTGAGACCAATAGTCTTGGTAGACGAAAGGAGAGAAATGCATCTCACTGCTACTGATGTTGGTAGATAATACCACCAGCTAATTGTAATAATTGTGTACAGCCAGAAGAAAAGTCTGTCTGCTCATTTTAGTATAGTTTTAAGGATTCTTTCCCATCCTGATCTTGCCAATGTCCATGGTAAAAGGGTGCAGTAAAGGACAGATTCTGCACAGAACAAGCAGCAGCACATACATATATAAACTCTTCTATATCTTAATCTAGCCCAGGCTATCATGAATAACTATGGGCTTATACGTACCAGCTAATACAGTGATTGTAGCATGTGTGGACAAATTGAACAGGAATGATCCATAATAATTTAACAGACCTATAAATGAATATTGTTCATTCAGACATTTGTTGATGAGATGCTGTAGCAATTTCATCAATCTTATTTTAATGGGATGGAGGCTGTGCTGATCAGTATGCTACCCAGGTACTCTACAGATTCTTGAAGAAATTGACACATATATAATTTCATTTGCAGTCCATAGGTTTCAGGTCTAGTTCACACTTGTGTGATAGTGCTAAATGTTTTTCCCTAGAGGAAGAGATCAAAATATCATCTAGAAGAAGACAACATGATGTAAACCTTCTAATATTGCATCTACTATATATTGAAAAATTGAAACCCAGTTGAAACCCTAAATGTATCTTTGATACAGACATTTATGAGTCTTAATAGTTAATTACTGCTTTGAGTCTAAATCTGAGTCTAACTCCAGTTGTTGATAGGCACATGAAAGTCAATTTCACAAATGTACTTGCCTTCAGCTAATGTAGCAAACAGATCCTCTGTGCTGGGTAATGGGTATGGTTCTGGTCCACCTAATGATTGACAGTCACAGCTGGAATTGACACTTTCTTTTCTACAGATATACCCACAGTAATAAAATAACTTAATTTGCACTTGGTGAAATTTTCTATCCACTGGGACAGCACAGCTATTACCTTACGTACATCTGCCTTCACGCTATTATGTTCCTTTAATTGTTGAGAATCCTCCTGGTTTAAACCATAGCTGAAGGATTGTTACATGCAGATAGAACATTCAGATCTTTTTCATTCATCAACTCATACAGGTAATAGTCGTCATGAAGGCCACAAACAACTTTATCAGAGCCTGATTCAGGAAAGGCCCAAAGGCTCAAGAAAAAGATAAGCATTCTCAATAACAATATTGCCTTTAAGTCTTTCTCCCACTTTGTAGTTTATGCCATAAAACCTAAAACATTCTTCAATAATGATGAGCTGGGGTTTATGACAAGGCTTCACAGGAGAAGTGGGAATTTTCAGGAAAATGTTTGGCTTCACAAATATATCTGTTCCTTCTTTCTTGAGAAATGTCATTTGCAGAAAGCTAGCTCTCAAATCTTTTGAACTAAGAGTCAGACTCCTCAGCTATAGCAGAGGAATTTTTTTGGAACTCATTAGTAGCCATTGTGCAATTATTCCCTGTTGCACAGCAAAAATTCTTCAGAAAAGGACCCAGCAACTTTTAGCTGAAGTAATGTGAATTGCAGCAAGGAGATGGACAGAAATCCCTTGTTGGTTGCCCATGTTTGCAGTCCTGGTTTTAAGATCATATTCTAATGTTACCATAAGATTAGTCCTATGCATAGTGCTCCAAATCAGCAACAAGGTATCTTGATGGAGATGCTTTTAATCCAAACTGCAGTACAGCCAGTGAACTCTGCTGGCAGATATGTTATTAAATTACTTTCTGAATATAAAATGGCTTGAGGAGAAATGAATGTAGCAAGTGGAGTGCTTCCATTTACATAAATGGCTGCCCAAGGCACATTTTACTACTCACATGATATCAGCAGCCCAGCCATTCCCTTCTCAAGTCACTTCGCATAGACATGGCAAACTGCATAGCCATATGCTACCAGAGAGAGACAGAAACAATTAGCGATTGGTCACACAGTGGGGCAAGATCAAGGAAAAAGAACTGCATAGATTTCAGTAAGGTATCTTTAAAGCTAGATCAGGAAACTTGGAAACTGTAAGAGAAATTTCCCATCTTCATATATGGTGAGTTAATTAAGGTGGAGTCCCTCTGAATGATTTGAAATGCTTCTACCCAGATTTTTTCCACCTGGGCTAGGTTGTGTTTATGACATAAGCTATCAACTGATTTGCCTGCTATCTTTTGATTGTTTGTCTTCCCTCTCTTCCATTCTTTCCCCAGCCTCCCCACAGTCTCTCTCACTATTATTGACAATTGGCAAGGACTTCACTTATTTCAGGAATTCTCAAACTTTGTAGTGAACTGACTCCTTATAATGATAAAATAACTTTCCCTATTAATAATTATTTCACTGACAGATTTGAGCAAGAAATAGCCATACCATTTATTTGTAGTAATTAAATTTTAATCTATATATCAAATAAAGCAATGATTGAACTGTAAAACTTTACAAAATCAAATCTTTTAATTGGAAATGAAAAATAAAACATCAAGTTTAAAATCATCAACTGGCTGCTGGCTTTAATGGGATGAGCTTGCTTAGTTTTGCATTATACCTGAAATGTGAGTTTTAGTCTGGAAACAGCTACTTTCATTTCTTGTTTCATACTTACTTAGAATTGCTGCTGGATCTTTGTGGTGGCAATTACAGAAAATCCTGAATTTGCTGCCAGCTTGTCTGAGCCCAACAGGAGCAATGATACTGTCAATGATCCAGCTTTGCATACGTAAGCCATCGGGCTGTGCTTCATCCTTTACCCCTCATTTGGCTTGGACAAGCTGACTGCTGGCTTGTCCAGGTAGAATGGGAACAGGTTTTGATCTAGCTTTGAGAGTGGAAGCCCTACTAGAACTTGTTCCAGGCTATGCTCAGTCTGCAAAGCTGAACCCTATAAAATTGTGCTTTTTCTATGTCTTTCCTCTTTCTTCTAACTGAATGAGCCCTGCTCAGACCTGAGAATCCCCTCAGATTTGCTTGGGATTTCCTGGGGTTGTGACCCAGAGCTTGAGAACTCTGTTTTAAAAAAGAGTTGATCTTTGCAAGCTATTGAAATAAAATAGCTTTCAAGTAATAGTATAATTTTACTGTAAAGTAGAACACATGGCCGTGCTAACCAAAATTTGTTGGAGGTTCTAGGAATCCATTTTTTTCTAGAAGGAAGGGCCGCCCTTCTTCATACTTCAGTTCATCTGCTTTATGACTTTCAAATGAAAGAACACAGATATTCAGCATGAACCTGTTAAAGCTCAGTATTGTCCTGAAAGCCTTGTACTCTTCAATGGTGCCACTCATAAATGAAATATTTTCAAAGCTCACCATTCTCTAATTTTAGGAATACACAATAGATGTATTTTTCCGACAAAGCTGGAGGGATGAAAGACTGAAGTTCAAAGGACCCATGCAAGTACTTCGACTGAATAATTTAATGGCTAGCAAAATATGGACACCAGATACATTTTTCCACAATGGAAAGAAATCGGTAGCTCACAACATGACTATGCCTAACAAACTTTTGCGGATTACAGAAGATGGGACACTGCTTTACACAATGAGGTAAGAGGCAGAGATGTGGCATTTTATTTATGAAAAAATATATACTGCATATATTTCAGGCTGGGTATTTTTTGCTTTTGTTCATAAATGTTCTTCTGCTTTAATGAGTTCTGTGTTTTTTTCAAGATTTGCATCAGATAATAAAATACGTACATCCTTAAAAGGGTCAATGGAATGTAGCTGTTTTCAGTGTTTTTATTTTTCTTCTAATTTGTACTCATCTTTTCACTTTCTGGCCTTTGAGCTTGCTGCATTCATTGGGATAGAAGCAAAGACACCATATTTTACTTTAATAAGTTTGGGAATTAGAGTCTTATGGATGAGACTACCAGCATACAGATTTCAAGGGGAATAATGACATATTTTGTGCCCCTTTTACAAGGTCCTAACCAGGTAAATAATGTATTGGATGGAACAAGGATGAGGGACATTTCCAGTCTTCTTGGCCAATATCAAACAAGGTCCCTACTGTGGAGTAGGAGTAGAGGAAGATATTGTATCTCTGTGAGACTCAGAAATTAGAAGTTTGTTTTTTTACAAAATGACTAGGATATTCTGGGAAACCGGCATGGTACAATGGTTAAAAACTCAAGATTATAATTAAAAAAACTCAAGTTCAAATTCTCAATTAGGTATTGGTTGACTTTGACCCAGGCACTATCTCATAGCTTCATGATAGCTGTTATCCCACTAAATGGTTGTGAAAAAGGGTAGGATATAAATAAAAGTAACAAATATATTTGCACTCCATAGTGAGGTATCCATTCACCCATCTTCCATTTTGAATGTAGTAATCATGGCTCAAATGGCAAAGAACAAAATGGGACAATTTGGGGGATAAGATAACTCTAGATAATATGCATAAATAATATGCATATTTATGTATAATATGCATAAATCTAGGTTTGCATATTATGCATCACAGAGAAACAGTTTTGAATTACACATTGCAATTACTTATTTTCAGGACTATAAACTGATATATATATATATGATATAGGTATATTTTAATGTAATTTTTATCTGGCTATGTTTTAATGCTATTTATTGTAAACCGCCCAGAGTTCCCCATTGGGGGAGATGGGCGGTGATATAAATTTAAATACTAAATAAATAAATATCACAGTTTGGTCTTTAGGGCAAAAGGTAGCATAGACTTTGAGGTTTCCTTTATTGGATTCTTGGAAGAACAAAAAAAAAAGTGTGCTTTTAAACCAGGTAAGCAAAATCTCTGGTTAACCTTGCTGCAAACAAACATTTAATACAGTGCATTAATGTACTGCAATGGAGTATGGACCGTCTATTATCATTTGCATTAAAGCCTCTTTATATCCTACATCTGTTCTATTGCTTTTGACCTCTTTGCAGACTCACAGTGAGAGCAGAATGCCCAATGCATTTAGAAGACTTTCCCATGGATGCACATGCTTGCCCATTGAAATTTGGAAGCTGTAAGTTGAATCTGACAATTATTTTCCAGCTTCTCCTTTCCACAGGCCACTTAGCAGTTAGAACAAGGCCTTGGTTTGCGGGTATGATACTTTCCAATTATTGCAGCTTTATTTTGTAGCTAAAGATGTTCTACATGGATAAACATAATATAATATTTAATACAGGCATGAGAAAACTTGTGAAGGGCACTGTGACAGCACAGCATATACATTCCTCCATTCTGCTTATCTGTGGCAACATCTTATTACAGACAGCATAGCTTTAGTAACCTTATTAACACACACAGAAAATATAGATTTACTTCAAAGGATTGATTAACTGTCAATTTGTATGCCATCTCAATTGTTTTCTGTCATTCTGAACTGCATAATAGTTAAGGATGAATGGGAAGTTTTAAACAGCAACAGTGAAAATCATTTCTGGACCCCCCCTTCCCCCCTTTTTTAAAAGAAGAAAAGAAAATGAAAACAAGTATTCTGTTAGGAGATTGTTCTATGCATTTTTAAAAAAGAAAGATATTCTTGCATACCTCCTGTCCATTTCTGTTGGACTTGAGTTGAAAAGCGTCTCATCTGGTACATCCTAAAATGAAAACTGGAGTTGTGAATGAGTGGTTGGAATCGTTTAATGCCTGAAAGATTGTGCCATGCATTCTTTTTTTTAAAAAAATATTTGCAATTGTGGTATTCTTTCAGGATAGCTATATTCTTTTCTCAATAAATGCCCTTCTTGTAAGATTCAGTGCCATTCTGGAAACCAGTCTGTTCAATCTATAGTTTCTTCTTCCAGGATGTCAAAATGAAATGACTTACTATGAAGTGGAAAGGTGAAATGCACGCTCTTCAAACTTTGTATGGCTGATACTTTTTTTTTTAAAAACCACTTGTTAGGAAGCCTATCTAAAAAGAACACTTAATAAGATCTTTTCCCATAAGGACAAAAGCAAAGGTTCTTGGGCAGGGAATACCAAACAGTTTGAAGTCAAATGAACTTATCTCCCTGTGAATTTCATGGCGGTGGAGAAGGTAGGTTGGAGGTTTGCTTGAAATGGCCTGAGCTATCTTAGTGGTTTAAAGGAGGAGATGGATGGCCAAGGGTATCGGAATTCAAGAGATAGGGTGATTCAGGTGATAATCATTAGTAGCATACTTTGAAACGTTCCAAGAATTTCTTGAGAGCTACATTTAGTATTAGGTACGTTTGCCGCCTTGAGTTATTTATAAAAATAATAAAGGCGGGATAGAAAATAAATAAATAAATTTATGTAATTGCTCAAGTTACTTGTGGTGGAGTAGAGTGAAGATAGCCCCTCTTAGTTCTTGAATGTTGGTTTGATATATTTGATCATATGAAAAAAATTAACTGTTCACAAACGTTAATAAGAGGCCTGTGAGTCTCCAACCGCCTTTCAGTATATTTACCATTCGATCTTTTGGGAAAAAATGTTTATGTTGGCATATTGGAACACTGCCACTGATTCGCAGCATTACTGTTGCTCAAAAATAAAACGTTGGAAATATTTTTAGAAAAAGGGAGAAGCAAACACATGGCACTTGGTCAGACTGATGTGGCCAGGGATTTTAAAAATTCATTGGAAATGAATTCTTTTTACGAATTAGATGCTTACACAAAATCAGAGGTGATGTATGAATGGACACGGGAACCTGCACGTTCTGTTGTAGTTGCTGAAGATGGCTCCCGGCTAAACCAATACGATCTCATGGGACAAACTGTGGATTCTGGAATTGTGCAATCCAGTACAGGTGGGTGAAAAACTAGTGCTGCTACATGTCCACTGCTTGTGCCACAGCACAGTTTTATCTTAATAATATTATGTCTTAGATGAACGTGGCATTTTTTTAAAGGGCCATCTTTCATTTTTTCAAAAAAGAAAGAAAACAGTCCCTAATTTGCTTTTTAATTATCCATCTTCTAAAAGTTGTGTATATCACATTGAACATCTTTCAGTGAAATGTATCTTAGCTTTGCAGTGTTCCTGAAAAACAAAACAAACATTGGCCGTGCTCAAATATTGTTCTCATTGGGTTCAGATCTCATTAAATCCAACAAGGAAACAATGAGAATCTTCCACCTTTCCTCCAGGAGCTCAACACATCATTGCATCTTCCCCAGCTTAATATTCACTAGGAACAGTAAAGCTCAACACATGTTGCTTACACCTACACAGACATTCGATTTTCAAAGCAGTCAATTAGTTTATTTTCTCTGTAGCTCAGAAAAGGAAGAGCCTGAAAAGAAAAACACAGTGGGACTGGGGTAACAAGGAAAGATGTTGCTTGGATTAAATAATCAGAAATCCAAATTAATCACCCCCCACCCCCTCAAGAAGCTGAAAGCTTCCCAAACAGATAGATGTTTTAGTCTTTTGAAGGTAAAAAATGAAATAATGCTGTGCTATCTTAAAGATTAACAATCTTTATGACTGCATAGGCTTTTGGGACATTGATTATCAGACACATGGTAATATCTGGAATATAGATCTGTATAAACATCTGATGAACTGGGCATGATCCTTGGAAGCCTCTGTGATAATAACATAAAAGTCAGTAGTCTTAAATTCTACACTTTTTTGTTTCCATTCTAGAAAGGGATTCTATTCTATTTTATGGAGCTGATTTCTGTGGCTCTACCCACTATAATAAGTCCAAACCTCCCCTACATGTACACAAACACTTTTCCCCATCAGTTGTGAATGAAGAGGCATCCAAGGGCTTCACAATTACGTAGATATGTGGTCTACTTGATGGACTACTTCCTCAGAAACATGAATAAAAAATTCCCTCAAAGAAACAGGAATTGAAAGATATTTAAGGTAGGGGAAGAACATTGTTAGCATTCCAGGCCCTATTCATGGAATTTTTTTCCCCCTGCCTGAGCTGCCTCATATTTGACAGCACTTATAAAATGCAAAGATATCAAAACAAAATTAACATCATGGCCTAAAAGACATTAATCATGGTTATTTACGGTTAACGACAAGTTCTGCATGAAGTTGGCACTGAAAATAAACAGTAAAACCACTAGAAGCACTGTTATTAAGAAAGGAACAATTTCAATAATTAAATTTAAAAGTTGATGATGGCGTTGAGTTGTAATAGTAATAGTGGTGGTAATAATAGGAGAAAATGAAGGAAAATAGAAAAAAGGTATACAGTAAGTGCAGCAGATTTCTGAATATAAGGGGGCAATTACTTTTTCACACTTGCACATTGAATCCAAAGTCATGTTGGATGACTGTTTATCAAGTAAAAGAAACAAGAGCCACATTTGATGTTATTTTGTTTACTTCAGAGTCCCTTTATATATCAGTAGGATCCACATGAACCTTTGAAAACATTTAGTGCAAAAATATGCAAACATTCTGAACATCTGAAAAAGGGCAAATATTTTTTTACAGTACTATAAGAACATTTGTCCATGCTATTACTATTGCAGGTTGTGAGCATAATGTGATTGAATGGAATGCACACTTTCAACCTCAGGGATCCCCATATAAACCTTTATTCTCCATTTGAATAAGCTTTATATGTTCAAAACAATATCACACTTTCAGAAAATCTAGCCAAAAATATTGAATTGATCCCTTAGCTTCAGTTTAGTTGGTTTGTGGATTGTAGCAGTCTAAAAGTCCTCCAATATTTTATGGATATTAGGGTTACAATATTTTACAGGCAAACACTGAAAATAATAAATTATTTATTAAATGATTCGGTGAATGGAATGCAAGAAGAAAATAAATATTTCTGTACTAAAATGGTATCATTCATGGTTCTGTCATATTTTGTTAGACCTGAGCAATTTGTAGAACTAATCTCAAAAATTTATTGCAAACTGCTGAAAGGCTTGGGTAGTTGATGTTATATAAAGCCAACAAACTAACTAGCAAACCAATTTTATATACAGTACTAAAGTATATACAAATTTTATATACTAATAGAAAAATTGTATGAAGGACAATCTGGATCAAATTCTCAGCATCCTTGCAAAATAAAAACTGGAACACTTTAATAGGATTTGCTGCACTCTGCAATGAAAGCTGGACAAAATTCTACCTATCAAACATCGCTGAAATGAATGAAAACTGAGCAGGAATATACTTATTTAGCTGGACATTTTCACATTTCCCAGTTGAGACCTCATCTGTGATGGGAAAAAATGGAAGGGACATTGACAGTACAGGTTTTGAAATCATGATAAAATGTTTGTTTTGCATTTTCTGTAGTGTGTGGATTTGTTACAGATTTAGAAGTGGTGGTTCCTAAGACAAGATGTAAGAACCTGTTCATGGTTTGCTTACCTGCAAACCTAGAGGTGTCTATTTCATAAGAATGTTTCCATGAGTTGAAGAAAATGTATGGATGGGGAATTGGAACGAGATTAGGATTATGGCAGTGATGATGCTTTGGCACTAGTTGGGTTATGAAATGTCTGCAAGCAAACAACCAAGCTCAGAGACCACCAAGAACTCCACTTTAGGATTATGCCCAAGCATTTCAAGCAAATGCTAGCAAACAGCCTCTTAATTATGGTAGCTCTCCAACCCAGCAAATACTGAACAAAGTTTAAAGTTCCATCAGTATATTTGCCAGAGGACAGCAGTAAGCTCAGCACAATGAAATGGTTAAGATTTTGGACTAGGTCCAGGGAGACCTATATCCTGGCTCAACCGCAGAGCTCTCTAGGTGACTTTGAGCAATATATTACATCTCAACCTAACCTATCTCACAAGACTGTGGCTGTGGTCACAAAAAGAGAGGAGACCACCACGTTTGTTGCCTTGAACTCCCAAAGAAAGATGGGCTATAGATATTCATCATCGTCATCATCATCACCACACTAAACAATGAACATCTTCATTCAGTGCCTGATCTTGAATAGAGCTGGCTTGAAGCTAGATTTTTCAAATCCCCAGGACTATTTTATATGTCATCTCTAATTTTGGAAGAAGACTTTTTATTTGATTTCAGACCTTCTCATTTCTTTTTTTGGCTAACATTTGTTTTGTCAGTGCTGAAGGTAATGCCATATTATTAGTCCCCTAAGGAATTTGATATTTTCAAGATATTAAATTTTAAACTAATAGTCACAGAAGATGAAATGAAAAATGAGATGGTTGTTTAATTTCTTGAAAACACTCATTTCACCAGAGCCATTAAATAATGAACAGCCACCACCAATGTTTAACTTCTCCTTGGTTTATAAAAACAGAAAGAAAAGAAATCTAAAAGTGGCACAGTAAGCAGAAAGAGAATGGGCCAAAAGGAACTATGAGTAAATTGCCTCTCATGAAGTCAACCCATTCATCCCTGTTGCTGATTGTTCTGAGCCAAGCCCTGTAAGCATGCTATTATGAAGCTAATGCATTAGATGGTCTGATCATCATTAGGGCTGTACAAAACCGTTCAAAGAGGATGCTTTCTGCAAAGAAGGCAAGCTGTCCCTTTAAAACTATTATCTGAAGCATCAAACAGGCATAGTCTGTTGAGTTTGTTAAAGTTCAGCATAGCTACCTTAAGGGCCTTTCATTGACCAAGAGAAGGGGATGTCACTTGGACTGGTATTGAAGGAAAGCAGCATCAACATGCATGTTCAGATATGATGCTTCCACACTTCAAGCAGCCAGCTCAGATGAAGGCTCAGTACAATGTCCCTGTAAATGGTTTTGCACAAGCTTAGTGATTGCATTACACCATGATCTTAATTTCTGCATTCAACCCGTATAGTAAAAGAAGAGTCTTATGGGTCACCATAGAGCAAGATGTACAACATGTGTCCTTTCAGGCCTACATATGGCAACAGGAAGCTTTGGTTGACTCTCCGGGTACCAGATTGACATTTTTAATGACTGGAGAATAATCATATTAACAGTATTCCAGTGTTCAGCCTGATGACTAGCAAATAGGCAAGGAAACCACAATACGGACTGAAAAAAGAGCAGATGATTGGGGAAGTACTCTTTACCTCTGAATGTCACAATTAGCAAACTGTACTATTGAGGTCAAATAAATCTCACACAGAAGAAAGGAAAGGAAGTCCTGGGTCACTAGCAAAATCCATTGAGTCTGAGAGAGGGGAAAGATGTATTCAACTATGCTATGTGTTCAGCTGATGATATCTTAGAGAATCAAAGGCTTAGGAGTTTTGTGTGTGTGTGTGTGGGGGGGGGGGCTCTTCCTATTCTTGCAAAATACCAACTGCTTCCTTCTAAAACACCAGATTAGAATGCTGAACCATTCCTGATGTTCTGTATTAGTTCTTGTGAAAAATGTAAATAATTTAAAGCAACAAAGGTACACTAATTTCTGAATTACTCTATTGCTGATGGAAGACTTTGCATTAGTTCTTCTTCTCCCCTCTCTTATTTATATTCTAAGAAACCTCCTTTTTCTCCCCCCATATCCAGGAGAATATGTTGTGATGACCACCCATTTCCATTTGAAGAGAAAAATCGGGTACTTTGTCATTCAAACATACCTGCCATGCATAATGACAGTAATTCTATCCCAGGTATCCTTCTGGCTTAACAGAGAATCAGTTCCAGCAAGAACTGTGTTTGGTGAGTGTCTTGCATTACCCAAATCTGTTCAAATTGTTCAGAAGCATTAATGTATGTGGCATTAATGCCCTTTGATTTACATTATCACATTTAAGGTGTCTGTGGCAGCAGCACTTTGTCTCACTGAGGCATTTTGTACTGCAAAAATGTCATGATTTGCCTTGGTGAGAAGCAAAGGTGATGCAGTTGCTTCATCAGGGCATTTGGACCTGCTGGGCAAGGCTTTTAAGTGAAGCAGCACATCTGCCTTGTATTATGAGGGAGTAGGGTGGTGTGTGTGTGACATGAACTTTGTCAAAGCAAAACACTGATTGGAAGCTTTGTACAATATTAATAACACCAGATCATAGTGTGGTTGATTGCTTTGTTGTTTAGCTATCTCCTCCCATTATGGACTGGTGTTTTATATGAACAAAGCCATATAAATGATTAAATCAACAAACTATGATTTAAAAATTCTGACTTAACATTTATTGATTTATTTGATTATTTGAAACTCAGTTCAATTAACAATTAAAAGCTTGGTGAAAGCAGGCTTTTAAACCATTTTTATTGGTAGAGTGGGGGCTAAGTACATTTTCTTGGTGAGTATATTTCATAACCGGGGTATGGGATGTGGGTAGGGGGTCACACAAGAGAAGGCCTTCTTTGCTGTGGAAGATATGTGAGCTTTTGGCAAGGGGGAAATCTTTGAACTGGATTTTCCTACTGGGTTCCCTCAAATAGTCAGATCCTAAACTGTTTAGGGATTTAAAAGCCAACATCAACACTTTAAAATGTCTGGTAGGCAATTGGCATCCAACCAGATCTTTCAGAACAGGCATCATACAATTCATATATCAGCAAAATAGCTGCTGTATTTTGCACCAATTGCAATTTCTAGAAGCTTTTCAAAGGTAGACTCTCAGAAAGTATATTGTATGTGACCAAGGCACAGATAACCATCACTAATTCCAATCAGCCCAAGAAAAGCTGCAGTTGATATACCAGCTGTAGCTATGTAAGTGCATTCCTCATCATATCCATCAACTGTAAATCTAGCGTCAGGTGCAGGTCAGGTAAAACATCCAAAGTGTGGACCTGTGCTTTCTGAAGGAGCTCATTACCCTCCAATATAGGCTTTACTTCAGTCCTGAAGTTTAACTTTCTTCTTACCAAAATTGCTTCTTGGCCTGTCTAGATTTAATTTCAGCTTGTCTGAATGATTCCTGGTAAAATCTGTGTGACAACTTCATTAGCAATGCAACAAGATTCACAAAAAGTAATAAAACCAGTCTTTGGCCAGCTTTTGTCCATGAATTGCCAAAATCATGTTCAGGGAGTACCTAATTACAGAGACAGCTCATTCACATTTGAGACAAGTCCTGGACCCAAAACCTGAGTGTGATATAGTCCCAACTATTGTTTGCATTGTTATCTTATCCACTACAGCCCTTGGTTCCCTAAAAGTGTTAAATTTAGGCTTTGGCCACCAAAATTTGTCCTGCACTGGTTTGGACAGAGCTCATTCAAGTCTTCTCTCCTTCAAGTCTCCATTTCATGGTATTTGCTTCATTGGCTTTTCTATGAGAATTTTTGTCTATGTGTGGGATGAAGATGGAAGTGGATTTTTTTTCCTTTAAGTAACTCAAGAAGAATACTTCAAATATTTCATATAAATGTATCCACATGGAACTAGAGAGATAGAAAGTAGAGTTTGGTCAAATAGCTTGTAACTTTTAGGGGGAGATGGGCGGTGATAGAAATGTGAATTATAAATAAATAAATAAACTACTATATGAGGATAGTAGGATCTATCATAATTATATAACTAAATTAAAATTAATTAAAATCCTTCCTCCGAATAGAATTCCCATCTTAAATTTAGATTTTTTTTTGTAGAGATCTTTATGCAATCTAAGCCATTTCAGAACAGAGCTGATGGAAAATAGAAAAGTCAGATTATTTTCCATAAATAATGCATCTGAATATGGATAGTGCAAGATATTTTTGATTGCTGTGGGTTTTGGCTAACAATTGACATAGTGAAAATATGCTGTAGCAGAGATTTAATCCATGAGATGTCTGCAGTTGTCAAGGTAACTGCTGGGTATGTGATTTAAGGCAATGGTAGAAAGTGTAGAAAGATGCAGACTTTTTACTCTTAGTAAAAGCTCAGTGGCTAGTTAAAAGAAAACTATTCAGCAGTAGGTGAGGAACAGCACTGTAGAACATGCAAAATATATTGGCACAGTGGCATCTTTCCCCCATTCCTACCTTAATCAACCTTAATAGCTAGCCTTTGAACCTGAGGTGAACAGTTGCAAAAGCCAGCTGGAGAAATCAAGTTGGGTTTTAGAAATGAGCTGGTGAACAGAAAGTGCCTTCCATTTCACTTTAGGATTATTATGCCAGAGCAAACAAAATTGTATCTTTAATTCACCTCAGTATGTACTGTCAGCACAAAGCCATCTAAGAGGTAGGAGCAAAAAGACATCTATTAATGATAAATAAGTAGTAAAGTGATGTTTTGATACATCCCCAGATTATGAGTGTAGTATGATCACTTGTCACAGGTAGACTATCTCACCTGTCCAATGAACTGCCTCTGATTTCCCATTTTACTCAGTTTTATTCCCCTCTGGATGCAATGTCAATTCACCACCTATTATTGGTTTTTAGGCAGAATGGAAAAATATGGCATAGAAAGATCATTGCAGATTAGTCTAAGATGAGAACAAGCAACTTGCTCTACTCCCACAATCTCTTGAAATACACCCTATTAGCTAGGACTGGTGGGAGTAGGCATTAAAAATCTGCCTGTAGTCTAAGTTCTAAATCTTCAAGTTTACATGCTTTTACTCAGGAGAAATCACCAAATGAAAAACTAAAAACCATTGTGGAACCATTTCATCCCTGGATTACAACCTTCAAATGTCTATTACTGATTGCTTTCTATCCATGAATGGGATCTGAAGTATCTCAAATTCCCCAGCCTTATTAAAACAGCTTTTTGGATCCAGAAAGATAATTTTACCTATTGATTGTCTGACTGAATTATTTGATTGAATTTATATCCCAACTTCTTTCTGACATACTCAGCTAATTTGAGCAGGCTAAAGAAAACAAGCAAATCTATTGCTTTCTTGAAAAGAAGGTAGCAACAAAATGGCAGCCTGAAAGATTTTGAAATATTCTTGCTTTGTTTTTTCAGGGGTGACAACTGTGCTAACAATGACCACCTTGAGCATCAGTGCACGGAATTCTCTTCCCAAGGTAGCTTATGCTACAGCTATGGATTGGTTCATAGCTGTGTGCTATGCATTTGTCTTCTCAGCTCTGATCGAATTTGCCACAGTGAACTACTTTACAAAGAGAGGTTATGCATGGGATGGCAAGAGTGTAGTTCCTGAAAAGGTAATAAGGCAAATATTGATATGATATTTTATTTATATTTGAAATGGTTGCTGTGTACTTGCATATACTATGGGCAATATGTAGAGAGTAAGGAAGATGACCTTGATGGAGATATGAAGAAGCTGTTTCTTGGGCAAAAGGCTACACCATTTTTCAAGTCCAGAATGTTCAGATAACATTCAGAAGCAGCTCAGAAAGACACCTTCCTAATTCCCAGAACTGTAAGAAGAAGGAAGAGGTTCAGCACAATCAGACTTTCAAAATTCTATTATTATAGGCAATCTCCATAAAAATAGTTTTAGTCTTCCTGTGGATTTCATGGTCTTATCTACCTAGTGGGGTTCAGAAATACGAACCTGCTAAACAAAGTGGTATTATATGACAATACATTATTATATTAATAGTAACATACTGAAAAAAAAATCCTAGACTTGCAATCTGTTACATACAAGTTTACTTAAAAGTAAATCTGTCTAAAGTTCAAACTGCTCACTTCGATATTTGCCTGTACTGAATTACTTTCAGTTATACAGTATTTTCACAATCACAATGGAAGAAATGTCAATAACTTTCAAAATAATCCAGAAAGTAGAATTTCACATTAGATATTAACAAGTAAGGTATTTATTAATGCATTAGTTCATTAAATAATTAAAATGATGTTTAAATCTACATAGAAATTTCATTTGTTTTGGCTGTTTTCCAAATAGCTGCTAAGGACAAAATCACACATGCATGCTATTTACTCAGAGATTAAGAAGCAACTGCTGATATATGTGAAACATCCATCACTCATCAGAATCCTCAAAAAGAATTTTCATACCACCCACTTATTACCATCTAAAAATAAGACTTTTCAATAGAGAAAATTGGAACATTCAGCAGCAAGTTGTTGAGTGATGATTCATCGTGCCATAGGACATAAAGTGATGTATATGCATGTGTGATTCAGACCCTTGAGTCTGGAAAAAAAAAATTGCAGAAAGAAGTAATTCTGAGAGCAAGGGCAAGAGATAAAATGAGCGTGCATTGGCTATTTCACACAATTTCATACACAGCACTACTTTATTCTGATGATACTTGATAGACCCTAGAGTATACAAGATCTGGCTTCCCCCCAAACCACAACCATCTCCCATATAGACTATTGTAATGTGCTCTACATGGGGTTACCCTTGAAGAGTATCTGGAAGCTTCAACTGGTACAGAATGTGGCTGTGCAGGCGATTTTAGGGGCTTCAAGATCAGCACATATAACACCTTTGCTCCGCGAGCTGCATTGGGTGCCAGTTTGCTTCTGGGTCCAGTTCAAGGTATTGGTTATCACCTTTAAAACCCTACATGGCATGGGGCCAGGTTACCTGAGGGACCATCTCATCCCCGTTACCTCAACCCATCCCACCCGGGCATGCAGACAGGGCATGCTACGGACCCCATCTGCAAGAGAATTCCATCTGGTGGGGTACAGGTGGCGGGACTTCCCTGCAGCAGCTCCCACCCTGTGGAACATTCTTTCCCCGGAAGTGAGGCTATCCCCCTCTCTCCTGAACTTCAGAAAAAAATTGAAGACATGGTTTTGCCACCATACTCAGAGTGGGGAGAGGAAGAGCCATTCTTGGGGCTGGTTGGTTCCCTAGTCCTGCCCGGGGCAGGTCTTACTGGCTTATGGCTGAATTAGATCTGCCATTACTTGGATTTGACTGTATTTTATATATTTATTGATTACCGGTATTATTTATGATTTTTATTGAACTTTAAATTGCACCTGTCAGTCATTCGAGGTAAGCCCAGTCAAGAAACAGGCACACCAGGGATTGCAGGAACGCTCTTTATTGTAGCAAGGTAGAATAACCGAATCTTGAAAGCCTGCCCAAGTTTCTCTCTGTCCTTCCTGATACTAAACAAAATCAGGTAAGGTTATTTGGGGTTTCTTCCTCATGCTCTCCTCTTTTTTAGAGGAATAATCTTTTCTTAGTTCCCCCTCAATGGATTGCTCATTCCTTTCCTATTCTCAAGATTTGCTCTACATTCCTTCACAGCCTCTGGCAGCATAGCCTGCGGCACACCTGAAGTTTCCAGCTTTGCATAGCAACGTGTAACCTTGGCTGTCCAATCCTACTTCTGCCAAGAAATGATGACCAGGTCCAGGATCTGGCCCATAGATCAATTCTGCCCTACCAGAAAGAAGAATCCAGTCCCCAGATCAGTGAAAGAAGTGAATGATATCTTTATGGCAGTCCCCCAATGGTCTCAATAACATATCCATTGCTAAGAATTAAGAAGATGAAGTTACAAGGATTTAGGGTTCCTTTTGCCCTGAAAAGGATTATGAGCAAAATATTGGAAACATTTTTTTTAATAACAATCAGAAGAAACTTGGAAACCAGTGCTGAACAAAGTCAGCTAACCAAAGTATTCTTGATCTTAACTAAATTATTTTTGGATCATGCTCTACAAATGGGATTAACTATGTTTATTCTGCTTACTAGATGAAAATAGCTGACACCTTTTATCCACAAGGTTTCTAAATGATTTATTCTATCCATGCATTATTTCTTATCTTCAAAAATATCAGTAAATTATTTATTTATTACTGAAGTTTTACCCCACCTTTCTGTTTATTCCAAAAGAAATATAAAACCTATCAAATTAACACAATTAAAATCAAAACCAAAATTAAAAACATCTGTAAAAATAGAGACAAATAGAAATACAGGAAAAAAATACAAAGCACCTGAAAGAAATATATTACTGGGAACTTCCAAACAAATATACAAGCAGTGTAGGGTCCATCTTTGCTTACAGCATAAGGGAGAACTTCCATGAGTGCAGAATAGCCACCAAAGGTGATTTCTGAGAGGTTTGAGCAAAGTAATAGAAGCAAAAAGGATTTGCCTGTGTCCAGAAGTAGGAGAAAAGGGACTGTGCAGACAAGGGGGGGATGGAAGGGGTAAGCATTTTTTGGAAGAAATTGCCTATACAGCTTACCTTTTTAGGATAGGTTTGCTGCTCCATACCAGTATTGTGGCAAGTTGGTCTTGAGAATGCCAACTTCACTGGATTTTGCCATTCTGTGACCTTAACAGGTTCCTCTGTCAAGACATCAATGGACGGTATTGGAAAAAGATATGAAATTAATAAGAAACAAATTGACTTCTCATCCAGAACTTATTCCTTTAAATTTCCATTCATTTCTGTAACTCGAAAGTCAGAAAGAAATGGTGCTTCCTCATATATCTGTTTCTAAAAAGAAAATGTCATTTTTCTATGGCATTGGGAAAGTTATGAATGCGTATAGACCATTAGGAACATGGAGTTGGGAGATATATAATTCTGAACTACTACCACATTGCAATATTTCTGATGATTTCCTGCCTTCCTGAAGCCCATCAAAGGGTGCAATGGAGATATTTTACTTATTTCTACTACTCTGATTAAGCTCCAAGGAAGACATTAGTTGTCTATTCACCTTCTCTCTCTCTCTCTCTCTCTCTCTCTCATATTATTAAAATTGAATATCTAGCATAATTGATACTTTGTTTTTGTGCTAGTCAAGCTGTGTTCTAGAAAAGTGTCCTCCTGTCACATCTTTTGCATGCCACTCATAACTTTTTTTAAATATAATCTTTATTAAAAGAAATTTGATATAAGATTAACAAACTATGGAAACAAAAGGAAAAGTAGAAAGAAAGAAGAAATATGAAAGAATAAAAGAAAAAGTAACAGCAAAAGAAAGAGAGAGAAAAAGACTGATATCTAAAGAAGTGACTTCTGATCTTCTTTGCAGCAATTACAAACACAGTAATTACTATTTCCACTCTCCGGAATGACATGTCATGGTTTTATTTTTCCCATAAATAAAACTTTTTAATCAATAAATCCCAGAATCACCAATTCATTTGTATCCATTTTCAGCAAAAAGTCCATAAAGAGTTTCCAGTCTTTTATAAAAGTAATTGTTGTTCCCTCCTTAGTCAAATAAGTCAGTTTAGCCATTTAGAAGCTCTGCCATCTTCACGATCCATTCCTCCATCATGGGTATTTCTGTATTCTTCCATCTTTGTGCACATAGTAACCTCGCGGCAGTTACCATGTATAAAACCAATTGTGCCTGAGCCTTTTCTAGTTGACTATCCATAAGTCCTAATAAGAAAAACTCTGGTTTCATCTGAATATTAATTTTTTAGAACTCTCTGCATCACCCAGTCATAACTCTTTTGATTGAGAGCCCAAGTTTTCCATTCAAGTCGCTTCTTAGAACTTACAGTTCTAATAGTGGTAAACCAAAATGGAAACCATTTGACCGAATGGAATGACTGTTTGGTGACAGCTGAACAGGCAAAGACATTTGGTTTCTCAACAGAAGAGAGGGAATATTCCTGCTCCTATTTTCTCTCTCTGTGGTCTATTTGACACGTGCAATATCTGGAAAAAGGGGAAAAAAGTTTCTGTTTCTACACGCCTCTCTGTGGGATACCTGAGCTGAACCAAGTATTCCCATTCCAGAGCACTAATACGTTTATATGGATGAACAGACGTTGAGTGTAAAATCTGTGTTCTTTATTCCTAGCCAAAGAAAGTAAAGGACCCTCTCATTATGAAAAACAACTCATTCACCGCACCAGCACCAGCAACAAGCTTTACCCCAAATATTGCAAGGGACCCTGGGCTAGCTACCATTGCTAAAAGTGCAACGATAGAGCCCAAAGAAGTGAAAGCTGAAACAAAGCCACCTGAACCCAAGAAAACTTTTAACAGTGTCAGCAAAATCGATCGACTATCAAGAATAGCGTTTCCACTGCTCTTTGGGATTTTTAACTTAGTGTATTGGGCTACCTACTTAAATAGAGAGCCCCAGCTTAAGGACCAAAACCCGCCACACTAGCCCCATCATCCATAAGAGTTGCCCATCTGTTTTGCACTGGGAATTGCTTTTTGGTTCTAAACACACAGCAGTTCTCATTTGCTTCATTGCCTCTGTCTTAAAGAAATTGAGATTTCCTTATTTTATAAAGCAAAAGTATATTATATATATACATATATATAATAGAAAAGATATTAACTCTGTATTCTAGGGCTGTAATAATGTGACGTAGACACCAGATTCTGAACCGGGACTCTGAACAAGCGAGGGAAATGTAAGAAATCCAAATCACTTGTCGATAGCCTATTGCTGGATGTTCCCAGAAGCGATGTTGTACATGGCAGAACAGAAATATTTTTATGCAAAATGATAGAGGGTAAAACCGTCTTTATATATGTTCATGTTGCACATAAGGTCTTCTAGTTTCCATTTTTGGAGTGCTGCTTATTTGAATTCTTTTATAGGAGATGCGTCTATCCAAAGTGCTGGATTCCAGAAAATATAGTATTTTTCCTAGATTTCCTATTTGCTGAACTTCCCAACCACCAGTTTTAAAGCAAATTGATGTTCATATTTACATACAAAAAAGTCTGTTTCCTAATGGTAGATATTCTCACAGAATAGCACACCGATTCATATAATGAATGCTTTAATACGCTCTCTCACTTCAGTCTTACTTTAAGCATCAGAATGTCACCTGACTTAATAACATCAAACCAATGGCACATTCAGTGCAGAGCTCTAAATCCCTTTGTCCTGTTTGATAAAACAATACAGGGTTGTTTCTTGTTTCTTGTTTTGTGCTTTTGTATTTGAATTAAGGCTTTTCTTTGGTTGCTTGCTTTAGAAGGAGAACAATATTTAAATAAGCTGTAGGTACTCTGAATGTATTATTTTATAAAATGGCCCATGAAGGTTGCTGTCCTAAGCACCCGGACCTGGGAGCGGAAGTAATCAAGGAACTTTGGGGGGCTTACCTTCAAGTCAATATGTAGAGCGATTGCACTGGAGAAGTTTTAGGTTGCAACATATGGCAAAAAGAAAGGCAAAATGTATTACTTCAACATCATGTGTAAATATACAACATGAGATTGTACATTTTTTTTTACTTTTTTATGTTCATATTATATTGTGTAGGGATTACTTCTCTAAACTCTTAATATGTTGCATTTAAAAAAAAAAAAACATTTGGAACCTGCACTTTTTTTTTTTTTTAAGAAAGTCAGTGGCATTTGAAAGAAAAGGGAGAAAAAGACAAGGAAGAGAGCTTGGACTACAATATATTCCATTTGTAAAGCAGTAGTCTGTACAATGGCTTGCAATTTGAAACTCTCATCTAGTGTATACTATTAGGCTAAAGACTGGTATGCTCAGGTAATGCGTGAATAAAAAATATGGAATTATATTTGGTAGGAAAATGGTAAAATATTTAAGACAAATGTCATCTGTATATTATTGCTATATTTGCTGATACATAACTGTTAACAATAAGTGATGTAATATATGTAGCATTAAATACAGAAAAAAACCATACACAAATGTACAGGAAAATACATTTTATTGAGTAAAACTTATTACACTTCATTTTTACTGTAGCAATACATTTGTAGGAACAATATGTAAGGGCTTTAAATACAAAATGTCCATTTTTCAAGTTATTAGTGTTTCCAGAATAATTCTACCCAGTTTCATTTCTGCTGAAAAATTATTTTAAAGGGGGAAGAAATCAAATAACAGAGTTGGATATTTAAAAAAAAGAGTTGAAACACTGATGGATTTGGGGAGGTGTTAATGCAGGGGTTCAGAATCCATAACACATGGTAGTGAATGCATTTTAAAAACAAGGCTATATGGACCTTCAGTCAAAATAGCTAATACGATAGTGAGGTTGATATCTATATATGTTACAGGCAATGTTTTATATACTCTTTCTCAATAAATCAAAAGGTTGCTGCACAGTTAGTATCTACAAATGAAATAGTTAACTTTTTCTTTAGAAAAGGTGACTTAAAAAAAAAAAAACTAACGCTTCATTGTCTACCATTTAGTCCTGTCTAAACTTGATGAGCTAATCTGACTGAAGCTTACTAAAGAGGATGTGTTATCTTCTGGTATTATGTGTAGATATATGTATAGAAAAACAAACAATCAAAATAAAATAAAATATGACTCTTTCACTTCAGTATTTGTTTATCTTGTTATTTTGGCGTTTAATCTAACGTGTTTATAAAGGGCATTTGACCTTCATAGTTATCCATTTGCCTACTTTTAGTCTGCATTTGGCACATTAGAGATGAATATGACTTAACTAGTCTGCTTTTTTTTTTTTTTTTTGCTATGCAATGATGCATTATTTCATCTCTTAGTTTGTTAGTCTCTGTGAATAGTATCCTGTATAAATCTGACTGCACAGTTATCAAAGACAAGGTACTCTCTGTGTAGCTTTTTTACAATGCTTTGCTAAACCATGTAATAATAGTAAGTCTTCCTTGAAAATAATGATACACTCTTATAGAGGTCAGTTTCTGTTTACTCCTGGAATAATTTAAAACAAGATGACATTGAATGTTTATTGCACTTCAGTGCAGCAATGTGGCAATAAGACCTAAATCTATAACAGAGATTGTTTATGGCAGATGCATGTAATGCTTTACAGAGTTTAGCAAAATCTCATTATTTTATGTTGAATTGTAATTCTATTATACTAATAAAGTTTAAAAAAAACCTATGAGTAACACAAATGAATGTTTTACTTGGCTTATTTATGTTTAAAAATGACCATGCAGGCCAATGTCCCTTTTTCCATGCTATAGGAAAGGCTGGGTGGTTTAGAAAGCATGTCAGCATACAGAAAATTTGACAAGATTTGTGAAAAAAACAGATCCTGCTGTTTGTACATATTTTTCGAAGCATTATTCTATTTTTTTTGTACAATGTCTGATGTCTTTCCTTTGATTTATCACCCATGGTTTATTAAACACATAGTAAACCAAGACAAGAACAACCCAAATGAAAACATAAAGCACTGGTTAGTGTTCCTTCAGATGCTTTGATTCCATCCCTTCAAATCTAACCCCCCAAAATGAATGACTTGAAGACATGTTCTTATCTTCTACATACAATTCCCATAAGGTCTAATAAAAATAAAAGCTGAAGCAGATTTGGAGGGCTTATCATAAATATTTATTTATTTATTTTCTATCCCGCCTTTATTACTTTTATAAATAACTCAAGGCAGCAAACATACCAAATACTCCTTCCTCCTCCTATTTTCCCCACAACAACAACCTTGTGAGGTGAGTTGGACTGAGAGAGAGTGACTGGCCCCAGGTCACCCAGCCGGCTTTCATGCCTAAGGCAGGACTAGAACTCACAGACTCCTGGTTTCTAGCCCATTGCCTTAACCACTAGATCAAACTGGCTCTCTATCTGATTTCTAAATATAGAAATCAATCACCCTATATTTTATCTTCTTCCCCCACAACTGAGAATGTACTTTTTCTGGTCCTTTTTATCAGACTATATGTAGTTAATCCGGAAACCTTCACTGAACCTACATCGCATCAACTCCTCTGTCTGTGTTTATCTATCTATCTGGATGAAATCCAAAACATAATGAAATTAGCTACAACTTTGATCAAGTCATAGAGGATGTAACTGAAACATTATTGTTTTTACACTTTAAAGCTGTTGTTTTAAAAGAACAACACTTCCAAGGTCCATTAGAGTGATACTGATTTCATTCCTGGTTTGTTTGTTTTGAAGAAGCTATCTTGACATTTGTAGAAAAAATCATCATCACGCCAGTTCTTCCAACAACCCAGTTCTTTTCCCCCTTCTTTCCAGGTGTGCAATCATCATTGCTTCCTCCCTAATGCCCATTGATTAAAAAAAACAAAATCCTCAAACTATTTAAAACCCTAAAATATGACTGTGGAAAATCACACTTTTTTTCTCATTGGCAAACATCAAATTAATGCAATAAAAGAGAATGGCGTAAGAGTTCTCAAGATTTCCTGTGCAGATTAGAAATTATCACCATTACTGTCTTGTTATATCTGATTACAAATTAAAATTCTTCCATTCAAATGGAATGGTCAGATTAAAAGCTTCTGAAAGACAAGATGCCAGAGCCCTGAGGTTCTTTCTGTGTTTTTGTCTCACTGCAGGTCCATCTAAATAGACAGAGTAACTTCACTGATGCTGATAAACTCATTTGATTGAACTGCTGTGGGGGTTCTGAAACATCAGAGTGGATTTTGTATTCACAGCATAGTTGTCAATTGCAGACTTCAACAAAGAGCTAAATTCTCTTTACTTTTTACTTTTTATAGTACTCTCCAGTATGCAGGAAAGGGGTGCTGATTACTGAACATCCTGTAAAATCAGTGATGCATTATAAGCTTAACCCATCAAAGGTCAAGGGGAACTATGATCCAATATGATACAACCAAACCAAAATAGGTTTTATTTTGTCCTTTGACCAAATATATAAAACAGAGTCATGTGCTAAGAACCAAGAAAATGCAGCAGAATTAACTATATTAGAAATATTGAAGAAATCCATTTAAACAGTTTTTTCTATTACATCAGTTGTGGTCTTGGCCAGAAACATCAGCTTATGAAATGGGTACTTCCTGAATGTGGGTATACCAATGTGGATATACTTACTTTCATTTGACAAAGAAGCTAACAAAAACAACAGGCTGTGTTGGTAGGATCTCTCCAGCCAAGGTACCCAGTCTCAAGAAAGGAAGACTCACACTTTGGCTGAGTCTCAAAGGGAGGCTTATATACTGCCAAGAAAATCCATCCAAAATACATCATCCCAAAACCACATATCCTGATATGGAAATAAATGGGAAAATGAAAAGGGGTCTTGATTTATTTATTTATTTATTTTTAAAAAAACATTACCTTTAACTGGATAAAATAAAGCATGCATATTTTGAGACAATCCATATAAAACTACAAGTTTAAGAAAGTGGACAAGCAGAGACTGGATTGAGACCTAAAGGAATGGCTTGTCAAAGTTGCCCTGTCCCCAGAAGGCCAGCTGCAATGTGCTTAGTAATGGAGGATGAAGCACTCTGGGTGTGCATAGACAGTAGGAATCTGACCTGCGCGATGATTAGTGAAGCAGGTTTTATAACAGAAAGGAGATTTATTTACAGGAAATACATGATAGGATAGGCAAAAATTGGCACCTGACTAACTGCATTGGGACTCAAAAGAGCATATGCCCTGCATATATGTGCCCACTGATAGACAAAGATGGAACAGAAAATCCTTGACCTTCTGTTTAAACCATACTGTCCACCTGTGGTTAGTAGATCAGGAGGTGCTGAAGAGACAGTGCCATTGGATATGGATTTCAAGATCATTTCTTACTAGCTTGTGCATTTATTCACCACTCCCACATTTCTTAAAGGACTTTGGGTTGATTTTCATACAAAGGCTTAGAGTGCATCTGTCAGCATCTCTTCTGATGGGCAGTATTTCAGTTCGGCAAGTCTCCGTTTCTAAGTGTATTGCACATAGTGGCCTTTTGTTTGCATTGTTCTGGATATGGTTTGCTCCACTTGGAGAACTCAACACATCCTTGAATACCTGCAAAAAGGACTATTGGCTTTGCTTCATCTATCCCAAAGTCCATCCATGTAGCCACACGGCTTTGGGCACGTATGTGCTGCAAATGCATACTCTGCTACAGTGGATGACAGGGCAGCAACGGAGTGCTTTTTGCTCTCCCAAATGATCACACACACACACCCTCCACACACCCATACAGGAACAACTGTCCATTTGTGGACTTGCGATCTGTCGAGTTTGGGTCCATGTAGCCTACTGGTATGACATTACTGGTGGCTGCCAGTCTGGGATTTCAGTGGGCCCTTTAGGTATCTCTCTACA
The DNA here is from genome assembly GCF_035149785.1 of Candoia aspera. Classification (NCBI taxonomy): domain Eukaryota; kingdom Metazoa; phylum Chordata; class Lepidosauria; order Squamata; family Candoiidae; genus Candoia; species Candoia aspera. The sequence goes on along the minus strand of NC_086154.1, from coordinate 95,895,249 downwards.
ATCTTGACTCTAGTACTTTGGCTGTGCACTTACACAGGGTTCCAACTGCTGTGGCAATGTCTGGCGGTGAGAACATGGCTAAGTACAGGAGCTCTCCACCTGCAGTCCTGTAGTTGTCAGCCTCAGGCATAGGCTCATTGTTTGGTTTAGCAAGTCAGTTTCCATCGATGTACTGGATTTGCTGGACCTGTGTTAAAGGAGATAACTCCCATCCTTTTCTCTTTCTATCAGGATACCAGGATAGTAGGAATAACTTCCAAGCTATTTTACCAGTATTTCCTTGTCACAAAAAAGGAAGATGCTGTCCTGTATCTTGCAGCATGAACCCCATCTCCTCTCTGCTATACAATTTAATTCTGGTGTATAGACCATTGTGGCTTCATGCACAAGCCTTCCTCTTTCAGGGAGCTTTGCATGTTGCCTGCTGTATAGTCTCCCCATTCTCTCCTGAGGTTTTCCCCCAAATGTATCGCTTACTAAATTCAGGTATTCTTTAAATGTCTCCAGTACTTCACTCTTTTCACTGAGCAAGTAGCAAAATAAATATCTTGTGTAACCATCTATGAATGTGAGCATATATCTGCTTCCATCTGGTATGGTGACATGTGTTCACTCAGAAGGGTCTCTGCGAACTAGCACTGAAGGCTTCCTGTTTCTTTTCTCTCCACATTCATTGGCTTTCTGCCTTTGCCATTTATACCTCATGTATACCTGGACTTATTTACACATGGCTGTAATATTAGTCCTTTTGCCTAAGCCCTCAAATTTACAAAGAGCATCTGAATCTCTATGCCCCCTTCTCTAGTGCCATTTGGTTACACCGTTTTTGTGGTTGCAATTCTTTGCTGCCTTTGCTGTAGCTTCTGCACAGTCTAAGTCATATTGTCAATTTTTCTGGAGGGGGCCTTCAAATACATTTCAATTCTCAGTTATATAACAATGATTGTCATTAAAATTTATGTCCTAGCCTTTCTCTGTGATATATTTTACTGACAGCAAACTGATTCCAGATATGGGACATCTTAAGTATCTTTAATTGTTAAAATGAGTGCCTTTGCATAGCCTAATGCACAATGAAATCTTAGACAGCCTGTCCTGGATGAGGTGATCTATTTGCCAAATAAATGGCATACCCATTCAATTGATTGACCCTTCCTTGCTTTTTAATGAAATTAGAAATTGCTGCACAATCAAAATAGATGCTATTTCATGGCTGATTCATTCTTGCATTCATTGCTCTATCGCGTTCTGACTTTTTCTTATACTGGAATGTAGTCTAACAGGGTTGACTTGTCACTCTTTTCTAGGACAACTGAGTTGCAAATGACCTGAGCCATTGTGCATGAAGCATTTCCTTTCTTTTCTCCTATCCTTACAAGCAGGTTCTTGCATGAAGACTGCATCTTCTCCATCAGAATTATGCAAACTATGGTCTTTTAAACAATTTATCACAAAATTAATATCTGATTCCTCTTCCATTATTACTGCATGTATCACAGCTTGGTAACTTCTAGGCAATGAGTTTAAAATGAAGGCAACTAGCATTTCTTCTTGTCTAATCAAGTTTAGCTGCTCACATTGACTTTAGTATCTTTTATGTGTTATGTAGATATAGTCTTTCCCTCCCCCACATTTGGCTGTTTCTTGCATGACACTTTGGAGACTGCATCTTTTTTTCATATAAATCTGAAAGACTTCTTCAAATATCTTTGGCTGGGTGTAAATCCCTTAAATGCACAATTATGGAGGCACTCACTACTAGGCAAATGACCACAGGCTATCCTATGCAGCATCCTATGCTTCTGCCCTGCTTCCGTGGGTCTTGCCTTGTCCCCCAAAAAGGCAATTCCCTAAGACTTAAGGAACATTTTCATCTTCAGTGACTAAAGGGAGAATTCTAGTCCTTCCATCTTGTTTAAGAGCTGAAATTTCCCTGATCCAATCCAATTATCTGCTTTCTTTTCTAATCTTTCCTTTAACTGTTCAGGTGACTTGCCCATTCTCTGTCCCTTATTGAACCTCTCTGTACTTTAGTGGCTGGAGCCATAACCCTGTTGCAGGTAGAAGTGTTCTCTGTGTGCATGTGAGCATCCTGCCAGTGGGAATCTAACCTGGGTGAGAAAAATAAAAATAAAACATTACAATAATTCTGTTTTAATTGCTGAAACATATCCCTATTCTTCTTCACATTCCTTCTCTTCCTCTTGTGCATTGCTTTTTTTTTTTTTTTAAAATTTTGCCTTTCCATTCAAACGATTTCCATGTACAGTGCCAGGAGCCACCACCAGCAACTGCTGTCGCATTTTCTGTCTTTGCCTTTATATAATAGAGAACACTGATTCTAGAATCCAGAACCTACAGGAGTGATGCTCTGCAGAGATGTCAACCTTTGATACCAAATGGTAGGTGGAGGGGCATAAATGGCAGTAACAAAGTTAGTCAGCAGCAAATGAGGTTGTACTGAAATTATTTGGGGGGATTTGCCTAAGTGGCTATAATGCTGTCTCTCAACATTTGTCAACAATCCTTTCTTGGGAAAGCATGGACTAATGCAAACTATGATCCAGGATGTAGGAACTTCCTCCATTACCCCATTATCAGTTTTAAATGCACCCAGTCTGCTGAATGGGACTGGGAACTCCAGACTCTGTATCTGTAGCTACCAAGGAAATTTGGCAGCAGGTCTTTGGGAAGATGCATGAGTAGCTCAGGCCTTGCAATAAGTAGAAAGGAAGCAGCAAATGCTTACATGGGAAAGGAATGGACTTGACTGCTGCTAACTTCATCCACAGGTGAACCTTAACAATAACAGTGTGAAAAAAGAAGTCAAGATTAGAAAATTAGGGATGAAACTGAAAAATATATATTCCAAAGTAGAGGGAATAGAAAGACCTTTTCTTCAAGATCTGCTATTGCAGTAAATATATAAGTATTAGCTTATTGCTTCTATAAACTAATATTTCCTAGATATGTTCCCAAACAGGAAAGCTTTCACAGAGTCTGACCTAGATGTTTGTTAGTGTACCAGGACACTAGAAGTCTAGAGATGAGTATTTACAAATTATGGATCACAAAATACTGTTCTCAAAGTCTATTATGTTGAACCTGATAATGGGGGACTGAAAAATGGATCAAAAGAGATATGTGAGCACATGGCTAGAGATGTAAGCTTTCGTTTTGTCAGGAATGTCTAGTGCAAAGAAGGAATTGGAAAGAAAATGGAAATAAGAAAAAGACAATTACAAATAAATAGATAAATAATGCAGCCTATAAATCAAGAACCGAGAAGCCTCTAGGGAAAAAAGCTTGCTATACATCTATATGTAAGACAGGCTATTTATAACTACTGGTGTTCTTAATGGGAAAAATAGTAAGACAACAGGCTGTTTTACTACCAGCTCTTAATGGGAATTACACAACGGATGGGTCTCAGGAGGCCACAAGTAGCTATAAAGGTAAATATTGGCTCTAAAGAATGTCAGACAAGCTATTATCCCTATGTATCCTGAACTCACAAAGGGCATTATCAACTATTACTTTGTTTTACTATCATTACTCTTCTATTAACCAAGAAAGTTTACTTGATAGATAAGGTAAATTTATGGGCTTGGAAATGCAGGTTCAATACAAATAGGAAATGAAAATTCATGTGCCTTCAGAACATAACTACAGCTGTACTGGAAATATTATTCAACGAATGTAACTTTTTGGTCAAAGCATATAAATCAGACAAATCAAAAGTAGCAGCTATGTTACTTCACTAGGAAACAATGCAATTATAGTCCAGAACCTCCCTGAATGGTACTCATTAGTCCTGCCATAAATCTGCCCACTGCTACCACTACAGCCAAAACCAATACTGAGTAGAAGTTCAGATGGGTGAGCCTTCACAAGATTAATCTGAATGTGCTTAACATCTTCCAGGTAATCAGGAACTGTGACTGTACTTGTCACATTGCACAAACATGCAAATATTCCCTTTCAAATATCTTTTTTTCAGTTTGCTAAAGTTTGAGCTGACTCTACCTCCTGTAGGATGGAGATGTTGGGGTGAGGCTAACAATCTGAACCATTAACTAGAGTGGTTAGAAATTGTGCATGCAGCTTCCTACACTTGAAGTTAATGCATTTTGGCATGATTTTTCCAGGTTTCTATATACTGCCAGAAAAAACAGCCTTAATGCCAGATATCCTTAAATCCTTATATTCTTACATTAGAGTTTGTCAGTGTATCATTATATCTATGTGCCCAGCCTCCAACTTTTAGCTGTTTTAACTGACATAGTTTAACAGAGATGCAATGCCATACAGTATTCTTCTCCAAGCCAGTGCTTTTGGGAGAACTAGGATGGTTGCAAATTAAGGGACTTAAGGAGCTTGCTAGATTTGGGAAGGCTGCTATATATGCTTACTTGGGAGTGAGACCGACTCCATATAGTGCTGCTCTGTGGCATGGGATTGCTTCATTTATTTCATTTGTACCCATATTTCTGATAAAACAATTACCTTCTTACTGCTATGGATGGTAACCCAAACCTGACTCCAAGATGAACTGACAGTGTGGAGTCCTTGCTGCTCTATGAGCCTTGTTGTTTTCTTGCAGACATTTCATTGCCAGACTAGGTGATAGTGCTCTTCACATCCATAGACCCGGCACTAGAGAAAGAATCCGTGGCTGCAGTTCTGCGCAATACACCCGACCTAGCCAAATACACCAAAATAGAAATACCCAGGATAATGGACCTCATCAGCCTCTGCCTTAGGACCTTCTTTCGTTTGATGGACAAATATACCAACAGATCAAAGGAACACCCATGGGATCACCTATTTCAGGACTTATAGCAGAGATCGTAATGCAGCGTCTGGAAAGGATAGCACTCCCACACATACAACCCAAAGCATGGATCCAGTATGTGGATAACACTTACGTGGATGACACTTTCATCATAATACAAAAGAAACAACTGGAAGAAGCTCATGAAACCATCAACAACATTTTTAATGGAATAAATTCACAAGGGAGGAAGAAAACAACAACACACTACCATTCCTGGACATCCTCATCAGTAGAGGAAATGATGGCAAGTTAGAAACACAAGTCTACAGGAAAGCTACCCACACCAACCAAGTGTTCCATTACCAAAGTAACAGCCCAACCTCCCACAAGAAAAGCTGTGTAAGAACATTATTCAGATGAGCACTTACACACTTCAGCAACCCAGAACACCAGAAAAAGGAAACAGATCATTTGTACCACATTTTCCAGCAAAATGGATACCCTCTCAACTTCATCAAAAAGTGCCTCACCACCCAACCCACTACAACCCAACCAAGAGAAGCTATGAAAAGGATAACACTGCGATACATCAGAAACATCTCAGAAACCACCAACAAACTATTACAACCACATGGCATCACCATAGCACATAAACCAACTAAAACTCTTCAAAATATATTAAGTAACCCAAAAGACCCAATAGCCCAAGAAGAAAAAACAGGAGTTATTTAGGACAGACAGGCAGAAGACTAGTAGAACGCATCCACGAACACCAACTAGCAGTCAGAAGACACGATGAGAACTCCTTAATCTCACAACACATGGACAGACTCAACCATACTTTCAACTGGGAAACTGTGAGCATCCTAAACCAAGCCAAATCCAAAAACGCCAGAGAATTCCTGGAAGCCTGGCACTCAGACAAAGCAGCCATCAACAGACACATAGAGGTAAACAACAGTTACATACCCTTCAAAAGAGACAGTAGAAAAGCCAAAAGACCAGCACACCTCCTCGCCAGCAATCAACACCCAGATATGCAAAGATTAACACTAGGATTAACACCAGATGAACAACCAAACAGCACATACACCCTAATCAAGGAACTATTAACTCAGGCAATCAACCAAGCAGCAAACAACAGCCCAATCAAAGAACTCCCAAGGAGAGAACAACACCCCTACCAACACAAGCAGGGCAAGCCACAGTATATAAACTGAGAGCAAGGCCCTCTCCCTCTTTGCACTGAAGATGTTGCCTAATCTGGCAATGAAATGTCTGCAAGAAAACAACATGGCTCAGAGAGCACCAAGGACTCCACAGTTCTACCCTGAGTTACAAATATTCACTTTTATTGGAACTGATAGTGATCCTAAAGAAAGGGTTTTCCTTCAAAATTATATAATACAAATTTTCAACTTCCTGATTTCACTTCTTTCCAGAGTTCAACCACCAAAGTATTTGGTTCAGATCTTAACAATAGGGAAGGCTAGCTATCCTTCTTTACCGTTGAAGAATGTTTGAACCCATCTCATAATCCTTGCTACTAATGAGATGACATGTCTGAGATAACATTACATCATGAAAAATGTTCAGGATAGTCTGCAGGGCACCATCTGTCTGACAGGCTGGTCTGGGCTCAGAAGCTTAACAGGCCTGGTTAGCAGTTGCATGGAAAATCAGGCAGGACTATAAGTCACAGTCTCTTAGTTTCTAACCTGATGCCCTAATCACTACACCAAACTGGCTCTTTTGAATACTTGGTACATTATAAATATTATAATTAATTAAAATGAATTAATTAATGGGAATTTACTTTATGGGGGGAAAAACAGAATTGGCAGGATTTTGAGGGTCTTGTGAATTCAAAACAATGAAAAATGTCTTGCCAGCAGCAGCAATGATTCTATTGTGCAATGATCATGAGTAAGACATTAAAGGCATCATGTGGAATGTATCAGCGCAGCAAATAGCAAATGCAGAATCAGCAAAATTATCATAAATCCTGATCAAATCAGTGTTGACTTTCAGCAACTACACATAGATTTTCTCAATGATGATCTGTCCCTAGCCTGGTCTTCTAACAGCGTACACACTCATCTTATTGACACTGTTGCCAAAGACTGTTATGAGTCAGGAGACAGGCAAAACATAAAACTGAAATAATAATTGTTTGTGCCATAAGGGGCTTGAGGGCTGAAAGCTGAACTGGGTTCAGGCAAAGAGCAACCTGCTCAGGGCATCCTATGTCAGCATTGGAAAGCTCTAGTTCTGAGACAGCTATGCCCCAAAATTTAACTTATCAGGACTCAGTGGGCTAAATATCAACCAATATTTGGCCACAGCTGGTCTATAGAAATGAACTGATGAAAAACATATAATCAATAGACACATCTCTTCTTTTTCTTCGCCCTCAGCAACTGTTATTAGAACATTAATAACAAAAACACTCCAAAAGACAACAAAATTGGTTCCTCCATCCTCACAAATCTGTCGAAGATTTAACTTTCTTTTTAAATGTAATTATTATTTAAGTGACTATGGCGGATCACAACTCACTTTATTTCCCAGTCATGAAGTTGCAAATGAAAAGATGCAGAGAAGCTATTGCTTCTTCAACATGACTTGGATACCAATGGCTGGCAGAGCTTCATGGCATCAGCACTAAACCAACTCAAGGAAGATTAATCAGTGGGAAGGGCTATCTTTCTGTGTCTACTGTAAACTTCCCAGAGTCCCTCTTTTGAGGGAGATGGGCGGTGACAAAATTTGATAAATAAATAAATAAAGCACATGCATTCCATGTTGAAGGCCCAACACTAAGTCTCTGGCATCTTATGTATTCCTGAGGAAGATTCATAGGTGAAACTTTGGAGATCTGGTGTGGGCAATATTTAGCTCTGTTGACTGATTCAATAAAAGTTGCTTCCTATATCATATTAGAATCATAGAGATGGAAGGATCTGTTTAAGTCAGTTTCCTCAACCTTGGCAACTTGAAGATGTGTGAACTTCAGTTCCCAGAATTCCCCAGCCAGCAAGCACGGAAGTTCACTTATCTTCAAGTTGCCAAGGTTGAGAAACACTGGTTTAAGTGATCAAGTCAAAGCATCTACCACAACTGTCTTTCTAGCTGCTGCTGTCCAGTGAAACTCTCTGGGTAATTGGTTTCATTTTCAATGTGCTTATTATTAGACAGTTTTCCTAATATTTAACCAGAATCTGATTTCCTGTAACTTATCAATCACTATTCTGTGCCCTGTATTCTGGGTCATAGCTTTCTTTGGTTGGACAACCATTCAGGTATTTCAAAAATGCTATTAAATCCCCCTTCAGTCTTCTCTTTTCAAGCTAAACACATCCTGTTCCTTCTTTTTTTCAACCCACTGTTTTATTCAAAGCTAAAGACATCCAGTTCTCTCAATCGCTCTTCTGAGGATTTAAGTTTCAAACTCCTGGACATCCTGGCTGTCAAGAATACCTCCATAATTCAGATTGCCTCACATATACGTGATCTGCTGTCCTAATGTGAGCGAGGATTGAAGAAGCACCTCAAAGCTCCTTGGTTCTCTAAATTCCACGGGAGAAGTATATCATCCAGTTATGCCCTTGCTTTTCTTGCAGCATTATAGGTAGTTGTCCCTTCCTCTTGCATTGTTTGAGGAATAGACAGCTGTGATTGAGGGCTAACAATTCCCTTCTGTTGTGAGAGGGCTGCCGAGTGAGCCAAGGCTTTTTGCATATGCTGGGGTGCTCTCTTGAGGGAGATTGCAGCCATGTCATGCTTTGTCTTTCTCATGCTGTTGCTGGCTCAGGGTTTGCTTTCCATCTTTTCTCTAAGTTCCAACTCCTTTCAGGCTTCGCTTTCTTCTCATTAGCAGAATGTCCTTCACATCTCCTGGTCTTTTCATTCCAGGAGGGTTATTTGAATTGGCCTGAGAGGTTGCCAGTTGCCTCCAACAACAAAAAAGCCATTCACACTAAGTAGCCTTAGCCCCAATAATAATGTTATACAATCTAAATACAAAAACAAAATTTTAAAAAAACCTGGCAATTAAAATAGTGTTAGTGCAGGTAGTACAAATTAAATAATTTTAAAAAGGCTGACCAAATGAATTTCTTCTTGAGATAAAGAAATACATGGAATGGTGACTGGACATACTCCTTTCTTCAATTAAGTGTCACAGTACATATTGAAAAGGAGGGCCTCAGTGTACAGTAGCCATTTCCAGTCCTAGTTTTTACTCAAAAATCTGAACACCGAGTAGCCATGTGATGAGAGAAGGATAGTCCACTTCATCCAACAGGTTTTTCTGCCTGAAGTAAAATGTCAATGCTCTACACTTTTATAGATGGGCAGGCAGCATGTGGGCTCTACAGCACATACTGACCCCTATATATGCTCCTATCCAAGATTCAGCAGTGGGATTGCTGAGAATTAGTGGTGGGATTTTTCATCAACTTGAGCTAGGGAATACATGAAAAGGGTAGTGTAAGCACAAGCATTACTGAACCTTACACTTCCAATTATATAGGGAATGAAATGGGATTCCACCAAATATATGCAACAGAAAATTGGTGGTTGGTTTTTCTGGGGAAGGAGAAAATACCCAACAATTCCTTAAATGTGGGAATCCCTTTCACAATGATGGAACTAATGGGAAGAATTCCTTCATTACATCTTCCTTTGCATAGGAGGCTTTGAAAGCCGGAGAAGTTGCAGCTGGCTGGAAGGTTGATTATACAGTGAAAGGCAGGGCATTCACCCCTCCACCCCCATCTACCTCATTTCCAAGGAAATGCAACAGCATATGCCACCCATGAGACTTGCATTGCAATTTTTTCTTTTGAAATCATTTCAAAGTCTCTTTTGTCACATTGATGAAAATGTATGAGCAACATGGAGACAACTCTGTTGGCCTAAATGCCCATGTTATGTCCACTTGCATAATATGACTATAACCATTTGGTATCATGGCCCCGCCCGCTGCATTCTCCCTCTGCCTCAAGGGGAGCTTCCAAAAGGTTGCAGATTAAAGGCTCAGGCTGCTCCTTTGAGACTGAAACCTCTGTCTTCACTGACCCACCCAAAGCCCCAAAGTTCACCTTGTTGCCTGAGGCCAGAGTCCAATTTGCTTTGCCTGCTTCACTTAGAAGCTGGTCCCAGTGAATACAGCAGGACCTCTGCCAAGTTCTGTGTGTATGTAAGTGCAGCTATCCTTCTGGGAAAGGAAAGCCTCTACACAGTCCCTTGAGTTGCTGAGCAGTGAAACAGCAGCTGAGGATAAATCATTTGACTTGGTAGATGGGCCCAGGGGACAGCTCATTAATTGTTTTTCTAACTCAGCTGAGAGGGAAAAGATGGGGCTAATTTAGAATGACAATTTTTGCAAAGGAATGCTGGCCAAGACTCTCCTGACCCTGACAAGAAAGACCGCTTAACCGAAAGAGGGAGAGAGTGAAAGTATGGGATAGAGCTTTTGTAGGGCTATATGAAATCCAGGTCAGGCAAGAGGACTGCAAAGTTGATGGTGTCACAGCTGCAATGAACAAGCAGCATAACATTGTGAGGGTAAGAGTGCAAGAGGCATGAAACTCATTACTATGGGAGAAAAGAAGAAAAGCTTAGATCTATGAAGACTGATTTCTGTAAAATAACAACAACAGCTAAAACAACTGGAATTTGCCTCTGGAATCATGTGCCTGCTCAGAATGCAGCAGAAAAAACAATCCTAAGACAAATAGATTTTCAAAAACAAAATTTTTAAATCAGCCTCTCAGTCTGACATTTGTACTCTTTGCAAACTCCTTCTCAGATGCAAAGAAGATAGTAACTAGGGTGACCAGATTTCCTGGAATAAAAACTGGGACACAATAATTTAGAAAAATAAAATTACATATTTATTGATGTTAATTCATAGGTAAATTTCCCAAGAGCCTCAGGGAATTTAAACAAAAGAAAACAAGATAAAAAGACTAAAACTTAATGTTTCCAAGGCTTCCCTGTAAGAAAGTAGCTTTCACTAAGAGCACTTTATCCATAAGCCATTGTTGTCCTAGGCCAGTGATGGTGGACCTTTTGGGCTTGGCATGTCAAACATTCAGAAAATGTCTAAGTGAACTCTGCTGGCATGTCACTCCCCCCCCCCAAAACACCCCTTCGTGCCAAGGCCTGCCCTTTCATGCAAATTGCAGGTGGCTTCTCCAAGACCCGGCTTTGTGCAAAGGGGTAATAATAATAATAACTATTTTATATATATATATATATATATATATATATATATATATATATATATATATAAAAATAAAATACATTATATATAATAACTATTTTTTATTATTATTATTATTATTATTATTATTATGGACCCTTCATGCAAAGCTGGTTCCTGGAGAAGCAGCTTGCAATTTGTGCGAAGGGGCTTCTCCAGGAACTGGCTTTGCACAAAGCCAACAAAACCACCCAGAGTCCCCCGATGGGAGGAGATGGGTGGGGACAAATTAGATAGATAAATAAAGAAATAAATAAAAGCACACCCGTTCACTCAAAGGTGCCCTTCACACAAACTGCAAGTGGCTTCTCCAGGAACCGGCTTTGCGGGAAGGGGCAATAACAACAACAATAATAAGTAGCAGTAGTAGTATTACCCCTCATGCAAAGCCATTTCCTGGAGAAAGCACTTGCCATTTGTGTGAAGGGGTGCAAAGAGGCATGCGTTGGCAAGAAGGGGAGCGAAGGGGTGCCTTTGAGTGAAGGGGCGTGCTTTTGCTGGCTTTGCACAATTTGCAAGCAACTTCTGCAGGAACTGGCTTCACACAAGAGGGAGCAAGAAGATGGTCAGGTGAGCTGGGGTGGTGGACGGCAGGGCAGCAGGGAGCTGGGAGACAGAAAGGGCGACTGCGACTGGGCTGGGGCAGCTGGGGCTTCCCGGGGTGTGGCAAGCAGGGTGCAGGGTGGTCAGAAGGGCAAAGATAGGGGGGAAATAGGTAGGTGGAGGGAGTTGCAGTTCATTCAGTTTCTTTGGTAACTCAAACAGGGAAAATAGTTGTCGGGTATTGGTGAACGCCGGTGTGTCACCCAAAATGTCATGGTGTGTCACCTTTGGTACGCATGTCATAGGTTCGCCATCACTGTCCTAGGCCAAAAAAACCCCTCTGAGGACTGTGGCCTGAGACACTTTGGATGTGGTTTGGAAAGGCCTTAGGCCAGACTTCACTTGGGCAGTTCCCCTACTGCTGTACCCTCCTAACTTTGTCTCCCAGGAGAAAAGATTGATACTGGAGATTTATACACACACACACACACACAAATTAAATTCATATATACAATGTTAAAGCATCAAAATACATATATATGCAGGTACAACAACTACTTTTAATACAACCCCCATACACACACACACACAGAGTTCCATTTTCCTAAGTTTTCTTCAAGAAAATCTGCTGCAACTTCTCTTATACAGTAGGTCTTTCTGAGTGGTACAGTGGTTATACTACTTGACATACACGCATAATGGTTCTGGTTGAAAACCTAGAAGAGGTTTTTTTAAACCATTCTTATTTCTCTGTGTTATTTCTTTCCTTTTTTTGTTGTGGTCCTTTGCCCTAGCCAAACTAAAAGGATATCAATAGGGTACATTCTGTAGCACTGCATGCTGGCTGGAGAATTCTGGGAGTTGAAGTCCACACATCTTAAAGTTGCTGAGGTTGGGAAACACTGCTGTATATAGTATAAATAAGATTACCTGGCACTCTCTTATCCAGATGCTGCCTAAAACCTGAGGTGCTTCACTTCAGCAGGATGGTTGTGTGATGCTCCTTCAGATCATAGCTATAGTTGCTTAGATAAGAAAACTTGTAGATCATCTTTTTTTTTCTTCTGAATCTGCAAGCACTGGGAGAATTTTACCAATCATGGTAATCATAAATCTATAGTAGGAAACGTTCTCAGTATTGTAGATATGAAATGGATGTCATTAATTGCTCTATCTTTCCTACTGAGGTTATTTGGAAACCATGTCTGAGGAACAAATTAACTGTTATGTTATCATTAATAATAAGTAGTCCCCTTTGGGTGGGGACTGCTTATTTAAGGGGAGCAAGATGTGGATTTCTACATGGCTGGGGTGGGGCCTTTAACTTTTCACCCCAGATACTCATCCCTACATAGAAAGTTGCTGTGGCAAATATTTTGGGTAATCTCCATATACCTCCTACCATGTATAATGGAAGTAAAGACATCATCTTGTGTTCCAGACCCAGCTATATATTAATCTATTGGTAGAGTTATATTCTGCGGTGCAAAAAAATTATTCTTTCTGAAACATTTGCCAGGATTGAACAACTGTTTCCTTAAACAATTATTTTCTACCTTGTAAAAATCAATCTCCCTCTCTACCCAGGTTTTAAAATATGCTTTATTGGCAGTCTGAATCCCCCTTTAATGAAAATGCCTGAGCACTTGCTATAAATAGATTTGAGATGAGCCACATTCACCTGTTGCTTTGCTTTAGCAGATAATCACACTGTCAGGAAAAGTTTATCTGAAAGGTTCTGCAAAGCTCTGCTGAAGGACTATTGTTCTGGCGTTAGCCAGTGAACACTAAACCATAATCATCATGCTTCAATGAGAATAAATTCAGGCTATATCCAGAAAGGATTCTTTCTATTTTGGGAAGCTATTTATCTTTCCTTATATTGACATTCTCCATTTGCTAAAGAATCTGATAAATAATCCAGCAATTTATTCACTTCCCCCCTTCCCCAATTATAAGCTTACAATCAGACACCATAAAGTTTGTTTCTTAGGCTGTTTTAGGAAGCTGTTTGCTTGCAGTTTGCTTAGTTTAGTTTTTTTTTTTAATCAGAATTATTTCTGCAACTGAACAGAGGAGCTCCTTCACTAAGTCAGTGCTGGGATGTAAGGTGGCTGTAGTTTAGGAGCATTAACACCTGGAGTGAGTAAAGAGGATGGCCTTGAAGGACAGGGGAAAGTTTTAGGTCTGCACGGTGTCTGTTTCTTAATCTGGTCTACCTTGTAGGGTTGATAATGCCCTCTGTATTCATCATACCTGAATAGCAACCGCAATCCATCCCAGAGCTGTTGTCATGATCTGATGACCTTGGATCAGAGCTTCACTTCTGACACTTTCCTTGCCCAGGAACTTATAGCTGTATTCCCATAACATAGAATTCTGAAATAGGGAATTTTGGAGGAAAAAAAATTCCTCCTCTTTCTGTTGCATCTAGTATCATTGCATGAGATCTCAGTAGGATTAAATACCTCTTCTACACTTCACCCATGACGAGGGAACCTCAATATCAACATCAAAATAGCAGTGGCACCTTGGTTTTTTTCCCTTTAAAATCCCATAAACCCAACTTTCACACACTCCACTATAAGTGGTAATGCCCTCTCATCATAAATTAATCATGGTAAATATATCTTAAAGCTTCAGGCTGTGTTTGCATGAGATGCTTACCCATGCTTAACTGAGCCACAGCTCAGCTCAAAACTGAATTAACTCAGTTTTTTGGGTGTGCACAACACACTGAACTAAACAGACAATATGCTTAAGCTAAAACGTGTTCAGCCAGTTTGGTTCAGGATATGCTATGAACACAGCCCCAAATTGTAGCTGGTGGCTAGTATCACTAATTAAATTCTATGTGTCAGAAGTGGAATCTTCTATTTTCATAACTCATTTAAAAATGGCATCCGCCCCCACTCCCCTGGCATTTTTGCTTGCTTGCTAAGTAAAAAATCAAGTGACCTGGACAGAAAGATTTCTAGAGAGTAGTCACTAAAAAGTTTATATGCATACTATTTAGCATTTCTTTCTTCCCTAGCTGAGGAAAATATGGTACAATTTACATTAAAAAGGGATGGAGAAGCATTAATGAACATAATGGCCTAATTGCAGCTCACCCTCTGCATCTCTGAATCTTTTTAATACATAGGATTGCACTATTAGAATGATAGCTGCCAATCACACCTCTGTGTTGAATATACCTGGAAGGAAGTATGTTAGACACAAGCCTCAAAAAGACTATGAGCAGGGTTAGACCAATAAATCTGTAGCATAAATCCCATTTCTTCCCATTAAAACAGAATACAAGTCCACTCTATGCTGTCCCTCAAAACTTTCAAAGAATAACTAACAAGGTTTACTTTGGATTTGAGTAAACCCATATTTAGGAATGGTGTGGCCAGTAAAAAACAAACAACTACTATAGAACATTTAAATGGCCCAGCTGATTATTTTACGCTATGCATAATGCAAATAAGGAAATACTGAACTTTACATTTCTCAGTTCATGGAGCGAGAATTGCCAGATGTACAAGCTGGGTTTAGAAAAGGCAGAGGAACTAGAGATCCAAATTGCCAATATCCGCTGGATAATGGAAAAAGCCAGGGAGTTTCAGAAAAACATCTATTTCTGTTTTATTGACTATTCTAAAGCCTTTGACTGTGTGGACCATAACAAATTGTGGCAAGTTCTTAGTGGTATGGGGATACCAAGTCATCTTGTCTGCCTCCTGAAGAATCTGTATAACGACCAAGTAGCAACAGTAAGAACAGACCACGGAACAATGGACTGGTTTAAGATTGGGAAAGGAGTATGGCAGGGCTGTATACTCTCACCCTACCAATTCAACTTGTATGCAGAACACATCATGCGACAAGCTGGCCTTGAGGAATCCAAGGCTGGAGTTAAAATCTCTGGAAGAAACATTAACAATCTCAGATATGCAGATGATACCACTTTGATGGCTGAAAGCGAAGAGGAACTGAGGAGCCTTATGATGAAGGTGAAAGAAGAAAGTGCAAAAGCTGGTTTGTAGCTAAACCTCAAAAAAACCAAGATTATGGCAACCAGCTTGATTGATAACTGGCAAATAGAGGGAGAAAATGTAGAAGCAGTGAAAGACTTTGTATTCCTAGGTGCAAAGATTACTGCAGATGCTGACTGCAGTCAGGAAATCAGAAGACGCTTAATCCTTGGGAGAAGAGCAATGACAAATCTCGATAAAATAGTTAAGAGCAGAGACATCACACTGACAACAAAGGCCCGCATAGTTAAAGCAATGGTGTTCCCTGTAGTAATATATGGCTGTGAGAGCTGGACCATCAGGAAGGCTGAGAGAAGGAAGATCGATGCTTTTGAACTGTGGTGTTGGAGGAAAATTCTGAGAGTGCCTTGGACTGCAAGAAGATCCAACCAGTCCATCCTCCAGGAAATAAAGCCAGGCTGCTCACTTGAGGGAATGATATTAAAGGCAAAACTGAAATACTTTGGCCACATAATGAGAAGACAGGACACCCTGGAGAAGATGCTGATGCTAGGGAGAGTGGAGGGCAAAAGGAAGAGGGGCTGACCAAGGGCAAGGTGGATGGATGATATTCTAGAGGTGACGGCCTCGTCCCTGGGGGTGTTGACGACCGACAGGAAGCTCTGGCGTGGGCTGGTCCATGAAGTCACGAAGAGTCGGAAGCGACTAAACGAATAAACAACAACAACAACATTTCTCATACTATCCAACTGTTTTAAAGCCTTTTGAAATTACAGAGCTTCTCACTACCCCAATTCCATACCACTGAAATAAGGCTGATATACCTTCATTCATCTGATCAAACTTCCTCAGCTAGTATTTTTAAGCACAGATTTCAGTTAAAAAAAAAAAGGGCTAGGCTAGTATATGATGTATTTTGGTAGTCCAATTCTCTCTGTAGTTCCAGCCATTTCATAACTCCTAGGTTAATATTCAGTCTAGTGTTCTCTGAATAATTTAAGGATCCATTTCCACAAAACCTTAAAACAGGCCATGCTAGCTGGAACTTGACAGCATTCTGTAAGGGCTCTTTTCAATATGTTATTCATCTCTTCATGAAGGCTTCCGACAGATTCTTCCTTAGGTTAAGCCAACAACAGCTCCTTTAGGTTGAGGGCAGGGAAACATCTGATACTCACTCTTCTTTCACTTTATAAAAGTATTTCCCTGCTGCTCACTCTTTAAGAAGAATTCAAGGGCAAAAGAGGATCAGGAGATGAGAAACTACCTCGTAAGAAAAGAGTTTGAAGTAACTTTGCATATCTATTTTTGAGAAGAGAAGACTGAGGGGCAATGTCCCACCAAAGAAAGTCAAGACCTGTCCTCCAACATTCCAGAGTGCAGGACATAGAATAATGGATTTAATTGACATATTCCAACTGAATGATAGAAAAAAAAAAAGAATTCCTAACAGTAAGAGCAGTTCGACAGCAGAACCAATTATCCAGGAAGGGGGGGGGCTCCTTTTCACTGGATGTGTTCAAGCAGAAGTTGGATAATAGTCTCTCAGGGATGATTTAATTTGGGTTCCTGCACTGAGCATGGGGTTGGATTTAGTGGCCTAAATTGCCTCTTCAAGTTTGATTCCATGATCCTTCTGTTCAGTGATCTCCTTTCTGTAACAGAAATTAAATTAGTCATATATTACGCTCTGCAATGATATCAGTGAAAACCAAAATAGAAGGAAGGACAGAGTGACAGTGAAAGTAAGAGCAACAAGAAGCTCTCTGCAGGCTTTCAGCCTAAACACATGAAAAGGCAAGTAAAAATATGTGAAGCCTTTCCTGCCCTCTGCATGAAGCTCCCTCGTTAATCAGCTTGGTCTGAAGAGGAACCTTTACACATGGGGACTGGAACTCTGCCCATGTGGGATTGCTGTTCGTAGAGAAAGCTACTTGGATGGGCCACCCAGCCAGTAATAATAGTCACCTCAATAGCATCATCAGAGACATGGGCTATCTCCTCACATTTCTACTTTTTACCTGGCGTTTCCTTTCTTCACCAGCGCAGAACAGGAGTGGGGTGTGTGGGCTACAGAAAACATGTAAAATGTATATAAATATTATTATTTTTGTTTGCATGTAATTTAAAGTAACACAAAACCATACATGATGCACAATAGAAATAATCAAGTATTGAAATTGTCCATTCTGAGCAACCTTTGAGAATTTCAGTGTAAAAGACTCTCTTCAGAGCTTGGAGTTGAGAACCTCTCTCTCTCTCTCACACACACACACACACTTTTAAAATGTGGATTCTAGTTTCCATAGTGACCAGAGTTAGCAGCTCTCCTCCCCCCCCCCCCCTCTGGAAACATCTTAGGTTTTTTCCCCCCTAAGATTCACTAGAGTACAGTAAAGAATCTATAATTTGGTAAGCTATCTAAATTCCATAAATCTTGATTAGAAATTATACAGCTTTTGAAAATCTTTTACTAAAGGTGCAATGCGAGAAAATCACCATCTACTCTATATGATGGCTTCATTTCATAGCCAATTAACCGGACTATGGAAGTGGGTCATTACCAGACAGACTTTTATAAGGATGACTGCAGTGATGATCTTTCATGGAACTGCATATCTAACTGCATAACTAGATTAGGACCAAAGCAGCTGAACTGTTTACTGTATTCCTCTACTTCCCTTGATCTGTCATGCTGCCATCTAGTGGCACTATTCCTTATGTATTTTTCACACACAAGTAAATTGTTATATGTGGGTCAATTGGAATGTAGGGAGCAATGTAACCGGTTCTAAATAATATTTAAATAGAGGTGAACTGCATTTTGGGAAGTAGGGCACTCCAGAAATTAGCTAAACATTTGATGTTGTCAATCACATTTTCCATCTAGAAGAAAAGTGGAAATATTGTAAGAAATATGGGATGCTATCTAGAGGGCGCTAGATACGTTTCTGGAGGCATTGAGAAGAAAAAGATTAAATATATGATGGAGTAAGAATCATTCCCATGCCTGAAGTAGAACAAATTAGGAGATAGTTTGGTTTGGAAGAATATGATAATTATTTTTTTGAAAATGGAAGATAAAGAATTCAGACTGTAAATTAAATTAAATTGGTATACTGTCTGACTATCAAAAACCCTTTCTAACTTCTGAGAGTAGACCAGGTGTCCTGGAATCCTTCAGATGTATGCTTTACCTGCTTTTCCTTTTCCTCCTCCTCCTTTTTTTTTCCATTTCTATATTATCCCCCTCTATGATCTTAAGGGCAGAAGTAGACAGATAAACTCTAAAGGATAAAAAATTGGGTGACAACCCAAAGACATTTAATATTCATCTGAGGCACCTTCAGGCAAGCCATCACTGGCACAAGCACCCCCACCCCCACCTCCTTCCTGGCCACAGCCTTCACTTGTTGTTTAAGCCAGAGATGTGACTTTAGAGAGACCTTCAAATAATGGATCTGGATTAATTAAGGAGAACACAACCCCACAAACAGCAACCACTGGAACTAATGTTATTGGAAAGTCTGGATGTAAAGTGACAGTCAGCAACTTCATTGTGCCAGAGTTTAGTCTAACTTTATTTCTCTTTATCCAGTTCCTCACAGCCTGTAGGCATGGGCTCAAGACTTCCACAGAATCTCTAGCTCAACTTGGGGTGGTGATGTACTGAGGATATTTCACCCCCAAAGTAAAACATGGCTGAGGTTGAATGGGACAAGCCTGTGATCACTAATATCTTTTCAGTTTACCACCATTGGACTACAGTGCACTCTCTGTATGTTCATGATATGGCCATAATCCTAGTTCTCATTGATGTGTAACTAATAATAATAAAAGACTAATAATGCTATTTCATTCAAAATTAATCTTTACCCTGAAAACTAAATGTTGGGTGAAAGGGTATCCAGATCAACTTTCTTTTTGACATGCTTTTTTCCTGTGTCCAGAAAGCAACATTCAACCATAAGAGAGCCAATCTATGACTTGAGATGATAAAGAATAGATGCAGGTTTTTCACTGCAATGAAATGTGGCCCAGAAGAATAATGTTAAAGGGCAATGTTTGATGCTTCAGGATGGTTCATGGTTTTCTTAATTGTTGCATTAATGTTGCAAATGTCTTTGTAATAAGAATGAGTGTGTTTCTCTTCAGTAAAACAAATACAGCTCAGCTACTTTAAGCAGCAGCAGATTCCCAGACACAGAAGACGTACATTTCTAACACATATATGTTTAATGAATTCAGTTTATTGGGGGATTAACTGATAGAATGTTTTGACAGAACTTAATTATTCTTAGTGTGATAAAATAACAAATTAGAGGAGACTGGGAAGATTAGTAAATAAAGCATTTATTTTCTATAATTAAGACCTTGCTTACAGTTCTAAAAAAAATGGGTTACATTATCTACAAATAGTTGACTAAATTTTCTCTCTTTGCTTGCATGGCCCAGTTTTCTTTTCAGAAAGTTAAAGGGGAAAATGTAGTTTATAGATAGAACAGACCACTTTAGAATTTTCACTCAAGGCTCAAATTTATTTATTTATTTATGTATTTATGTATTATATTTAGAGGCTGCCTGATTCCAAAATGACTGCAGTCAGTTTATATCAAAATCAGAACAATAAAAGGGAAACAATTCTAAAAAATAAAATAAATCTCATGCATCTGGACAAACACATTCCCTCTGACAAAAAACATTCCAAAGGGTTCAACAAATGCCCTACCCCAAGGCCTGGCAGAACAGCCAAGTGTTTGGACTTTTGGCACATCATCAGTATGTGAGTGGCACAGATCCTTGGGGAATATTATTCTGAAAGGCAGGCACTATGTCAGAAAAGGCACACTTCCTGATTTCTGAGAGATGGCATTGTTTGATTATTGATGGGCAGAAACCATGGGTAATAAGCAGACTCCCAGGTAAACTGGCTCCTAAGTGATCATATTTTGGGCACATTATACAAAAAACTAGCTCTCTTCAGGAGTCCATAATGCTGGGAAAAGTGGAAGGAAAGATCACCAGCAGCAAGGTGGATGGATATGATTACAGCAGTGATGGGTACACCATTGAGAGACCTGAAGGACCAGGTTGTGGACAGATTATCCTGGAGAAGATCTGTCTATGTGACCACTAAGAGTTGATGCTGACTTAATGGCACATAATCACTCAATCAACCAATCAACCAACCAATCAATCAAAAGTTCCATATAAGTTATGAATTTTTTGTAAGTGTAAATATCTCAAGTATACCGAGCATGTTCCAATATAATGTGCAGAAACTCTCCTAAAATGTTGATATCCTAGAATGACCTCCCAGCAGATGGGCTAAATTGGGAAGTGGAGCATGGGCTATACAGTGAAGAGGTACCACAGAAGTTCAACCCTGAGCTACATATATTCTGTTCTAGTGACACACAATACTTGACTTGGGGTCTTGACTTGGGGTCTAAAGGGGAACTATCTCTTGTTATGATTTGGAAACTATACTTCTATTTATATAACCTAAACTCATATTTGACTTTTTTTGCAGCTACATCATACTGCTCATACTGATTGGTCTATAATCAACTACATATTGCAATATTGTTTTCATAAATATTATTAACAAGACGTATATTGTCTATCCCACCTGTGCATTTGATTTCTGTTTCTTAATGTTTCTGTTATAGTATTAAATCACAGCTGCCTTCGTGTTCTAAATGTTCAAGCTTGTCTTGTTTGTTTCCCATACTCTGAGCATTAATGTATAGACCACAAAGAGTTTCTACATTCATAACTCTTTTCCAAATTATTTCTGAAGTGCTGCACAGCCCTATTATTTACTTATCGGTTTGTTTATTTATTTATTGAATTTTGAGGCTGCCTGACTCCACAACAACTCTGGACAGCTTACAAATTAAAAAAAGAAAAAAGAAAACAGAATATATCAAAAAAAGAAAGAAAAGAAAGAAAAAGAAGAGGAGAGGGGAGGAAAGGAGAGGGGAGGAGTGGACTGTCTAGAAGACAGAACAAAAAAGACCAAACAGCAAAAAAACAAACCAAAGAGGTTCACCCACCATCCTAACTCAAGGCCTGGGAAAAAAAACAGGTCTTTAGCACTTGTGGAAAGTCAAATGGGTAGAGCAAAACAGAACTCAACTGGGTATTCAATGAAAGCATTTTCAACCCAGTCACCACCAATAACAAATAAGTGCAGTAAACTACATTTTCAGGTCTTTAACGTACACTTGATACAGAAAATATAGTGGCCTGGCCACTCTGCTTTTATAATCAGTGTGCTATAATCTCTAGTCATCCAGGTGGATATTCACTTGATGATATTGCATTAGATGACAATAACCCTTTGGTTTATAGACATGGATTATTTGTAACTTTTTCAAGGTGACTTCCTTTATTATGGAAAATTAGGAAAACAAAGAGCTGTAATAAATGCTTGGAAATCTTTTCCTATCAACCTTCTACAGGCTGTTCCATGCAGACAAGCCATTCTTTGATTTGGTGATGGCATGAATTAAAAGCACGTTCATCTTTTGGTAAAGAACATTTTGTCAACATAGATTAAGATTCCATTTTGTCATCCTTACTATAGCCAGTGGGTGAAAAAAGCAAGTGTGTGCAGCCAAAGAGGAAAAATGAGATTGGAATGTATAAGACTTTATTAGAAGCTAAAGATCAAAATAAGTCTGAATTACATAAGTGGAATGTGAATGTTGGCTGCACAGAGACTGTTTCTTTTTCAGAGAAACTTTCTCCTGCAAGAATGATACAAGTATCTCCCCTGTATATCAGTCTTTTGCTATAGGTGCCAGAGATTATTACAGTTTGCAGTTATGTTTCTGAGGCCATATTGGTCTATGGGATACTAGGAATGACTAAACATGTCTGTGCATAGCTCAACGAGTCTGGTTCCACTTAATTTCTGGATACCCAGCTTCTGACCTCCTCTAGGCTAGACCTAGTGTGTTTAAGGCATTAGCTTGCAAAATACTTTCCTTAGTATGGCATTGATGTTTTGGAAAGGGGAAAGACAATCTTGGTAAGTGGCCATGTTCTCTCAAATATAAATATAAACATAAGCATTATATGCACCATCACAACTTTTCAGATACAGTGTTCTCCTGGCTTCCAACTGTATAGGTTTGACTTCCAAAGTCTCTGATAAATGGGCAGGGTAGAGAAAGGAAAAGAAGAATAATGGTATCACCCTGTCCTGCCCCTGGTCTTCTGCAGTACCTCTAGTTTTCCACTGATGAAGCAAATTTGAATTAATCCAGTCTTTGGGAGGCTCTGATGAATTAATTAATCCAGTATTTCATCTGATAGTTCCTCTTTAGATTAGTCAATTAAATTTCTTTTATAATAGCCCTATATTCTCTCTCCAAGTTCTTACCATATTGGAGGAAATGAATTTTGTGGTTTGCGGTCACTTTCTTGATTGGATCATGAAAGTTTGGCTCCCAGAGAGTCAGAGACAAGACTGTCTGTAGCCATTGTTTAATGTTATGGTGAGAATACAGGCTCTTCTTCTGCAGTTTTAGCAGTAGGATTAGCAGATCTTGATGTTAGACTTGAAGCCAGCATGGCTATAAATTTCTAGCCTTCCAGAAATGCAACCCCTCATTCAGGGATTAGATAGCAGTAAAAACTTCAAGAATTTACTACTGCTAGATAAACTGCTTTATTGCAGACAAGAAAGAAGTTATACATACAGAAAAATCTGTCTACTGTTTAACATAGACATCAATCTCCCTCCCTCTCTCTTTCTCTCTTTCATATTCTGACTTTTGTACAAAAGCTCAAGGTAGCTTACATTGTGCTCCCTCCTCTAATTTGCCCCCTGTGAATTAGCTTGGGTTGAGTGAGTGTAACTGACCCAATGTCATCCAGTGAACCTTTGTGGCTGACAGTGGGCTAGAGTCTGGGTCTTCCCACTCCCAATCCAACACCATAATCACCACACCACACTGGTACTCTCTCACACATGCTCTCTCTGTCTTTCTCTCTGACACAGGTTTAAATCTTTGGCCGCTTTCTCCTGCACTTTTGAATCAATGGACTCTTGGCTATTCTTTCCCCAATCTTGAGGTTAGAATTCACCTCCTCTGTATTTATACTGCTATTTATTTATTTATTTATTTATTTGTCTATTTAGCAAATGTGTATGGCTTCTCATCTTACATACTTCACCTTGGATGGCTAACAACAATCCACAGAAATGCATACAATAAAACCTCAAATCACAAAATACAAAACAAAGTTAAAATAACCATAACACAATAGTTTTGACATCAAAAAAGACTCATAACACAATTATACTTATGTTGGGCTCACCCTGCATTCTGGCCTAATACTTGGAAGGCCAAGAGGAACAGGGACTTCTCGTGGGGGAAGCTGTTCCATAGGGCAGGAACAACAACAGAGAAGGCATGTCTTCTAGGTCCCAGCAGGTGACATTGTTTAATAGTCAGGACCTGAAATATGTCCATTCTGTCAAATGTGTTAGGACAAGGACCTTTGGGAAGAAGTGGCCCTGCAAGTAACCTGATCCTCCCTTATATGTGTAGGGATATGTGTTTACATAAGCATCAATCCTGTCCCTTTGCAAATTGGAAGTAGTTTCCTATTTTTTTTTCTTTTTCTTTTTTTCATGCCATAGATAAAATACTCTGTGCAAATCTTAAAAATCACAGACATAAGTTCTGTAGTAAAATAACATCTGTGTAAGATAGTAGTAAAATAACATCTGTGTAAGATAGTGATACAGTAACTGTTTCATTTCAGTTTGGGAACAATGGCAACCTTTGTAGGTTTTAAGTGTGGGGGCCTTAGCTGACTTCATTGTAGCTTGTGGAAGCAAGGAGGGTGCTTGATTAATCAGAGCAGCCTTTCTCAACCTTTTGACCCTGGAGGAACCCTTGAAATATTTTTCAGGTCTCAGGGAACCCCTGCGCATGCAGGCTCAAAGATAGGCCAGAAGTTACAAAATTATTATATTCATTCTATGGGTAGGCCTGTGTACAGTATATGCATTAAGAGTGTTCTTAAACTAAAAATAAAGAATGAAACTTACCTCTTTAATGTGAAGTTGCCTGAATTTGAAATAATTCTTTAAATAAATCATGATCTCCCAGGGAACCCTTAGTGACCTCTTGTGGAATCCTGGTTGAGAAACCCTGAATCAGAGAGAAAGAAGGATGAATGAATGGCTGCAGCTGTTGCTGGATATAAAATGAAAAGTCAGTAAAGTTCCAAAAGAGGTTTAGAACCATGTTTGCTTAGGATTCCCCCCCCCTTCCATATTCTGTGCACCCTCATTGGGTTTGATAAGCTCATGAAATCGTATAGGACTCATAGGCAATGGTCTCTGCACTTCCTGTAAGGACTGCTGCAAATGAGAAATCTGTAACCTAGTCCTATATAATTAATTAACAAAATAAATGAATTTTAAATTTTATGATAATTGTAGAGCCTTTGTTTGTTTGCTGATATTTTATTCTTTATCCATGATGTCTTTCTGCATCTTCTTTTTTATGTAGCTATTCATTCTGTTCTTCAAATGTTTTAAACAAACACATTTTTAATTTAAAAAAAAATAAAGAGAAAGAAATCTGCAACTGCAACTGTGTAAGAGAGGAAGGGAAAGGGGAAAACATTTCTCCACTTCTACACAACAGCCAGCTTGGCTCTGTAGTGGTTAAGGCACCATGCTAGAAACATGAAGGCCATGTGTTCTAGGCATGAAGCCAGCTGTATGACCTTGGGCCAGTCACTCTCATTGAGCCCTAGGAAGGAGGCAATGGCAAACCACTTCTGAAAAATGTTGCCAAGAAAACTGCAGGGATTTGTCCAGGCAGTTGCCAGGAGTCAAAAACTGACTCAAAGGCACCCCGCTCCAAAAAAACCCTCTATGCACATTTGTGTGCTACTGCTTCTGCTGTCAAGAAGGTGAGGGGTGTGTTTGGAGGCTGGGAAGCAGAAAGACAGAACAATGTATTTTATGTACTTGCTCCAACTCATAATTTATTTTGCAGATTTATCCCTCTCCCTACTTATTTCTTCTGGCAAATCAAGGAAAATAATGAGCTGACCAGGGAAGAATTTCAATGGGCTTGTATGTCTTTTTGGATATAAGCTCATGCAATATGGAGAAAAGGGGAGGATCCCCAGTTCTGGGGAATACAGTGTGTCCAGTTTGTAATGACTGTTTGTAGGTCTCTACCCTTTGTTATACAACCAGCCCATCTCAAATTCTTGACAATATGCAACTAAATCTCCCAATTCTTACAGCTGTTTTACTGGGCTGCAAAAATCTGAATGTCCACTAGATTGGCAGCAAAGAATTAAGAGTTTTCAGTATCTCTGTATTAACCCTATCAATGCTTCTATATATTTCAGGTATTATTTCAGTCTTGCCCCCTCCCAGAGATTGTGAGTCCCTCAGCAAACTGAAAAGAAGAGGGGAGAAAAGTTTAACAAATTAAAATAAAATCCAGCCAAGGGTAATGAATGTCAACTTCATTCTGAATGGTCATTTGAACAGGAGTGCCTCCAGTATCTGGGAATTATACTTTGCCTTAGGCTTTGGCAAACTCCCAAATTTTGATGAGGGTGCTTACTTGTGTAACAACCAGCAATATTATCTTTTTTTACATATTCTCATTATGGACTTGATAAGTTTAGACTACATCAAGAACTAGATGTCCTTGGTTGATGTTTGGGACAATCAGTTAGGCAAGCACATTGTTTGTTTCATTAATAGAGCATTATATAAGCTTAAGAGTTGGTAGGCTCTACATGTAGGCATACTACTGCCTTGCACCCACTTGTGTGCCAGCATTTCAGGAAACCAGGCTTAAGACACTCAGAGTTTCATTGAATTGTGGTGACTGGAAGTTCTCAGACAGGATTGTCAGAGAGATTTCTATTAGGGTAGGATGTATCTGCCAATTTGTTTACAAGGGGTTCTCCAATCACAGATGGCAAGAAGGAGGGGGAAGGAAAGTAATTTCTTGATGGTCTGGGAAAACAGAACCATCCTGCTTCTCTTTCCTGCTGTTTGTCTGGAACCAAGTTAGCCAAGAGACAAAAAAAGTGATTAATCCTGCAGGTAACAATGCATGAGGCCATGCTCTCTTGGGTTTTCCTGGAGCACTTTCCTACTTGGCGTTCCTTATGCAGGATTGCAGACTACTGGTTCTTGCTTTAACTTCTTCACAGTGACAAGGCCGCTGTGACTGGATAATTTCTCGGTGTTCCTATCTGCATTGTCTTGTTACCCACCATGGTCACAATGTTAACATTGTTTTGTAACATACAATTTAAAACTGTGTTCATTCTCGTTTCACTTTGCTGCTAGTAATATTAAAATAACTCAGAGAATAGGAAATGGTGCCCTCCAGATGTTTCTGAATAATAATACTCAGCAGCCTCAGCTATTATGCTCAGTGGTGAGGGATGCTGGGAGGTATAGTTTAGAACATCTGAAAGGTCATGGTTTTCTCATCCCTAGAATAAACCATATGGATTTATATTGGGCTCATTTCTCATTTAAGCCATCTTATACGTAATAAATGTGACCATGCAGTATGATTGTTGGGGCCCTTGTCAAGGTATTCATATATGCATGTGAACTTTTGTCTTTTGCACACACATACTCTATCACACATATGCTCTCTCATTCTCTCTCTCTCTCTCACACACACACACACAGACATACATATTATACATATTAGAGTTCATTTTGGGTTGTGCAAAGTAGGTTTACCCACAAACCTATCTGGGGGGAGCTATAGGAAAGTAGAAGCACTATGATTTTAGATAATGGCAAATAAGAATGTAAGTAACTGTGTAAATGTCAGGTTTTAATTAGTAGTTAGAGATTCCCAGAGTAGGATTGCAGAGAATATAAACAGGCAATTACTGCTTATAAGCAAGTGTGGGAAACAAAGGCCATATTACTATTACAGTACACAGAGGGAAACACCGGAAGAGAAGGTAGTGGCTTTGAACCTAATAAATCAGCCCTAACAGATCAGATATTGGAATGGCTACTTTTCCTTGGTTACAATAAAGAATTAGTTCTAGCCATGTCAGGTCAAGTCCCTGGGAAGCTTCAACCAAGCTCATGACTACTCTGGAGGAACCTGGCAGCAAATAACTCCATATAACATGATTTCCACTGAGAAAGATGAACTAATGGAATAACAGAGCTATGCGAGTAACAAAGGTCTTATTCATGCAGGCCTTGAATTAGGAATCTCAGATATTTTACTTATTTATTTGTTCAATTTATATAGCCACCCATCTCAGATACATGACTCTAGGTGGCTACTCCAAATTTTGAATAATTCCATGGTAGCCTCTATGTTCCTAGGACTGTTCATTCAACA
The DNA here is from genome assembly GCF_035149785.1 of Candoia aspera. NCBI lineage: Eukaryota > Metazoa > Chordata > Lepidosauria > Squamata > Candoiidae > Candoia > Candoia aspera. Next base: position 95,867,286 of record NC_086154.1, on the reverse strand, counting down.
TTTACTGGCATTGTCTTTTGTCACTATGCAGTTATTTAATTGAAATTCTAGAGGACCTAAGTAAAGTTTTCTTAAGATAAGAGTGGATTACATTTTATGTTTTTAAACAACTGAATATATTTAATTTGCATTTCTTCATTTAATTCAGTCCATTAATGTATTTTAATGGTACTAATTGTGGGTGTGATAACTATAAATAATGACTTGGTTAATTGCATACTGATACCCCACTGGTTTTAGGTCTTCATGAATTATTCATATAATTCAAGCTAATAGCATCATTGTCTAGTATGACAAGTTATGATAAATATGCATTGTTCAGGCGTGAGGGTTTGTTTTTTTTAAATCCCATCCTTTGGAAAATTCCTTTTGACAACCTACTGCAATTTTATGCTTACATGTTCATGGGGAGAATACTGTTGCTCATTCATTAACTTAAAGATTCTCACACCTTCCTCTAGCAGCCTATAGCATATCTTGTATGTTTACTCAACCAACCATTCATTTTATTTTTTATTTTTTTATTTATCTAATTTGTCCCCACCCATCTCCTCTCATCGGGGGACTCTGGGCAGTTTACAACAATCAATTAAAAACAACAACCATAAAATACACAGTATAACAATACAATAATAAATAATATAAATAAAGGTAAAAATAAAGAATCCAGGTGGCGAAAGAATCTAATCATTTTAATACAAACATTGGTGTAGAGAATGGCTAGTTGGGAGTGCACCACAGCTGGAGAGACCTTAATCCTCCCAGCTGCTGTGCCCTTCAACCCTGCCTCTTTTATGCCTAGATGCCTAGGCAGCTTCTTGTAATGGGTTAGTAGCACTTCCACTGCCCGCATCCATCTTCCTAGAAGAAGGACATAGCTGAACAAGTTCCTTACTCTGAAACCCAACTTGTGTGAGAGATGGAGCTCTCATAGTCCAAACAACTCACCCATAAACTGAGTATAATAATAGTTCTGTTGGTGATAATATTAAGGTAAACCAACTCTGTAGTGTCACAATCTGACATAGCCTTGAGGCATGTAGCCAGTCCTATCTCCATCTAAGCAGAAGAAAACAAAATAATCTTATGAGTTAAAAATTAGTTTTATTAAAAATAATAAGAAGGGAAAAATTAGAATTTAGCTTTGGGCAGTCAATAGCTGAAACAATTACAACTGGGAGGAATAAGTGGCATATGTGAGATGGGTGGCTATATAAATTGAACAAACAAACAAATAAATTTTGTTTTCATAAGATCACAAATATCACCTTAAGCACCAATTTCCCATAAAATGCTATAGGGAGACTAGACACTGACTCAGATGAGCAGGGATCTGAAGTTCAAACAGCTTTGACAGAGTTATTTGATAGATAATAATGGAATTTGCACAAAAATAATAAACTTCTCATACAAAAATAAAAGGCAAATTTCTCTGAAAATGTTAGTATCAAAAGGCAAAGTGATTTCCATGAACTTGATTTTCTGTCTGTGTTGAAAGGCATGGGCTCTTATTTGGGGATTGCTGCAAATGGAGATAAAAACATTAACGTACTGAGTAAACATTCACTTAGAATAGGCTTAATTAAACATCAGTAATACTATCACACTTCAGCAAAGGGTCGTTACCTTGTTGTGGTGCTGGAGCTTGAGCACCTCAGTGATGCCATGAGCTAAACCGTGAAGGGCCACCCAAGACGGGAAGGTCATGACAGAGAGGTCAGACTAAATGCGATCCCTGGGGAAGGTAATGGCAACCCACCCCAGTATTCTTGCCGTGAAAACTAAATGGATCAGTACAACCAGAGATATGTCGGTATACCATCGGAAGATGAGACCCCCAGGTCGGAAGATGGTCAAAATGCTACTGGGGAGGAACAGGGGATGAGTTCAACTAGCCCCAGACGTGATGACGCAGCTAGCTCAAAGCCGAAAGGATGGCTAGCGGCCGACGGTGCTGGTGGTGAACGGCGAATCCGATGTTCTAAGAATCAACACACCATTGGAACCTGGAATGTAAGATCGATTAGCCAGGGAAAATTGGATGTGGTTATTGGTGAGATGTCAAGATTAAAGATAGACATTTTGGGCGTCAGTGAACTGAAATGGACTGGAATGGGCCACTTCACATCAAATGACCCCCAGATCTACTACTGTGGACAAGAGGACCACAGAAGAAATGGAGTAGCCTTCATAATTAATAGTAAAGTGGCTAAAGCAGTGCTTGGATACAAAACAAAAAATGACAGAATGATCTCAATTCGAATTCAGGGCAAACCATCTAACATCACAGTGATCCAAATATACTCTCCAACCACAGATGCTGAAGAAGCTGAAGTAGAGCAGTTCTATGAGGATCTGCAGCACCTACTGGACAACACGCCTAAAAGAGATGTTATTTTCATCACAGGAGACTGGAATGCTAAGGTGGGCAGTCAAATGACAGCTGGAATTACAGGTAAGTATGGCCTGGGAGAACAAAACGAAGCAGGACATAGGCTGATAGAGTTTTGCCAAGACAACTCACTCTGCATACAAACACTCTCTTCCAACAACCTAAGAGATGGCTTTATACATGGACTTCCCCAGATGGACAACACCGAAATCAGATTGACTACATCCTTTGCAGCCAAAGGTGGCGGACATCTATCCAGTCGGTAAAAACAATACCTGGAGCTGACTGTAGTTCAGATAACGAACGTCTTGCACAATTTAGGATCAGACTAAAGAGATTAGGGAAAACCCACAGATCAGCTAGATATGAGCTCACTAATATTCCTAAGGAATATGCAGTGGAGGTGAAGAATAGATTTAAGGGACTGGACTTAGTAGATAGGGTCCCAGAAGAACTCTGGACAGAAGTTCGCAACATTTTTCAGGAGGCGGCAACAAAATACATCCCAAAGAAAGAGAAAACCAAGAAGGCAAAATGGCTGTCTGCTGAGACACTAAAAGTAGCCCAAGAAAGAAGGAAAGCAAAAGGCAACAGTGATAGGGGGAGATATGCCCTATTAAATGCAAAATTCCAGAGGTTAGCCAGAAGAGATAAGGAATTATTTTTAAACAAGCAATGTGCGGAAGTGGAAGAAGACAATAGAATAGGAAGGACAAGAGACCTCTTCCAGAAAATTAGAACCATCAGAGGTAAATTCCAGGCCAAAATGGGTATGATCAAAAACAAAGATGGCAAGGACCTAACAGAAGAAGAAGAGATCAAGAAAAGGTGGCAAGAATATACAGAAGACCTGTATAGGAAGGATAACAAAATCGGGGATAGCTTTGATGGTGTGGTCAGTGAGCTAGAGCCAGACATCCTGAAGAGTGAGGTTGAGTGGGCCTTAAGAAGCATTGCTAATAACAAGGCAGCAGGAGACGACGGCATCCCAGCTGAACTGTTCAAAATCTTGCAAGATGATGCTGTCAAGGTAATGCATGCTATATGCCAGCAAATTTGGAAAACACAAGAATGGCCATCAGATTGGAAAAAATCAATTTATATCCCCATACCAAAAAAGGGAAACACTAAAGAATGTTCAAACTATCGAACAGTGGCACTCATTTCACATGCCAGTAAGGTAATGCTCAAGATCCTGCAAGGTAGACTTCAGCAATTCATGGAGCGAGAATTGCCAGATGTACAAGCTGGGTTTAGAAAAGGCAGAGGGACTAGGGACCAAATTGCCAATATCCGATGGATAATGGAAAAAGCCAGGGAGTTTCAGAAAAACATCTATTTCTGTTTTATTGACTATTCTAAAGCCTTTGACTGTGTGGACCATAACAAATTGTGGCAAGTTCTTAGTGGTATGGGGATACCAAGTCCTCTTGTCTGCCTCCTGAGGAATCTGTATAACGACCAAGTAGCAACAGTAAGAACAGACCACGGAACAACGGACTGGTTTAAGATTGGGAAAGGAGTATGGCAGGGCTGTATACTCTCACCCTACCTATTCAACTTGGATGCAGAACACATCATGCGACATGCTGGGCTTGAGGAATCCAAGGCTGGAGTTAAAATCTCTGGAAGAAACATTAACAATCTCAGATATGCAGATGATACCACTTTGATGGCTGAAAGCGAAGAGGAACTGAGGAGCCTTATGATGAAGGTGAAAGAAGAAAGTGCAAAAGCTGGCTTGCAGCTAAACCTCAAAAAAACCAAGATTATGGCAACCAGCTTGATTGATAACTGGCAAATAGAGGGAGAAAATGTAGAAGCAGTGAAAGACTTTGTATTTCTAGGTGCGAAGATTACTGCGGATGCTGACTGCAGTCAGGAAATCAGAAGACTCTCAATCCTTGGGAGAAGAGCAATGACAAATCTCGATAAAATAGTTAAGAGCAGAGACATCACACTGACAACAAAGGCCCACATAGTTAAAGCAACGGTGTTCCCTGTAGTAACATATGGCTGTGAGAGCTGGACCATAAGGAATGCTGAGAGAAGGAAGATAGATGCTTTTGAACTGTGGTGTTGGAGGAAAATTCTGAGAGTGCCTTGGACTGCAAGAAGATCAAACCAGTCCATCCTCCAGGAAATAAAGCCAGACTGCTCACTTGAGGGAATGATATTAAAGGAAAAACTGAAATACTTTGGCCACATCACGAGAAGACAGGACACCCTGGAGAAGATGCTGATGCTAGGGAGAGTGGAAGGCAAAAGGAAGAGGGGCTGACCAAGGGCAAGATGGATGGATGATATTCTAGAGGTGACGGACTCGTCCCTGGGGGAGCTGGAGGTGTTGACGACCGACAGGAAGCTCTGGCGTGGGCTGGTCCATGAAGTCACGAAGAGTCGGAAGCGACTAAACGAATAAACAACAACAAGCTTTTCTGAAACTTGGTGGAATGACACACATGACTAGAATATAGCCCTGGAAGACGCAACTTATACAGAAGGAACAAACTCAACAGAATGGGAGGGGACATTGTGCTGTGCATAAATAAATCAGATGCGGGCATATAACTTCCATTGTTCCCAGCCAGCATCTCTTTCATTCATCATCCGTCAGGCTGTATCTGGCTCATATAGCTTGGCTATGGTAAAACCTGTGATCCTTATCAAAGTCTATTAGAAATTATCATGTGATGATGATGTTGTGTGTCTATGCTCACAAATATTTACAGTTTTCCCCCTTAAATTTCTGTTGTATTTTCCTGCATTCTTCTAAACCAGAGAGCTTCAAACACTACCAAACCATCAATAAGTCATCACCATTTACTGATTCTAGTTGCTAGCATCATTTCAACTCTTCCATAAATAGTATCTGAATAACATCTGAAAATCAGTTTACTCCATCATGATTATGAATCAGAAGGAAGAGCTGAAAACATGTGCCTGTTGATAAAATTTGTTAGTCAGAAAAGGTGCTACTAGATTCCTTCTTATTTCTGGCAACTGTAGACTAACATGGCTCTCATCCTACAACATGATTACAGATGTATCTTGAAAAGAAGCCAATATACAAAATTGTGTTAAAAATACAAAGAAACAAAAAAATTAAGGAAATGTTCAGTTCATATGGCACTGAAACTTAAAATGATTAAAAACTAAAAAGGAATAAAATGAAATATTATTTAGGATAGGGGTAAGAACCGTTTCTATTGTGGAACTCCCTCATAAGAACAGTAACATAAATTTTTGATGGGAGGCAAGGGGTTTGCTATGATGAAAGCCACCATATAACCCACCTCATATTCATTGATGATAGTGCCATATTTGCAGATGGTGATGCAGAGGCCACAGATATTATGTTATAACATCATGAATGCTGCCTATATCTTGTTGGTGTGTTCTGGAAAGCATTTGGCCCGAGAGATCAGAAAAAAACACACACCAGGCATTTCTTTAAAAATAAATGTGTTTACAGAAAGCACAAAAACATATTTTACAAGCTTGTGCATTCACACATGCTCAGAGAGGACAGGGAGGAAGGCTGTGTAGAAAGGAAAAATGAAACTAGTAAGCCCAGGCAAGCTGCCCTCCAGGCAAATCAGGAGCTTTTACCTTATATGGTCATGCCTTTTCACACCCAAAACTAAGGATACTTAAGTTTGACCTTCTGATTCTGCCAGTGATTTGTTACCATAGTAACTTAATGCCTTTACAGCCAAAAGCAGAAAAAAAAACAAATGCCAACCAATATATCATCTATATCTATTTGTATCTGTATCTGTATCTGTATCTGTATCTACATCTACATCTATCTATATCTATATCTATCCTGAAAGTTTTTGACAACTGATATGAGTCTAGATAGAGCATGTTAATGCTTTCAATTGCTTTGGGCTATTGGTGAAAAAAATAGAAAACAGCATCAAAAGAAGAAGTACATAGCAGGATTGGCCAGGCTACTGCTATCTTTGGATCAATAAGTTGGTACTTGTGGAAAAATTGAAATGGTTTAGTGAAAAAAATAATGTGAATCTTCTGGGCACTAGTCCCACCAATGTTGCTATACAGATCTGTGACATGGACACTGTTAAAATCAGATCCAAATAAATTTAATGATTTCCTAATGCACTGCCTACATTATATACTGTGATTTTTCCTACATGGCCATCTGAAGAATGAAACCATCACACTGAGATGCAATGAACAATGTACAATTGAGGATGAAATACAAAAACACAGATTAAGATGGTCTGGACATGTATGAAGGATGGCAGAACATAGCTTTCCTTACAATTTACAGTGGAGAAAGCAATCCTCCCAGTGCAGGGTCCAGCAAAGAGCACCAAAGAAAATATAAGTGAAGCACATTGAACATGATTTTTTAAACACTAAGGCACAGTTTGACTGCTCTGAAACCAGCACCCCTCAATCAGAAAACATAGAAAACTATTATACGAAATGTCCGTAGTTCAGCGACATCCACAGCAATGTACTGCCTCTCAGAGAAGGGGACCAAGAATGAAGGAAGAGTTACTATGCCTCACAGGGTTAATAAAGACTGTTCTTCACTGACCTGGATTTGTAATGTGGTATTCTATTTTGATATTCTAATGCTGCTCCTAATTTTTATTGCATGGAATTTTTAATAGACAGTTCCATTTTTCTTGATTTTATGGATGTCTAACAGGCTGCCTGATAAGCAGAGAGTATAATATATACGAAAAAAAAGTTTTTTGAAATATTTAATTGATCAGCTGAAATAGACCAAACTTGAAACCTGAGCGATTTCTCTAACTACAACATCCTTTAAAAAAATGAAGCTCTCCTGACTTCCCGGGAAGAAATGGCAAACTGAAGACCGCTCTGTGAAAAGTGGAGCCGATGACTGTGGTGGAATGAAGAGCCAGCAAGTAGACTGGTTCTTTGTAATTCTTCTCTGGACAAGGAGAGGACTTGAGATTGCCCACAAGTGCTCCAGACTGTTGCTCCTCACAACCAGAGACCACTGGTGAGTTTAGAGCTCTGGGAGATGAGGGAATTGCCATCTTTTTGTTCAGACTGTGGTTGGCGCCTTTCAAACAGACACTGGGTTCCCATACTTCCTTTTCTAACCACTTTTGGAAATTGCTTGTTAAATGCTTTTCAGTTATTCAGAACCTTTGGATTGACCAGTTTGACATCACCAGATGAGTTTCCTTCAATCCTTAGTGAAAAGAAGTTTTACTACAAGTTTAAGAACTTAATTTTTTTTTTGAATAAACAGCAAAAAGGTGATTAAAACTTTGATTTTAGAAAGTTACAAGTGGACTAAGGGTCCAGATAAATTTGAAATAAGATTTTGGAATTAATTATAAAGAATCCTTCCCATGGGAAAATGCCTTTGTTTTGAATTCTTAAAAAAAAAAGATAAATATTGGACACTAGAGGGAACTAGAAGGAACTAAAGATTACAATTAAAGGAGAAAAACAGTGAATGAAGAATGAAGCAAAATATTTTAACATTGGACATATTGAAGGATAATTTTGAACAATGGACCCAGCAGTTAATTTTAAGGGTGTCTGCCTCTATAGATAGGCTGTGTTTAAAAGATGCTGTGGAAGAGGAACAAGTACCTGACATGACTGAGACTGATTTGAAAGTGGATTTAAAAATGACAGGCTGCAAGAATGACAGGGAAGAAGATGCTACGCTGGACATACAAAAGAAACCGGCTGATGTCTTAATAATTAAAAGGGATAAATAAATAACAAACCAAGAGAGTGACCTGGACAATTTTCCTATATTGGATTTACAAAAGAGGCTTGTTAAGGCTTTGAAGAATTTTGTGAGAAGGTACAAAGGAAAAAATGAAAGTAAATCAAGTTCTAGGACATTATTTGAAGAGATTGTTCAAGTTCAAGATTGTTAAAAATAAAAGGAAGGAATTTAAATTTGGTTTATTTGATCAAGGTCAAAACAAGAGATAATTGTTTGTGACCTTAGAGGGGGTGGAGAGAAACCAAATGTGTTTATATTTGTTGTGAGGACGGCTGGAAGTCACTTCTTTATGTATTTCTTTTCTTTTTCTTTATTATTTTCTTACTCTTACTCTTTCCTCTCTCTTTCTTCTTTTCTTTTTCCTTGCACCTTTTTATTCCTTCTGTCTATTCTTTCTTAGTTTAGTCTGTATTAGATTTTACTATTATAATCAACATTCTTAATCAAAATTATATGTATATATGTATGTATGTTAGTTTTGGATTGTACTTGGGTAGCCTTAAGTTATTTTGTACTGGTCTTGGACTGTAATAAAGAAGGATAAAGATTCTTTACTCTAGAAGCCAATCCAAGACATTTTACTGCTCAAGACAAATCCGTTCCATACAGGACAGACAAGTAAACTGGCCTGTAATTTTCCTGTATCATAATATACTGTCCTCCAAATCATCTGAGGTTTGCAGACTAATTTAGAGAGTTTATGTGCACACAGTTTTGCCCTTTGATAACTTAGCTCCACCCCACATCTATAACAGCTCTGCCTATATTGCATCAGTTGGATTAGCCCTGCTACAAGTATATTAATCTAAGTCAACTTTTCCTGAACACAACGCCATCAAGATACATTGTCCCTTCTGGTTGAGAATGCTGCAAATTGTAATCCCAGCATATTTGGACATCACTCAGGTTAGGAAGGAAGCTCTAGACCGATGGTTTAATTAAACCCACTCATGAACAATGTATTCTCCTATTGATACTGCATATATTTACTTCTACATCTTATTCAGTCATTTATTCACATTTTCCCTCTTTCTCTTTCCTGCTTTTTAAAAAAAGAAATATCCATACCCTTTCTCTTTAATTATGTGACACAGAAACACACACACACATTCCAAACTAGCATAGTTTAAGGAAAAACACTTAGTTAAAAAATGTTCTGAAAAGTCAGATAGGTTACACTAATCATAATACCCCTAATAGCTACATTAGCGAAAGTTGGGAAGTATGGAAATCATTGAACAGACTGCGCATGGGCATAACAAGATCCAGAGATACTCTGAACAACTGGGGCTATCCGGTGGCCTCTGCCCTTTGTGACTGTGAAGACATGCAGACAACAATACAGATGGACACTTGTCCTTTGTGCCCTGATCAATGCACATTTGAGGACCTCATGACAGCGTGACAGAACACAATTAATGTTGCCAGTTTCTGGGCAAGATCTGTTTAACTTTTATATATTTTAACTTTTAAGTTTTATATTTTAAATTCTATGTTTTACAGTATGCCTTATTTTAATTGTGATGCTTCTGACATGAATAAATAAATAGCTACATGAGTGTTGACACTTCCAAAAATCCTTTAGTTATAATACTTATGTGATTCCCCAGAAACTGAGAATGACTGAAGTTAGGATTTATGTATCCAATCATGGAAGCTGCATCAACAATAAACAGGCCAGATCTGAAATGCTGTGTGTATATAAGAATCTCTTTTGATCACCAGTGATACTCTGTTCAGGATTACTTAACTTCATATTGTTCAGTTCTTTTGCAGTCTATCTAAGGGTGATTCTCTACATTTTGTTGTTGAAACAATGTTATTGCTTAATTACATGGTTCTAAATCTATTGTGGGTTCATTTTTCACAATCTCTTTCCTATTATTGCATTACCAGCTGCTTAACAAATAGAGGCAAGCCATGTGCTTTTCATTCCCTTAAACTGAGTTACCCCTTTGAACTGGTAGCATAGAGTAAATATACTAACCCTCTTCAAATAATTTCAGAGCATCCTTCAAACTGGTACATGGAAATGTCTTAAGATTATTTGGTTTTCATTATCATTTCTATTGATGATTCACCATAGTGTGAGTCCTTCTCCAAATGCAATAACATTATATGGCCTGTACATAGTGGGAAACATTACAGAACACAGAGTTCTTATAAGGAAGCACCTCTATGGTGTGTCAATTGGACAAGATTACAGAAGGAGACATGCGTTTCTTTAAAAAAATAATTGCATGGAAAAAGCATACCATATATGTTTTTAATGGTTAAAGCATGATAATATAAAAATTAAATATTACTATTTACAATATCTATGGAAGGAAAGAGAAAAGGATGACTGGCAGTGAAGTGGATGGATTACTGTGGCAATGGACGCACTGTTGGAAGACCTGAAGGACCAAGCTGAGAACAGATTGTCCTGGGCAAAATCTATCTATGGGAGTTGACACTGACTTGATGGCACATAATCAGTCAATCGGTTTACATTTGCTAAGTCCCTGGAGGCTTCCTTGAATATCTGTTTTTTGCTATATAATAACTTGCTTGCACAAACCAGGTAGTTTGGAAATTCACACTGATTCTTCTTCGCCCAAATCACTCATCAAGGTTGAATGAATACCTTGAACAACCTGAATAAAGATTTATGTCTCCTATCACCTTGCTTGTATCCAATCTAAGCAGATAGGAGATAGGAATCTTAATTCAAGTTGTTCAAGTGTGTGTGTGTGTGTGTGTGTGTGTACATACACATGCATATAAACATGCACACATATATGCTCACATATACAAATACATACATACAGTACGAGCTAGTTTGGTATAGTGGTTAAGGCACCAGGCTAGAAACTGGGAGATCCTGAGTTTTAGTCCCGCTTTAGGCACAAAGCCAGCTGGGTGACCTTGGGCCAGTCCCTCTCTCTCAGCCCTAGGAAGGAGGCAATGGCAAGCCACTTCCAAAACCAAGAAGACTTCAGGGACTAGTCCAGGCAGTTGCCAGGAATCAACACTGACTCAAAGCCGTGTGTTTGTACACACACACACACACACAAACATACAGTATATATGATTATATACTATTAAGGAATGTAGAGCTGGCCTTGGGAAGAGGGAAGGGAGCAATGAACCTTAAGGAAGTTGAAAAGGTTACTCAGTCCTGAGAAAGAGGAAAGCACGACAAAGAAACCCAACCCCGTCTTGATTTTGTTTGGTATAAAATGTGATAGAGAGAAACTATGACAGACTTTCAAGATTGATGTCAATTCCTCGAGGTTGGCAAGGTCAAGAAACAGAAGCAGCCGGGATATCAGAAACGCTATTTATTGTGGTAAATTAGTGCCTATCTGATCTGGCAATGGGTCAGGGTTTGTGCCTTTTGTAGATGCTCCATGTTCTTTGATCTGAGCAGAATTTCAACAGTGGACACATTTCTTGGAGGGAGCAACCCACCCTGTACAGGTATGCACAGATCACAAGAATTTGGAGCTTTTAGAAAAGTCACAAACCCTGACTCAATGCCAGATCAGGTGAGCACAATTTTTCTACCCTACAGCACTGAAGACTGTTTGTGAAATCTCGGCTGCTTCTTTTTCTTGACCTTGCCAGTATCAAAGAACCGGCAAACACACACAACCATGCAAAATAACTTTGTATTTCCAAATGATTTACTCTGACACATGCTAGAGAAGAGCTGGAACCTTAGAATAATTTCTGCGTCCTTTTTAAAAAATGCATGAGGCTTGAATAGGAGCCTGTGGGAGGAAATGCCCTCCAAAGATGACAGAGGCATTGTTTACAGATAATACGTCATGTTTCCAATTTAATTTTACTTTGACATTGACAGCCTTACTAAAATTAGGATATTTGCAGCAGCTGAAATCGCAATCTTATAATCAACTTTGGCTATTAAAAAATGCACAAAGCATTTCCTGGCTTCACAGAAGACAGTAGAATATTGTCTGAAAATTGAAGAAGAACATTTGATAAAGTATGTCTGGAAAAGATTTCTAGAGATTGTTGGTTGGACCCAAAGGTACGTTTCTTCTTACAACAACAACATCAACAAAAGCAACAAAAACCTAATGGAAAAAAGCCCTTTCTATTAGAGGAGAGTTCATTGATATCCAGCCTACCAAAACTAATGAATCAATGATTTCATTAATTAATGAAATCAATCTTATAATTTTCTTTATTAGGTGATATATGACAAAGTACTTCATTGACTTCAAAATGCTATGTACTGATAGCATGAAGTATTCCATACATTTTCTGTGGAACTAAAATGGTCCAGATTTCTTGATCATACAAGCCAAAGCTTTGGTGCTATGAAGGTAGACTAAAGAAAGCATGACTCCATTTTTAAGGCCCTTCCATGTAGTGTAGTAGGATCACAATAATGTATAAATTTCAAGAATTAGCAGCATTTGTATTAGAAGTTGGACATCTCTTCATTAAATATTAAACTATAGTATCACTGGAAAGCATGGGATAAAGATTCAGATTAATGGGTGAAATAATGTACCTAAGAAAGGAACTAGAGGTCAGATAATGTCTGGTGTGGTGATTATGATGACCCAAACCTTTGGGGTTTAATGGGACAATCTAAAATTTTGATACAGCTATGACTATGCCCAATAACTAATACCTGCCACTTTGGAATGCAAAATGCTATTTAAACCTTTGAATCATCTAGGAATTCCTTACTATTTAAGGGACTGCCTATTCCAGTGTTTCTGAGCCTTGGCAACTTTCAGATGTGTGGACTTCAACTCCCAGAATTCCCCAGCCAGCATGCATATCTTAAAGTAGCCAAGGTCAGAAACACGGGCCTATTTTATTACAAAGGTGTTTGGTTTATAAAATATACGAGACAGGCTTTTTTGAAGAGGATTGTAATGTCAGAAACTTTCTTTCTGGCATGTGGGGAAAGTCTTACTCATGTATTTCTCCAGAGCCATAGAACACTCTCCACCAGGGGCTGCCTATGGGCCTCATCTTCTCAGTGTTTATAAAATCTGTAGACATATCTCCTCCCCCTCCACAGGCTTTAACTGTAAAAATGATTTTATCATTAATTTTAGCCTTACTTTCAACTTTTATTTTCTCTTACCTTTGTTAGTCTCCTTGGGAACCTGCCAATAATAAAAGAAAATTGGCATAGGAGCAGATGACAAAACATGTATGAGAGTGTGGCAACACAAGGCACATGGCTTACATACTTGTGTCTGATATCAGGACAAAGTGCAAAAGACCAGGCCTTGCATTGGGACATTGCAATACATGTTTTGTCATCACAGTTTGTATGGATGCCTATGAAAATAAGCAAGAGAAAAAGAAATACAGTATAACTTCCTAAGAATCTGTTTAGAAGCAGAAGCAGAGGGTGTAAGGAAGCAAAATACAAAACTACTCTTCTGAATAACCTTTTTTTTTTTTTTTTGGCTTAAACAAAATTTTCACAGGAGGTGAGTAACTTTATTGAGCACTTAAATTCAAGGAAGAACTTAGGTCTAAAAACAATCATGTATGGTTCCTCAAACTGCAATGTTTCTCTGAATGTAAAGGTAGTATGTTGAGGAACCTGGATCTAATGCCTGTCTTTCATGTCTCATTCAGTCAAGGATGCTTTGCTTCTGTGTTTCAAAGAATATAAGCTAATTCTTAAAGAATATTCATTACTCTGATTATAATGAAGTATAAACAGTATACACATATGTCAACTCAACCTTATTGGTATATTCCATTTTTAACTATTACTGTTCTCAAATTAGAACTATCAGATCTGGGCTGCAAAACCCCAGATGTCTACTAAGTGGCAGCAAAGATTTACAATAGGATATTCTGTATCTTTTTGCTTCTATCTTGTGGTCATCCAGATTGTTGCAACCCAGGTTTGCGTCCGTCTTGAAATATGTCCATTTGGCATATGACATTTGGGAGCTTTATAATTTATATTTTCTTATTTAATTTCTTAGTTATGATTAAATAATATCTGATTAGAATACCCATTTATTCTGTAGTAACTTTAAAAAGCCATGATTAAATGCTTATATATATATATATATATATATATATATATATATATATATATAATTCATATATTTATTGTAGGATGGAGCTATCAGGAAACTTAGAAATTGAACTGCTTTGTTTTTTAATCATAGAACAAGGAATTTTAAAAATGTTCATCCACAGATTTGGTCATAAGTTTTGTTTCAACAGCTTTTAGATAATAAATATAGAAGCAGTTGACACTTTTTAAGTGGTGTCTGGAACATCCAGAGGACTTAAAGTAAAAAGAAAGTAGCTTAAACTGGGTCATAAATTATAAAGAATATAACAGAAAAAGAATTGTCTGTTATTATTTATATTATTATTATATTCTGTTATTATTTATTTATATAACAGAAAAAGAATAATCTGTTATACATTATGGTATTCAATTTTTTTGCCATAGTATAGTGCTTTTCTTTCTACTGTATGTAAATCAAGAAGATTCTGTAAGGAATTTGGATAATAATTTCAGTCTTGGGGTTTGATTGTCAGTAAAACTGTACTTCTCAGAGCAACATTTGAACATATACTGTACATGGTTCACTGATCTTAATAATCTTACTGCTTTTAAGGGAAAAAAAAACTATGTATGACTTCAAAGCTATTCAGCATTTTGGACAGCTTGCAAAAATGGCACCATTCAACTCTAGTAAGTAGGATCAGCTGACCTCTTACAACCCATAGACAATGTTTCTGCCCGCCCCACTAAATCTAGTAGAGCGGGCATGCTCCAGGTCCCTTCTATTAAACAATGCCATCTTGTTGGAGCCTGGACACTCATGCCTTCTCAGTGGCAGCACCTGCCCTGTGGAATAGCATGCCCCCCCAGCAATTCGGATGCCCCAACCCTGTTGGCCTTTTGTAAGGCATTGATGACTTGGCTGTTTCCCCAGGCATTTGGGTCAGGTGGATATACAGTATGAGCTCTATTATTATTGATGGTAGGGTTTTGTTTTGTTTTGTTTTTGTTCTTGGTAAGTGGGGTTATTGTTTATCCTTGGACACTGGGGGGTTATGTGTACTGGGTTTTCTGTGTTTTAATTTTTCTAAGTTGCCCAGTCACTTGTGTGAGATAGGCAGCTTTATAAATCATATAAATGAATAATTTTGGTGCTCAGAGAGAGGTATTTTAAGACATGCTGAAATGAAAAGGAGTTAGTGGTGAGATATCTCATTGAGTCAAGAAGTAATATGGCTCCAGGGATCTGAAATGCTGGCTGACTATATGGCCCAGTTTGATCAACATCCCAAAGTACAATGCATATTGTTGGATTTTTGTATGAACCCAACACAATTGTAAATTATGGTTTGTGGATTAGCTACTGCCCAAAACCAGACAAATGCAGTTTCTTCAATAAGGCCATTGTTAACTAAATCATGATTAGCATATAAAGCAGTCTATGAAAATCAGGAGATGTGAGGAAATCTGCCATCTAAGAGGACTTTCATTACCTATTTCTCTTTTTTTTTCTTTTCTCCTATGTCCTCAGCTGTCTGCCCAATCCACACCAGGCAAATTCCTCCAGAAGGACAAGAATTTCACAAATGGCGATGCTTTTAATTCTATTAATAACTAGGATGCTATCAAAAGAGCTCTGGCGGTGTCTGATTTTTGCATGATGTGCAGCATCTTTCTTTCTGGTATTCCAAAACTAATCGTCAATTTGAATATTTATTTATTTATTTATTTTTCAAATTTAGTCACCACCCATCTCACTCAAAGTTCTTTTAAAACATAAGTCAAAGTTATTTTTTTCTGAATCACATTTGTCTTATTCCCAATAGTCAAAGTTATACTAGGCCCTTGTTTTATTATGAAAATACAGATGATGTTTGAATCCCTCTGATGAGAAAATTTCCCAGGAATCTTCATTCCAAAGCAAACAAAAGAATTAGAGCTTATGCTGAAACTCCGATCACTAAATAGGTCAAAATCTTTACAAAGACTCCAGAGCACCAGATCTGATCAGCTCCAATTTATTGAGTAAGTACACACGATAGCAAGGAAACCCACAAATTAATGAAATGTGATTAGGAGTATGAATTTAAATCTTATTTATTTATTTTTCAAATTTTTACCACTGCCCACCTCCCCCAAGAAGACAGACTCTGGGCGGTTAATCTTAATCTATATGATAGAGCACGTCATCCACATGTAACAGACTCTTACATCCCACCTTCCTTATTATGTTCCTCTTAATATTTCTAATTTTTCTAACATGCAAGCAAGAAATCCTAGACCAGATGAAAAAGAGAAGCAGAGCATTCATTACATGTACCACAAATCAACGCTGATGAATAAAAATACCTGTTAGTAGTAATCACACAGTAATGAAAAATTAAATGAAACATATTAATGCAGAATAAAAATAAAATAAAATCCATAATGTCAGAGTTCACTTCAAAAACTTCCAATAAACTATATGAAAGCATTTTCAGGATCTAAAGAAATAACACTGTTCAATTCTTTCTATTTTGAGTTATATATATTACATTGATTAAAAATGTCAAATTATCTGATCCTTTGATAACCCTACATAAATCCACCCCCGCCTGCGTTCCCAAGAGTTGCAAGGACTAGCTGTAGCCACTGACCAAAATAGCTATTAAATAGCTATTCCAGATTTATCAAGGAAGTAGTTCTATAATTGGAATAAATAGCAGGATCCTTCCCAGGCCTTTAGAATGACTGTAATACTTGCTTCCTTAAAAATTAAGGGACTGGATTCTGTTTGGAAAAGCTTTGACATATGTCTCTAATCAAATATAAGGCAAGATATGTTTTTATAGCAGTCAGCTGAAAAACCATATGGCCCAGGACCTTCCCAATTTCATCAGCTTAATAGTAGCCAAAAGTTTTTGAAAAGAAAGAAGTCAAGTGAGGTTAGTAACCTGGCTGTCTGATTATTGCAGTTGTCTGTAGGGGAAAAAAAAAATCTATTTTAGGATCCATTGATGAAAACTGTGAACTATTAAATTTTGAGCAAAAAAATTAAAAAAAAAACAACTGAAATGTTTTTTTAAAAATCATGTTTTCCTGATGAAGTGTTTTTAGTGTAAATTTGCTCTGTAAGGAAACCAGATTGAAGACACATATTCATCCTTTGGTGACCTGCACAGAAGCAGAAAAGTGTATCTTTTTAGAAGAGTCTTCATTTCCCAAGGCAGTAAGACACTAGCTTGGCCAGACTCCCCCATAAAGCAAGGTCTTGGAACAGAATTTTCTTCAGGGTACCTTAAATGGTATGAAATAATTGAGATACACCTTAGAATGCTAGCATTTTCCCTCTGTTGTGTAGATTATTTATCCAAAACTTTGAAGTGCAGGAGTTTTTTGGGTTGTTTGTGTGCTAGCACTTAACAATATTTACATAGTTTTCACCCTTCCCCTGCCCCTAAACAGGGAAGCAAACATCTTTGTTTGCCCTGTATTTATAGGAAAAAAAAAACCTGAAGAAAAAATGGCCACAATAAAAATCTGTGTGGTGACCAGATTGCTCAAGCTTTCACTCAGACAAGACTCATAAGCAATTGCCTAGAAATCTATTTAATGAAGTGAAGTGTCCAGTACAAGGAAGAAGTTGTGACTGTCAATTCCCATGCATTTCTACATTTAAAATCACAGAAGCTCCAATTCCCCGCCACTACCCCTTTAGGTATGTGCCCATCCTTCTGGTGCTGGCAGATGGCTGGAACTGTTTCTCTCCCGATGACCGTGGGGCAAGGCGCAGCTAGCCCAAACAAGATGATTCACACTCCAGCCTGACTCCCCCTCCCTGCTGGCAACTCACAGGTTGACTGGAAGATGGACTCGAGTCCGATATGTTCTGGGAACATTTAATTGGGGGGCATGACAATCTGTCCCATAAATAGATAGCTAAGTAATTACATTAAGTTCATCTCGCATATACCTTGAGCTTCCTAGTGGGTGAAGAAGAACATCAGGCCTTATCCTGGTAAACAGAGATGTAAAAGGGTGCCCAGGTATCCCTGGTTAGAACCTGATATCCCTGGGTTAGAACACAACATGCTATTCCTTCTGTCCTTCAAATATGATGCACTTGGTTGGCATGGCTGAAATAATAGCTTCAGTCTTCTTCTAGCAGAAGGCTTTTGATCTGATTGCAACAGAGAGAGAGATGGGAAGTCCAGGTATTCCATCCCAAGACCATTTTCATTTGGCTCCGCCTTTCTTTATCTGTTATCCAGCAGCAATCATTTCATCCTGCTACAGCGGAGAATGGATGTATGAGGAGCCATTTGGGCAACTCTTCTGAAACGACAGCTCCGTGTGGTTCCTCTTCTCCCTGAACAATATCAATTCAGCCTTATAATGAAAGGACCTGTGAGCTCTGGTGCAAGAGTTTGCTTCTTCTCCTTTTACCACCTCTTTTTTTTTTAACTCTTCCCAGGGTCACTCAAAAGCTATAGAGGGCAGCACATAATCCTGAGAGAAGGTGTGATTGCTTTAAGGATCAAAGAAGTCATAGGCAGGTGATACGTTTGCAAAAGTACCTTTTTCCATTCAGATACAGATTTCTGCACAGCTGACTTTTTATCAAATCTCTAAGACAGTGTTTCTCAACCTCAGCAACTTTAAGATGTGTGGACTTCACCTCCTAGAATTCCCCAGCCAGCACATCTTGTCCATGAAGAGCTGGCATGATGAAAAGTTATTGAGGGCCTTTTCTCTGACAGAAATATCATTCAAAGTAGTCCAAGGGAATCTCCCTTCTCTGGTGTCTTTGGTGTCATGTGAAAGTAGGGAATAGTTTATCGGAGGCTGCCTTTACAAAGCAAAGCTGCATCTTCCCCACTAGCCCCTTTGTTTTGCTTGATAAGCCCAAAGTGGCATTTCCTCTAGCCATATTCTGGGTAATGGCCAACCTTTATGTTCACAAGTATTTTACAGGGGGCTTATGTAGTCTTACTGCTAAGTAATCTCATTTCAGTATTTTCTGTTTCCTTGGTAGGTTTTCAGATCTGATTTTTTAGTGTGCAGGTGTGTGCAGGTATGCACTAGCTGTCATAAAATTAGACTGGAGCAAAAGTTTGTACAATGTTAGCGACTAACAGCATTTAAGGAAAACTGCCCTGGGTTTAGTCTTTAATTCCACAGTGGAGCAAGTTTTAATTTTTTTGATTTGTCTAATATCGCCTCCCTGATTTCTCCACTTTGTAATAAAACAGCACAACCCAGAAGCTCTGAATTAGAAAATGTTGAAAGTGAATACAACTTACTTTTAAGAAACCATTATAAAAGGATCCTGACCCTAAGGGAAGGCATCATTTGTTAATGCTGAGTCATATTAAGTGCTGTGTGGAACCTCTGTTTCATTCCAATACAGGTTAATTATAAGAAATCAGGGCTTCCAACCAACAGTAAAAGGCTGTAGCATGGAAGTAGTCCTCCAATATAAACCTTCCAGATGCCAACCTTTTCCTCCCTTCAAATGACTGAAGATAGCAGTTTTTGCCTGCCAAATGACAGCAGTGTTGAAAGCATGGCTTCACAGTAATGGAGCACATTGTGAAACTTTCTGGCGGGTTGGAATAACTGTTGGCAGTGCTAGCATCTACACACAAAGGGAAGGTGTGAGAGTGTTAGGGCTCAGCTCTGTAACACATTTATTCCCGATTAATAATCCCATGTGAATGTCACAGAGATCCTGTGACTGTGCTTTCTTTCAAGAGACGTACTGAAAGATTTCCCTCGTAGAGTCACAACATAGCCTTGCCACAGAGTGATTATGTTTTGGGCAAGTTGGTAGCCAATTCAGTTTTCCAGCATGGAAAACTGTTCGGTACTGATGCCTGCTTAGGTCTCTGTTCAGCTAAGATGGTGAAATGTGTGGCTAAAAGCCACCCAACATGATGTTATGTGACAAATGCAGCATTCATGGCACTGTCTGATACAGGAGTAGCACCACCTTCTTGTATGGATTCCCCCATTTTTTAAAAACACCGGGTCTATAGTACTCTACTGAAATAGACAGAGGTAAATTCCATAGAAATCCATTAAATATTGAGGCAAATATAGTTCAGATAGTGTATGTGCTAACTTATGAGCACTATGATGTAGGTGTGTGACAGAACCTCTAGCACAATGTTTGTCAACCTCAGCAACTTTAAGATGTGTGGACTTCAACTCCCAGAATTTTCCTCTAGCATATAATTGTTTGACTTGAGGTAGAAACTTGGGGGAAATCCATTTGGAATTTGGAAAGCACTGGTGGATTTGGGAGGGTTGTCCATACACAAATAGCTGCTGCAGTGAGTATGGCCAGTCACAAAATTAGGGTTCCCAGATCTGGGTGGCTAAAATCCAGGTGCCTGGACAGCACAGCCAACCTTTTGCTGTCATCTAATGGTTGTCCAGATGTTTGCACTTCAGGTCTAGAAGGCCTAGTATGCCAAAAGCAAACAGATCTCCCAGAATTCCCTCTGTCATCCTAGTTTCCAGGTTACAAAGGCAATAAATATCCTGGTGGCTGATGCTTTGCTTTGTTGTATGCCAATTTCCTATTTAATTTGCTTTTTATATTAAAGAGTCTTTAATGTTGGGTGGGACTGGGAGTTTAGTGGGCACCAAAGGGTGTATCAGGGACTACACTGGTGCTTGCAAGCTAATTATAATAGCAGCTACTTCAAATAAAAGGCTTGCTGATTACAGATTTGTGTTGCAGCCTTTTGAATTAATATAGTAGTTAAGGATATTGCCATTTAATTTCAGAGTTTGAAATCTGATTTTATATTACAAAAAATTAACTCAAGTAAAACTAAAGTTGCTGGTTAGTTGCTTTGGATCAAGAAAAGCTGGCTAGAATCACCTTTCTGGTTTTGTCCTATCTCAGCAGCAGTTTTTAATATGTAAACAGAATCTGTGACCTGTAGGTAGACTGGGAAGTCAAAAAAAAATATCCTGAAAGAAGGCAACGGCAAATCACTTTCATATTATGGCCAAGAAAGCTGCATGGACATGACCATGAAGTCATCAGAGGCTGAGCCTGACTCAAAGGAGGCTTCACTTAAATCTGTTCTGTTATGGATAAGTGCTCTTCGTGACTTTTCATGAACTTTGTGTCAGGCTTTTCCCTGCTGAATTGAAAGCCATGAAGTGAAAGAAAAACTAAATCCTGTCATTTGACAGGCATTAAAATGATGCCAGCACACCTATTTTGCTTCTCTGCCTAGATGCTCCCAAGGCAGGTGACCCAGTCATTATATACCCTATTTACATTGCTGCTTTCTGTGATTACTTTGGTTTTAATATTAATAGTTAGAGAATGAAGATTAGATCCCTGTAACATTCTGCCATGCTCCTGCCCCCCACCCCAAACAGGCTTCATGACCAGTTCCTTTTCCTACAGGTTGAACCATTTCAAATGCTTAGCAACTGTCACCACCACCCACGACCCGGGTTCAGTTCCAGCAGAAGCTGGATTCTCCCACAGCCAAGGTGAAATGAGTAGCCAGCTTGCTGGGGAAGGCGATGGCAAACCACCCCGATATAGTCTGCTATGAGAACATTGCAAAAGTGGCATCCCCCCAAAGGGTCAGACATGACTCGGTGCTTGCACAGGGGACCTTTCACCTCACTTTCATGCACTCCAACTCTGACCCCATCCACCTTCCACTCACATACTGTGCACTTACTTGTTTCCCTCCCTGTCTACTCATGGGTTACCCAAATAACCCACCTGCTCTTCTGCCCATTGATGTCTTACCTATTAGAGGAACCTTCTGCACTGCAAAACTCTGGCTGCATATGTGTCTGATGGGCTGTTACTCAAAGTGCTAACCTTCCTTCCTTCCTTCCTTCCTTCCTTCCTTCCTTCCTTCCTTCCTTCCTTCCTTCCTTCCTTCCTTCCTTCCTTCCTTCCTTCTTATTTTGAAATGGAATGGAAACAGAAATGATATGCAACCCTTCTCCCCCCCCCATTTGGATGCCCCTCATATCTTCTTGACCCTCAATTTTATAATGCCCCCACCTCTTTAAACAGCTGCAAATATTCCTTGAAACCAAGGATCCATTTCCGTAGAAAACAACAAAATAAATTAAACAGGTGTCTGTCACCATGCATCTCTCCAGCCACACCTTGCCCCCCCCCCCGCCTTCTCTGAGGCTGGCAAATGATAATCTGAGCTCCAGAATCCCATCAGGAACACCTCCACTCTGATCTTCCCACCCTAATTTTCACCAATGCAGAAGGTCTCCTCCTCCCTCTCCCCCATTTCTTTCTTCCCCTCCCTCTCCTCAACCCACTCTGACCCCACTTTTGCCACTGGATTCCTCCTTCCTCTCTTGTCTGTTACAGAGTTAGTTCTCCTTTCAACTTAGTTTTAAAGTGGGTTGTATGCATCAAATTTAACCCTCTCCCCTCCATTGTAACTTACAATGCAATTATTTGAGGGTTGTGCATGATTCAGGGGACAGGTCCTTATCTTTGGCTCAGGTAGTGGCAGCAGGTGAATGACCTTGTCTTAGTGCAGAAGCTCAGAAGTGTTGGGGCCTGTTTAGTCCCTGGATGGGAGACCACTAAGAAATCTCAGAGCTGCAGCTTGGATTGGGAACTGGGGAGGAAGACTTTGGTGTTGTTGCCAAGAAAACTGCATGGAGGTGTCCACGAAGTCACCAGCAGCAGAACTGGACTGGAAGGAGACTGTACTTTAACCTCACTTTAAAAAAGGAGCTAAAGAGGAGGAAAATTTTCACCCCGCGGACAGTGGCAAATAGCCCCGCACACGTGTGCTGAAGAGGGAGGGGGGCAACTACCCATTGCGTAGCTGATACCACGCATGTGTTAAGCTGTGCTGCGGCAGTGGCAGCTAAGTGCCGCGGTCCCACTTTGACCTCGTGGCTTAATCCGGGCGGAGGCCTCTCCTCCCCCTCTTCCCGATTTCTTTCCCCAGGCCGATCCCTTCTGGGTGACAGATCGCCGGGGATCCGTCGTCTCGCCCCACCCCCGCTTCAAGAGTGTGTGTATGTACGTGAGCATCCCTCCCCCACATACACACACTCGCTTGCTTCCAGCCATACAATTCATGCCAACTCGGAAAGGGCTTTTATTTATTTTTTAACGTACACATAAAGGATAGGGAAGCGATTTGGTTTTTGAACAACCTCCCCCCCGCCACGAAAATTAATTCGGCGGAGGGGAAGAGAGCGAGAGAGCAATGGCTCATCCCACCGGCGGGACCTGGTAAAGGGAGGGAGGGAGGGGGGCTCTCTCTCCACCACCTTCCACACTACAAATCACTAAATAAAGAAGGGGACGGATTTGTCTGCGACCGAGAAGGAAAGGGGGCGGGAGAGTGTGTGTGTGTGTGGGGGGGGGGATGAAAAGAGAGAGAGAGAGAGAGAGGAGTCCTCCAAACCCGCCGAGCCCAGGCAGCCTCTCGTTGCTGGATACAGCAGTATCTCCGCTCAAAATGATGCTGCGGACACTACTACTCTTTTCCCTCATCCAGGGGTAAGCCGCGTTTTCTGTTTTGCTACGGAGGGCTGGGGAAAGCTGGAGGGGGGGGGAGAGAATGAAGTGGGTGGGTGGGGGGAGACGGTGCCGATTATATGTGCACAAGGCTGGAAGGAAAATGCTGGAGAGCGGCTGCCTCCGTTCTGTATTTACCTTCTTTGGGGTGAGCTGTACATGCCGTCCCTCACCCCCAGCCGAATGGCTACATTCCCCTCGCTGTTTAATGCTGCGGAGAAGAGGGGATCGGGGGAGAGAAAGGGGAGCGGCAGGAGAAGGGGGAGCGGGGCCATTCCAATGAAGGTCCCCCCCCGCCGCAGCATTTTACCCGTTGCTTCAGTGCGAGAACATCCACTAGAGCTGGATAGGGAGGGAAGACGGCCTTGGGCTGCTTTAGGCAGCCATAGCGGACTGCGTGGTTGGGTTTTTATTTTTATGCCGAGCTGCAGCAGCGTGGCTTCTTCCTCTGGGCCAAGGGCACCTAACATTGCCAACCATCTCGCGGAGAAGAAAGAGGGACGCCGCTCCTCGCTAGGCGCTGCAGCCGTAGTGATGGCATGCGCTGCGCTAGCCTCTCAGCCGCTCTCTCTTCCCCCGGGCGACTGTTGGCGCTGAGAGTGGAAGGGTGTTTTGCTTTCCCGTAGGCATCGCCAATCAGCCCGTATACATGCCGCGTGTGTGTGTGCATGTGTGTGTGTGGTGGGGGGGTGGATGGGTGTGTGCATTTAATGTCAGAGTAAATGAACACAAAGGTTGTAGACAGGAGAAGATGTGAGGCGACGGAATAGGAAGCGATTTTTGCTACTCCGCTAAAGGCTGTGCTGTAGAACTAGGTGTCTTGCACTTAAAACGTCGTGGAGTCTCTGATTAGCAGGCTCGGGTGTCGGAAGTAGCAATGCCCCTCCAAATACTGAGCTAGTCCTATCCCAAGAGCCTTGTCCATAGTGCTGCAGGCTCTATTTCTGAGGCCAGGAGGCACCTCCTCCCTTTTGTTATAAATATTTGGCAACAGTAAGCAGATGCTTTAATGCTTGCTAGCTTCATTTCCCTTTCACCTGCCATACTGAAGAAGAGCTAATGTGATTCTTTGGGAAATGGCCAGTCGTGACATGCTATGCAAGAGTTAGAAACACACATAATTTGCATCTTAGCTATTGCTTCCCATTTTGGACTCCACTTAGTTTTTTTCCAGTACTTGCTTTAGTTCTCCCGTTTTCCCATTGTTTCGAATAATGGCAAACATTGAATGGAAGTGTTTATTTTAGCAATAAATCCAACATGGGAAAAGGGGGAAGTTGAACTCAAAGGATTGTTTTAGGCATTGATTGGTTTCCTAATGTCATTTTGGTTATAGGGCCTGAAAGATATAGGCTAGCCTTTTGGTTTGGAGGCTGTGTTTATTTTGAAAATGTTAGTGATACTACAATTTCCTTCTTTCTACATTGGAGAAATATTTTTTTGAATTTTGCATTTAATTGTTCCAACTTAAAATACAGATTAACACATGAAAATTATATGCAATAACTGCTGTTGTAGCCATTTCAAACCTATTCCATTGTCTGATAAATTTTCAGAAATCAGCTGCCTGACAAAGCTGTAGGCCTCAAACTGCAATCACCATCAATTTAGATCAGGGAAACCCTTATGGAAGCCGTTCATGTTTTTGATATTGTAGACATTTTTTTTAAAAAAAGTATTATTAAAAAATATAGTAAAAAACATTTTTACACACTTCCCATGGGAAGTTTCTGTTGTAGATCATATCACCTTATTGACATCATGTTTTGAATAAAGAGGAGGCAACATTCAGTGAACCATCTTGAAAACTTCTAGAGTCTCAACAGACTATTTCTGAGAAATCTGCAGATTGTAATGTTGGAAGAGAGATTGGACATCCTCTTGTCCAGTTTCCTGCTCAATTCAAGCAGCAATGGTAGGATCCCTGAAAAAGGATCACTACCATTTTAAACAGCCACTGCTTAAAAAAAGGCTCAATGCATTTCAGTATTTTTAATATGAAGACCACCTAAGGTTTTCTGTGGAGAAGGAATGCTGTAGCGACAGCATGACAAATGCTCCTCTCTGCCACCAATGTCTTCTGGGCTCTAGGGGATAAAAATGTATACTGATTAAAGCCTTTGATCATGGCCCTTTCGTAGAAGTGCCAAACCACCAATCATCTCAGTAACTTAAAAGTTTATCAGTGTTAATTTGTTCAGGATGGTCCTCAAAGATTAAGTCACGGTGGCGAAATCTACATGGGAGCATGTAGAGACGGTCATGGTAACATTCTCCTCCGGGAATGATGCTGGCAATTTTGGAAAATAAATACATACATACGTTCATAAACATATTTCTCCAAGCCCTGCAGTAAGGAGTTGTTCTTTGGGTGTCTAGCTCCTTTTTGAGTTTGATCATTTTTATCTGGTCTTGCTATCTTACTGGGGTAAAGTTGTATGGCTGCTTTTATTGTAAGCTGCCCAGAGTCAGTTGAATGGGTAGCTCTGTAAACTTCATATGTAAATAAATACCCAAGGGAAAAAGAGCAAACTGTGAGCCGCCTTGATTTTGAGATAAGCCAACCTATCCGTTTGTCAGAAATTTGCTCCCTCTGCTAGAATTCCTTAAAGATTCCCTCCCATTTTCATGGGGAATGAATAATCCTGGGAAACTAGCTTTTGGGCATGATTAAACTGAGCTTACCCAAGTGAAATTTCTGGTGATACACCTCTCCAACAGGATGGGGGGACTTGCACTGTATCTAAAAGAGGTCCAGTCCATGTATGCAGGCACCAATTTAAAATGTTTTTGTAAAAGGAATTGGATTATTTTTTTACTTGACTGTTTAAAAGGCTGAACATGCACTACTGTGCCATCCTGTTGCTATGAAGTAATATTCATCTAATTTCTAAAATAAACTAAGGAATTCTTCCAGATTGTACCTAATCATGGCACAAACAGGCCCTGGCAATTCCTTTTTTTCTGCTGTGTCCCTAGGGCATTGCTTTCATGCTTTCATCCCCAGCTCACGAGTGAGACAGGCTTAAGTTGTCCTTAGCTGTATGTGGGTTACCCAGCAAATTGAATGCTGGAATAGTTTTCTGCTGACTTGAAGTTGGGTGATGAGCAATTCAATTCAGGGGTGAGAAAAGGCCCTAAAATGTAGCAAGCATTACCTGAGCTATTTCCTCTTCTAGCATAACGGACTTCCAGTGCTATAGCTCTTCTCAGAGTCTTCTCACGTGTCGGAGGACTTGAGAGTAGGGAAAGATTCAGTATCTTACTTTTTCACTGGGTGACCATCGCAAAAGAATGACCCCTTTTTTTCCTGGCTCATAAATGGCTCCAAAGCAGGGCATCTGACCCTTCAGTTTTTCTAACTTCTCTACCTAAGAAGGACTTTGCAGAAGGGTAGCTTTGTGGCCATCATGAAATTCACAGGAAATGTTTCTATCTGTGAATTATCTGAGAAGCACCCTGATCTCAAAGAAGAATTGTGTTGGGCTAACATGGGCAGGGAATTGTTAGAAAGAGATTTGCGTTCAGCACCAGCACAGGTCTTTGTAGCTTACGATAAATAAGAACCAGACTGGCAAATGATGTGTTAGCTTCTGGTGCCAGCCATTCAGACCCCACTGTCTAGCTGCATTATTGGATTTCTGGATATAAATATGGTTATGTGGCATTGGTGTGGCTTGCATGCCACAATGGGACACATTAGAATTACAGTTAAATGATTATTTATTTGATTTTTATTTGGGCTTCCTGCAAATGTGTTCAGGATTTCCACGGGATTGTGCAACCAATGGCCCTATACCAGCAAAAGGTCTTTTGAGATTGCTAAGATTTTATTACTAGGATGGTAAACAATAAAATTAACAAATCAAGTCCACTCTCTTTTTTTTAAAGTAAGATAAATAGCAAAGAAAATAGAAATGTGGTCTTGTTGAAAGTCGGAAGTCAGTTCTTTATGTAATCTTTAAAATTCTTTTTCATGTGTTTCTCACTTTTTTAGTTTTTTAATTTTTTTGTAGTTTTTAATCTTTGCTTTAAACTTAATAAAATTCTTATATAAAAAAAATAGAAATGTGATAAAAGCAAGACATCTAAAACTCACCAGTGTGGGAGCCAACTGCACTTGCCTCAGGAGGAAAGAATCCCCTATTCGATTGCTAATACCAAGAAGGCCTTTTCCCAGATCCTCATACCATCATACTGTACATCGGTTCCATAGGAAGGATCCCAAATTTAGTGAAATACAAATACACAGCTCTGCTTTGAACACAACATAGATTTTCATTCAATATTTGGCTGTATATTCTTACACATTTAAGTCTATGAATATGTAAGGATGCTGGTTTAGATGAACCAGGAGGTGTGAACCATAGGATAAGCTTATAGTCAGGACTGACGTACAAGCCAGGATCACAAGAGAAACCCAAATGCCAGACTGAGGAGCCATCTAGGATAGAAGAACAGTCAAAAGGGTTCAGAAACACAGTAAGTCTCAGAAAGTTGCTTTATTTTTTGGTGCCTTTGAGTCAGTGTTGACTCCTGGTGACTGCCTGAACTAATCCCTGCAATTTTCTTTGCAAGATTTCAAAAGTGTTTTGCCATTGCCTGCTTCCTAGAGCTGAGAGACAATCTCCTGATTTCTAGCTTTGTGCCTTAACTTGTTTTACACTAAACTGTTCTGACATTCCATGTTCTAGAACACCCAACAAATAGACTATTTTATTTAGAATTAAGCCCTGTTCATCTGTTTTTATTCCATACGTCCAGTGATCCAGGGAAACATGAAGGAGTCGCATCTGCTGGTCACATCCACAACATCAGCATAGCTGTGGGCTGTGCATCAGCCAATGAGTATTTTTTCCCATTCATTTAACTGAAGGTCTGAAATATACTCTGTATTTGTACAGTTGTATGCCCATTAATGTTTCTGTATAATCAGAGATACAGCAGAATCAAGCACCTGCATACGCTTTCCCCTTGTTTTGAAAAAAATATTCATTGGCTGATGTTGGGACTGTCATCTATCCATCCGTCTGTCCATCCACCCACACACATGTACACATACAGCTCATACACAAATTTATTTATTTATCAGATTTTGCCACCGCCCATCTCCCCCCAGGGCGGTTTACAACAAGGATAAAACATTAAAATACCATAAAAAAGTATAAATACAAATATAATATAAAGTGCACTTCCATTCTTCTGCATACGTACTTTTCCCAAGCTTGGAATCTTCTACATGCAAAGGGTCTATTGCCTTATGGAGACTATCTAACTTGGGTAAGGCAGGGATAACACTGGGCTATTTTGTGAGTGAAGCAGATGGACTCCCACTGGACTACTTTCATATGGATTGCAAACTGTTTTGCAACATTCATTACAATGTTGATAGTCACAGAGTTTACCTTTATTTCCCACACAAACTTGTACAGATACATGAGATATATTTCACATAATTATCTTCTCTAGGTCCTTGGAGAAAGAATGGGATACATGGGATACCCCGATAGATTGTGGCTCTGTTCCTCATTAGAATGAATATATGCAGAATTGAAGTGAAGAGGGGTAATGAGGCCCATGTAGATACTCATTTAGCATACATAGCAGACCCCCAGAGCAGGGGTTTATGAGCATGTTTAGATAAATGAACATACACCTCCCTATAATCAGATGCTCTGCTTATCAGCGTTCCCGATCACAGGAAAAAATTCTAAGCATGTTCACCTTAGCATTGAGTCCTCTGTTAGAAGTGAAGCTGGCATGTACTGTGTAGTCACTTAAACACCAGCCAAAAGGAGGAGATGTTTCACCCTGCACAAAACAGAGGAAGTAGATTTGCATTCAAGCCTGTAGTCCAGGTGGGTATTTGAAAACTTCTGGCTTCTGGCTGATTCTTTTATTTGTTTGTTAGTTTACACTTTGATTGAGCAGACCTTCAACAGAGGACTGTTAGATCCCACAGATCATAAAAGAGAATCCGTGGCCCTTCAAGAATTAGAGCCTTTTATTTTATCTGTGTGGATCTTCCCTCTGTTCCATTTTCCTTTTCTAATGGATGAGAAAACTACTGATTTCAAGGAGAAAAAATTAAGAGGCAGGCTCTCTCTCCCCCTCTCTGTTTATGTCTGTGCATGCATACACAGACTGACAGCATAAATAGTCATATTGTGTTCTGGCTAAGCTGAATCAGGTACCTCCAGCTACAAGCAAAAGTCTTTATTCTTTAGCAGACTGAGAATAAGAACTAAGAAGCATTCCCAGTTGCTCAGTCTTTTACCATAATACCAACTTGTCAAGTCTTGCTAAATATAAAAGTGACAGGTACAGTAAGTGAATTAACGGGAATGACATATTCATCCTGAGAAATGTAACCTGTTCCAAATGACCTTGTTACTGTTAAAGTAAAATGGAGGGTTATGGATGGGAAACAGCATATCTGTTTATTTCTGTTCCTTTCCTATTTCATTTACGTAATGCTAGAAGAGCTGTAGGGATGCGGTGGCGCTGCGGGTTAAACCGCTGAGCTGCTGAGCTTGCCTATCGGAAGGTCGGCGGTTCGAATCCGCATGACGGGGTGAGCTCCCGTTGCTAGTCCCAGCTCCTGCCAACCTAGAAGTTCGAAAACATGCCAATGTGAGTAGATTAATAGGTACCGCTTCGGCAGGCAGGTAACAGCGTTCCGTGTAGTCATGCTGGCCACATGACCATGGAAGTGTCTACAAACAAACGCTGGCTCTTCGGCTTTGAAACGGAGATGAGCACCGCCCCCTAGAGTCGGACACGACTGGACTTAATGTCAAGGGAAACCTTTACCTTTACCTTTAGAAGAGCTGTGATACATGAGCATCTATTACTAAATAGTTTATCTTACACTGAAAAGTCTCCATCGTTGTTCTTAGCTTCATTTACTTGGAAAAACAGGACAATTTTCAAAGATATCACCAAATTTTGCCACGATGGGCAGAGCCAGTTGTCTTAGTTCATGGTCATATCAATAGACCTAGAATTATTGATAATATTAGACACAGATTTGCATAGAGATTAAATAAAAGTAAAAAGGCTAGATGTTGAGAAAAATGTAAGTCTCACAGAAAAGAGAAGTTCAAAAGCAGTCAAATTGCCTTGCCTTGCACTTCTTTGAAGCATCTTTTTGACTGATATTGTCAAACTGGCTATTCAGAATTATAATTAAATCTACTTATTTATTAATGAAGATCTGGGGCTACTTTTTACATATTTGATGACAATATCTATGAATCAAGGCATATATTGGTTATATATATTACAGCCAAGGTCAGAAAGGCTGTGAATGCTGACAGTCCATGGTAAGTCTTATGTTGTAATGTAGAAGGCCGGTGGGAAATGTTAGAACATACTATGTTTCCCAGCATGTCCCAGCAATAGTTGAACATAACTGACAAGCAAGGCTTTATGTTCTTATAATACAGTAATTTTTAAAATTGCAGAATAATTATGTATCTTAAGGTAGTGACAAAATTTCAGTCTCACACTCACTGATCTACAAGAAGATGTTGACATCAATCTATTTCCTGTGTAGGGTTATAGCAACAGATTCTGTTTTATGATCTGTGTGAAGGACTCTTAGAAAACAGTCCTCTGTTGAAGATCTTTTCAATCTAAGTGTAAACAAACGATCAAACAAATAAAAGAATCAACCAGAAGCCAGAAGTCTTCAAATACATACCTGGACTACAGACTTGAATGCAAGAGCCAGTTAAGAAGATAAAATATTCTCCATTTAATTCTATTTTTCCCTTTTATTTGAATGGTATTGATTCTGGAAAGAATGTTTTGACAGCAGGGATGACAACCTGGTTCTTCCAAGATAAGGGACCAACTTAGGAGGAAATAGTGAAAAAAATGATTCTCTAGACTAGATTTTGAAAGATCTGCATTGTGCTTGTGGAAAGTTGCTAGCACAATATTAGATTCCAAGTAATGTCTATACACAAAAGTAAGGAATCAGCATTTTATGTCTCTGATTTATGCTTTCTCAATAAGGATAGATTATCCAGAGAAATGTTATCCTTGCAAAGTATATTACATATTTTAAATTTTGATAAATATTTTCTGAATTAAAACCTATCTTAATATCCCCATATTAAAATCAAAACATCCTGTTCAAAATCACTTTTTGTATCTTAGTTGAGGAAATAGGTTAGAATACATTTAGAGTGAATATGTGCAAAAAGGACACACATTACAAACAATATCAAAGAAATTTCACATGTATTTTCCAATATTTAATTTAAAAATATCTAAAGAAACAAAAAAAAATATTCCCTGGATAATTATTTTTTTTTACAAAGAGCATTCAAAAATATAAAAATGTTTAAGTGAACATTCGTTTAAAAATCACTTTCACAGCCACATACCCCAGGCAATAGTGTTACTACTTATTTTCTTTTTTTTATTTCCCTTTCTTCAGGTTATATTAACAGCATTTAAAGACCTTTATTGTACTATACGTTTACAATTAACAAAAAGTGTGTTTTATCTGGGGGCTCAATTATACTCATCCAAGCATGATTGCCCCCTTAAAAGAAAAATCAGAATGAATGCACAACCAATAAAATTTAGGTAAAGATACCTTTTTTTCCTTGGAAATTTAACTCTAAGTTTGGACAGGGAGAGTTCCATGGATTTCTTATTACAACAACTGAACAGGAAAACAAAGCCAAGAAGATTATTAATCATCTACAAAACCACTACAATAAAGAAAGTCAATCATGATTTTGCATTTTGAAGAAATTGTGGATATACTTTTTCACAGAAGCAGAGTTGGGTGCCATGCAGTTTGATGAGAAATACAGACCATTCCTTCAACAGCAGTTGTCTGCCTGACTGTATATTTTAAGCTTCCATATCACATCCACTGAGTAGTAATTGTGAACACGGCAGGACTTATTTCTGAGTAAATCAATGTAATATCATATTGTTAATGCTGTAAAATATTAACCAATTTTAAAGCATTAATAGCCTAAATTGATGAAGTTTTATTTTTAAAACCTTCTGTGATGAAAAATGTAGAAGTGGATATAACTGGAAATACCAAGCATAAGAGTTTTTTAGGAAAGGAAAGGGACTTCTTGAGTAATGTCACTTAGGACCCCATCTGCAACATTTAGTTCTTGGGTTCATGGAAGACTCGTATTTAGAAGAGACTGTAACTCTTTCCTCTGGTGTAATCTTTTTTAAAAAAATCTCTTTTTTGGAAGTTGATATTTGTTTGAAGGGAGTTCACTCTGGAACTAAACAGGATCCATCCCCTCCCCCCGGAAACGCAAGCATCAGAAATGAGATTTGTTTCTGGACTGCAGTGAGGAATGTAGTGTTACACACACACAGACACACACACTTTTCCTGTTTTCCTGCAATTCCAATAATTATTGGCAATTTCTCTTCAGTAGTTGCAATTTACTTTAGGGTTTTTAATTTACATTAAAAAATGAAACCACTGCATGCTGCAGGCAAAGATAATTTAATACTAAATGTAGAGAGGAAAGCTTAGTTTCTGTATCTGATATGGGCAGCCTCTGGCCCCTACCTGGTCTCTGCCAGATTTCAGTGCTGCAGTTGTCAAAAACTGGTGGTGTGCTTTCTGACCAATTTCAGATAGCAAATTTAGCCCTAAAAGAAGTTTAAGACATGTTTTCTTAAAAATCTCAATCTGCACTTTGCCCCTAAATGCAAGGGAAAAAAGGGAAATCATAGCCTCTTTTATGTATGTGATACTCAGCATTTTACATCCTTACCCCACCTCTGTGTTCTTGCCACCCTCTCCCCTGGAAACTCCAGGACATCAAACATTGTCCACCACTGGTCTACATATTTACTTTCATTCAGTTGGGTCGAATGGTGGCTATCATTTGGCTGAACTGCTGATCATGTGCAGAACAAAGGATGTTAATCACAGTGTAAGAATGCAGTTCACTACTTCTTGCTCATTTGGCCAAGTTTACTAGTGCAACTTTAATTAAAGCAACAAACACATTTAAGGCCTCTTTGGGGATTCAAATCCCAGATGTCATGACAATTAGGAAGAAGAGGGATAATAATATTAATATTGCATTCACAGTTGTTCTCAGGTCTGTCACATGAGGGATAGAGCATTGAGGAACCTGTCACGTAAGCAGCACGTAGAAATATATGTCCAGAGATGGACTATGACAGACAGGCAAAAAGACTAATTGCTAACCTGTTTTAAGTTCTGCAGATGTAAAGTTAATAAGAAGATATGTATTCCTGAGGCAAACGCTCTGACAGAGATTGATTTAGAAAGAATCAAAAGTCCATCTAGAGCCAGTTTTATAGCTAAGTAATTAAAGCTCCTAGACAATTTTTACTTAGTAGGAATCCCTTTTAAATGGCTCTGCCTGTTACCCCCATTTTAAGCTCAGGTCTCTTTCTCCTATTATTCCATGCTTCATAATTGTTTCTGTCTTCCCAATATATTAGAGCAAAACATATGACAAGTCCTGACTTTTTTTAAATAGGAATACTTACAATGTATGTAGTTTTACATTTTAAACTTGGTTAGATCATAACAACAACATAGCTAGAATTGAGTTCGCTTCTGTCACTCTTATACTAAATACATTTACTAAGCACTAGATTATCTGAGAGCAGGATTATGTATTTAAAAGTACAATAATAAAATGAACATCTGTAACCGTGGACATGCCCAGATGATTTTCCCCCTCCCCCAAGTATAATTTTAAAAATTAAGGGAAGGTTGCTGCAATGAAAGCATATCTTAGGTAGACTCTGGGCCAGATGATTATGCTGCACCTGTTTACTATTTCCCAGTACTCTCTAGGGATCATTTGGGGATTTTAGGTACAAGGTCCACCTGCACTGATTTGGAAGAGCTTCAGTAGTAGGACTAGAAAAGTCAATATGATTTCCATCAGACTCTCTCTTTAAGGAGAACGTAAGGATGGGGAGAAAGAAAAGAGAAAGGAGGGGGTATAATGTTGACAGCTTTAGCTTCTAATCATAAGTAATCATAATTAACAGTGTTCTAGGGGAGGAATGTTGAAGTAATCAGTGTCCAGTATTCTTCACGATTTCTCTCAGGAGTGTGAACAGTACAAGTATTTAGTGATGTCTATGGGACCCAAAATAATACAGTATTTGAAGACTTGCTTGGAAAATGTTGGCTGTTCAAACTCGTTTGCTTATTATAGTGTGTTCCACACTCATTTTGCCACATTGACTTTCTATGACGCTTGTTGCAATTTAAGAGAAAACAAAGAAAAGCTTTAAGCTGCTTTTCCGCCTTCACCATTCCCTGATCCCTTCCATTAGCCATTTAGCTTCCACAGGGGAGGCGGGGGGGGGGCAAACAAGATATGTATCTTAGGCATGGTCTGTTTCTCAAACTTCATCTTTATCTCCCTTAAAGATGTAACATTTCTGCAGATGCCATAACATCCTTTCCTAGAAATATTCTGTCACAAGATACTCCTAGGTTGAGGACAGGCATTCTCAAAATAATGATCTGCCAAAAGATTAATGAACTTATGTGATACCCCCCCACAAGAATAAAACTAATTATTTTGATGGGATTAGAATTGGGCAAGGAATAAATATACTGTATATCTTAATTCATTTTAATTATTCAACTTTAATCTGTATATCACCAGGAATTGACAAATGTATTGGGGCTGCCCACTATGAACAGGCAAGGTGTGTGTGTGTGTGTGTATGTGTGTTTGTGTGTGGCTGTGTGTGATGGGAATGACCTTGGGAGACAGGAGGAAGGGCCACAGACTAGACAACAGTCAGACAAACAGCAGTTGAGTCCACAGAAGGAATGTGGATATAGCAAAGGTCTCAGAAGGGACCCTCCCTAGTTTCTTGGACTGCAAAGGTGGGGAGGGGGAGGGAGAGATGTTCTTTCAGACTTGCAAGATTCTGTTAATGTAACCTTACAATAAAGTTAGAGCTAGTACTTCTGGGTGTGCTTCTTATCTGGACTACCTCACAAGGCTGACGGGGGAACCACAGTCCCAAACACTTCCACTTTGCCTGCATAAAACTTTTTTTTTTTAATGTAGTGTAATTCAAGTTCCTTCCTTTAACTTGCTCATGATCAGCCCAGGAGATCCTGATTCACAATTGAGAGCCCCTAGTTTAAGCAGTTGACAGCAAATGACAGATAGGATTTTTGCTAGATTACATAAAGAACCAACTCTCTCTCATTCTCCCTCTTTCATGGCCATGTCAGCCTTGATTCTGAGTGAACTTCTATCATCCCAGTGGCTCTGTTTGATCAAGCTGTGCAGATCTATGAGAGTTCCTTTTCCTTCATGAAGGTTTGAGTGACAAATCAGATGAAACTATCTAGGCTTTTTGTTTTGAAGAGCAGCGTTGCAGAAGCCTTGTCCAGAATAGATGCTGGAGGAGGCTCTGAGGAGCACTGAGACAATGCAGAAGCCTTCACTGCGGTGCACTGCATTACCTTTTCACCTCGATAAGGATCATTGCATCATCTTTGCAGTGTGAAGCACCTTAGCAAAGCTCATCAAATCCACTTTGCACATGGATAATCCACATTATTTTTGTGGGGAGGAACAAATGAGAAAAGCATGAAATTCCTTTCAATCTGCCCCTCATCCTCCTCTGTGCCAGGTTGTGATTTTCAGGCACAGTACTACTTCTGATTCTAAGCATGTCTAAGTCAGAATACTGGAATGTCTCCAAGCATTATAGCCGATATCACGGTCATTTGTATGCATTTTACGATTCTATCAGTTTTTTCAGCTTTACTCAAGACTGTGGATTTCATGCATGCAACAAGCTTTTAAAAAGGGACCAGAATTGCAGTTTTCTATCCTCCACCTCATAAGTAATAACTCGTGATATTCATATTTGCTTAGTTTAAATAAAAAGGGAAATGAAAGGGAAAGAATACAAAATGAACACACAAAATGAAGGGAAAGAATATTGACTGAATTGTGCTGTGATTCCTGTGTTTGTGAAGCAGACCTCTTACTAATGCAAGATCACAAGATGCCGAAGGGACAAGGGATGCAGAACTGCAGAGCCAGCAGAGGTGAAGGGATGATGCAGCTGATAAAGTGACTTGGGTAGTTAAAGATGCAATCGATAAAGACGGGATTGGATCTTGTATTGTTCGTTCACGAACTGGATTGAAAATCTGTTTAGCATGTTCTGCAAAATGCTTCCTGATGAGGATGGTTCCAGTTTGTTTCTGATATTGCTATTTTTCATAAAAGTTTCACAAAATTCTTAACAGTTTCTTGGTAGGCAATCAAAAAATTGAATAATTCAGTCCCACTTTGTAAGTATCTACAGAAATTAGAAATAGCTAAAAGGGAACTTTCAGCTTTGCATATATTCTAGATTTGACACTGGGTTTCAAATTTTTTGGCCCAGTCCAGAATCTGGCAATTTAGCTTTCTGAAGCTGTAGATGCTCTGAAGGGCACACCTTCCTTTCTTATTTGTTTGCATTCTCAGACTAAGCTCAGACTAGATTTCCCTTCCTACAAGTGGCTGACACCCAGGCCAATGATAGTTCTAAAAGCTAAATGCACTGCATTATAGAAATCAAAGTGCAAGACCTGTCAGTTCAAAACCCAGTAAAGGGTTGAACACATAATATATAAGCCACCCAGAGTCATTGTATGCGAGATGGGCAGTAGAGAAATATGACAGACAGACAGACAGACAGACAGACAAATAAATAAATAAAAGCTCTGTATGGGGGCTACCTATGCCTGATGAGTTCTGAATGAATGAAAATGGTCATATCATGTCTCTGACTGGTCAGTAGTGAATATAATTATTTTTGAAGTTGTATTGAAATGGACTCCTCCTCCTAAAACACTGCTTGTATACCTACATTCATATATTCACATATTGTTGAATGTCTTGATCATACATGCTCATAGATACAAGGTGATATGCATATGGTAGATTAGAAGTCAACAGCTTTTCAGGGACCAGATGCATGGCATGATGTTCTGCAATACCATCAGAACTAGATAATCAATAATAATAATAAAAATAAAAATAAAAAGTATGACCCAAGTTTTTGATAATCTCACCCTGAGATTTCATATGACCGCATAGGAGAAAGCCAAAATCTTGCATTTTCTTACTGGAAATCCACAAGATCTCATGCAAAAGTACAAAAATCTTGTAAGATTTGGTGATCTCTCAAGATTTTGGCCATTAAAGAAAAAATAGATTCTGCAGATGTCACTTGAGAGAGTTACAGACAAGGTGGCATCCATGGACACTACATTCTCAATTCTTTTTGTAACTTGTGCATTACACTTTAACAAGAATGTTGACAATTAAAGTATAAAATTCTATTTTGTCTATACAGAAAAAGAATGATGGACTAAATATTGTTGCAATAATGGAATCTGAAAATCAGAAGGTGGAAAGAGAACATTTAGGCCATTTAATTCAACCCTCTACTCAACATAGGAATCTAAATTAAACCAGCCCTGGACTGTCTAATCTTTGCTTGAATGTATCTGGCAAAGGGGAGACTCTCTGGGTCATAGGACATTTTTGTAATATTCAACTGGAATCTGCTTTCCAGTTGTGATGTACAAATAAATAGGGTATAAGTTTCACAAACTAAAATGGCAGGGCGATCTTTGTGGGGTGATGAACAATAGGAATAGCTCACATTTCAATGGTGGCTAACAGCTTGGTAGCAAAACAGCTGCTGTGAATACAGAAGATACTGTCTTCAGTCCCTGATGTGGGGCTTGGAAAGCTCCTGCTTAAGATCATGAGAATTGCTGTCAATCAGTGTCAACACTATCCAACTAGAAGAGCCAATGATCTGACTCATTATCACGTAGTCATGTTCATGAATTGGCATTTGGAAGAACAAAAAAAGATGAGAACAGTGAGTCTGTAAACGTTGCTACATTTTCCTCCAACCTTTCTATATAGTAGTTTCAGGGACTTAAGGGGGAGTGTAACTCTCATTGCTCTCCAGTCAGTGCTTTGGATCATGGACAATGCTTTTTCCCAGTAATCCAGGATGTAAAGGATTTCAGTGGATTTTGTGAGACTTGGAAGGATATAGCATTGGGCCTTTGCTTGGAAGAAAACCTGGTTGCTAAATAGTCCCCTACATAGTTTGCTTCACATCTAACACCCATTTTGGTCCTTTACACTTTCTATGATGTGATGCTTATTCTAACCTTGCATCCCCTGCATGGATCTCTCTGAAATTTTGCAGATTTCTTGCACAGGGACACTTCTAATTTGTGAACCACATTCATACAAATTGCAAGAAAAAGTTACTCCATATCTCGCAAACTGAACAAAACCAAACCACTCCCCATTTTCATTTGAAATGGTTCTTAATTAGAGTGTGTGGAGATGTTGAGGGCAAGGTTTGTGTTTGGTACCATTTTAGTTACATGGGCCTTTTTGATCATGGGAAACTGCTAAGGACATGTCATGGTTTGGCTATATTTGTAATATGAATTTTCCTGCAGATGGCTGTTCATGCACTGCGTGGATTCTGTTCGTAGTGTCATTTGAACCATATGATTAAAAAAAAAAGGAGAAAACCACTTCTGTAGCCACCCAGGCACATTCTGCTATTTGAACTGAGAATACAAGTTGTCTTCAATGTTGATTATGCAATTTTAAACACATTTGTATGATTTACTATAAGCCATATGTTAACATTTGTGCAAAATGACATACCTTCTAAAAAAGAAGACAGCCTTTTAGTGAAGCTTTTCTGTTGGTTTGAAACTTTGCTTGGTTTTTTGTACTCCACTTGCCTTGGTGATGGTCATCAAAACATTCATAACTCAAGGAACTGCAAAACACCCTGACAATTTTGTGTTACTGCGCTGATCATTGTGATCCTCAGCTTTAAAAGAATTACGTGCAGCTCCTAGACATCAAGAGAAAGCCTTCCCTGTCCTGTATAAATGCCATATCTTCAGAAGCAGAATTCAGTATTTGCTGCAGTAACAAATATATCCTGTGCCACCTCATTTGAGGCTTTACAAGGTTTCTACTAGCTGTTAACTTCTTATGGAAATGCTTCTTTTATTTATTCATTAGATTAATAATACGCATTTCCTCTAAGTGCTCAAGGTACACCCTAATATTCATCTTCCACTTGTATCCCAACAACAACAGTGTGAAGTACGTTGGGCTGACACAGAACGACCAAATTCACTTAATTGGCTTCCATGATTGAGAGTCATGGCCTTCCTACTCTTATTCCAGAACTCTAAACACATCATCACACTGACTTTCTATATTTGATTCTTATAGGTTATACAAACCCATTCATTCATTCTGTGTATGTTCTCTCAGTTTAGGGAGACTGATTGAATTTGCATATAACCCTAATTCAGCATCCCTTGTTTATTCCAAATTACTAGATGCCCATGCATGTTAGTATGCACCTCCACTTTGCATGTCTGTTGTTTGGACAGGTAAACAATACTTATTATTCTTCCACACATAAAGCAGGATTGTACATAAAACAATGCGGCAGTTTTTTCGGGCTCAGGCAGGTTTTTCCTGAAGCCCAGGAGTGTTTTTCGGGAAAAGGAAAACACCTGGAATCACCCCATCTGTCCTCTGGACAGCTGCTTGCAGCCAGAAGATTGCAAACAGCATTCGTGCTCAACTGGTAAGAGCAGCTGGGAGGCTGGGGCATCACCATTTCCAAGCCATGCTGTAGCCTTAAAAGGACACTAAGACCAGCCACCCCATTTCTAAACCACTCAATTTATATTTCTTTTAAGTACATGTACCCTACAGCAAGGAGAAGCAGGTTCTCTTGGTGCTTATTCTTATTCTTGGGATCAATTTTTACAAATTCTTTTTAAGTTTTCAACTTTGTTTTCCATCCAAATATTAAGGAGGATTGAGAGTAAATAATGGTCTCCCTGTTATTATTTTTGTACTAAATTTGAAGATATTAGCATTTTCCTACAAGTTGAATTGGCCGTTTTGAACTTTCAGTTTTCTGCTTTTACTTTTCCTGGGGAATTATCATACTTTCACTTGTGTAAACACATTCCAGAATTCTTACATATCTTCGACTTTCACTGGTTAAGCTCCTAGGGGGCGCCATAATCTACTGCTTGAGACATGGAGGATTTTAAGCAGACTTTCTCTGACTTCAACCAAGATTTTAAACAGATTATTTTTGATTCCTGTCAAGTTTTTATGCAAGGCATTCAGGACATTGTGGAAAATATGAAGTCTAAAATGTGTCATCTGGTTGGGGATGTTGTGGAGGAAACTGAGGAATTTAACAGCGACAGAAATGTTTCTTTTAAGGGTGAGATCAAGACTTCTGTTGAAATGCTGGATGAAGATCAGATAGACAAGTTGAAGAAATTAAAGGGAGAGATTGAGTTGCAAGCCATACATGAAATTGATTTTCTGATGGAATGCCATGGAAAAGTAGGGGCTATTATGTATGGGAGGTCTCCTGAAGAGAAGTTGGAGTTTTGATGGGTGCAGTTGGGTTCAATTTTTTTAAAGAAAACAGCTGTGTGCGTATTGTGGGGATATGTAAATGCTCTGGTTTATTTTGAAGTGGGATAAGGGTTTAAGAATATTTACCTGGATTGCTTTAGGGTTTGGCTGATTTCATTTATGTTTAATGATTTGGATTAAGATAATTGAGGTATAATAAAAAAATAAATGTTTGGTTTTGGGTTTAATATGATTAAGATAATATTAAAATTAAAATTGTTGTATTATCAAGTATAATGGCAGACAATTTATATGTTTTTTAGTTTGATCTTTATTGTAGTAGACAGGAATATATAGAATAGTATTAGGAAGGAAATAATTAAATAAATGTTATCTTTGAGGGGGAAGTTGCTTAAGAGGGTTGTATGTATGTATATGTGTCTGTGTGTGTATATGTATATATGTGTGTGTGTGTGTGTGTGTGTGTGTATTCTTTTCTTTTAATATAAGGGGAGGGAACAACTATATTTAGTGATTCTTATAATGTGCCAATGGAATGATTTATAGAAATAATGTGATTTTGGTTTAATATAGAGTAAGGGATTGATTATGGAAAATTGTTGTATATCCTTGCTGTTAAAAGTTGGAAGTCACCTTTTTTGTAATTTTTAAAAATTTATCTTGTGTTTCTACACTTTTTTAGTTTTTTTCCTTTTTTCTTTGTAGTTTTTTGTTTGTCTATAGCTTTTATCTTTGCCTGAAACTTAATAAAATTCTTATAAAAAAATAGAAACATGAAGGAGTGATTTGTATTTATTCACAGGGTGCATATTAACTAGCTTTAGGCCATTTTCTTACTAGTGACTTACAGCATCTTCACAGCATCACTCTGCCATCACTGAAGTGATAGACAAACCTGTTCTTTTAGCACAACAATGATTGGGTAATTGAGAAAATGCCATGAGTCAGTAGCAGGGAGGGACTACTGTATAGTCTTGGCAATCTAGGAAGGAAGGACACCTTTCAAATAAGAAATTACTGTGAAGTATCACGTTAACAAAGGTGAAAGTAGCCCATTTTGAGGAAGAGTATATAACTCTGTATCTATAGTCTATATATAAGTAAGGCAGCAAAATGTACTCTCAGACTACCTATTTTGGAGAATGACATTTTCCTTCAAATGTAAGATGTGTGATACATTAAGGTGATAGAAAGGTGGAGAAACCTTCATAGGAGAATCCACTGATCAGTAAAATACAGATGAGATAACTTGATTTCAGGCTATATAGATTTGCTGGCCACAGTTTAGCCAGAGTTGTTTTGCCATGGGCTCTCACTTGGAATTCCATTCAAAAATATGTGAAATATATACATATTCAGTACATATACATATACATATACATATCAGTACATACACATACACATATACATACATACATATACTCTATGGTTTTTCTCTTCCCTGATTACCTAGAAAGTCTCCAGACCCGTGAGAATGTGTGGTTGGATGGGAGACTTATGGCAAGAGCTATATTAATGCATACTTTTTGAGCTTTGTTGTATTTTTTGTTATTGTTTAATTTGAGGACAACCTTGGTTTGAGATTATACCCTGCCTTGGTAGTCTCTTTAGGAAGAATATCAATAAATAATTATTGAGAAAACTTAAGCAACCAGCAAATTCAAATGACTGTCTGTACTTTCCTACAGAGTGGATATATAACATTCTGCCAAGATACATCAAAGACGTTTACTTAACCTGATATGAGGACTGGAGTTTCAGAGAACATGTGAGATTTAACATTCAATTAGTTTGTGGGAATCACAAATAATTTCATAAACCTGCCTTCTTTGCCAGTTTAATTATCTAGGCCCTGTTTGCCTGCACATAGAAGCATGCCATATACACAGTGCCAATACTACTACTACTAATAATAATACCCTTTATTTTTGAACATCAGGAAACTAGGCTTGTTATATGCTGTACTGTGGCAGCAAAGGGGCAGAGCAATAGTAGCTTAAGAAACATGATAGCTGAATGACAAAAGGGCAACCCATGGATATCTTAAGAGAGCTTAGCGTAAGATAGTTGCTAAGCAGTTTTAAAAGGTACAGAGTTCATAACTCACAATGGCTGATTCCTAGGACCTGCTGCTAAATGGAAAGCAAGGTTGCAACTCTGGGGATTTTGTGCAGTTGGGTTTTTAGTGTTTACATACAAATGGATATGTGTTTGTGTGTTTGTGTGTGTGTGTATTCCAGATCTATTTGGGAGTAAGTGGTGTACATATTTTAAAAAAAAAAACATAACATCCAGAAAGGAAGAATCTGGAGTATTCAATTTTGCTAGTATCTCAGGTTTTAAATGGCAACTTTATTCAAAAATGTACATATGTTTATTCCTAATGCAAGCATTTTTGTTTACAAATAACGTTCCTTGGCAGTCTCTGAGAACTGGACATGATTGAATGGATTAAAAAAAAAACATTATGCTTTTTCCTCAAATATATGTACACTTATCTACAGTATTTATGCATTCTTAATTATAAATTGCATCATAATATTTTAAAAAGTGTACCTTTCAACATGAATAAGTGTTCCAGTTGTGCAAATTTAGGAAGGGTAAATTTGATACATTGGGACAAAAAATCTGGGTACAACAAATTTCTCTTCCATCTCTAGTTATAAATCCGTCCTTGGTGAATCTACCCAATCCAGTAACTGGCTGGCCTTATTTTAAGCTTGGACAACATGGCATGGAGAATGGAATCCTTTCCCCCCCCCCCCTATATATTTTAAAAATCATTAAAAAGTCTGAATTAGCTTATTTCTAAATGGAAGGAGGACAGTTCCAAAGAGGCTATTGGACGTTTTCTCTGATGTCATTCTCCAGCAAAAAAAGAGAAAAGAGAGAGAGTGAGAGAGACTCCTCAAATATACTTAAAAAGAGGTGTAGGAAAAGATACAAGGCCCCAATATTACTTTTCATATGTGAAGATTTGCTCAAAGAAGAATGGTTCTGAGCGGGAAAGCTTTTTAATGAAATGGAATTAAGCTGCTTTGCTACATCTATCCCAAGTTCAAAATAATTAGATAAATAGGGGAACAAAATCATTGACATTATTTACGTATTTATGTATTTATTCCACATTTATTCCAGTACAGTCAAAAGACTCTCAAGAGCATACAGTACAATCCAATTAAAGGTATTCGCCATAGAATGTCCAAGGTCC
This sequence comes from Candoia aspera, assembly GCF_035149785.1. Taxonomy (NCBI): domain Eukaryota; kingdom Metazoa; phylum Chordata; class Lepidosauria; order Squamata; family Candoiidae; genus Candoia; species Candoia aspera. The sequence continues at coordinate 95,822,876 of NC_086154.1, read as the reverse complement.
AATAATAATGAATACAAATAATCCACATTAATGCTAAAAAAAACAGAACATACAAAAACAATTGCATCATGTCACTCCATTAAAAGATAATGGACTGAGGGGTGATGTGTAAATTTCATTATTAAATAAGCATCCGTCTGGAAGAGCTCTTCCTTAACCAGCTTTTGTAAAGCTATCAATGTTGGGGCAAGTCTCATCAGCAAGTGCTGTTCCGTAACAGAGCATCTCCTCCTGACCTCACCCGCTCCCTTCATGGAACTTAGAAATCATCAGTCCTTCCTCCTGAGTGTATATATCAGACAATCAATTCTGGTTGGAGAAGACCCAACCTCACTTCCAAATCTGTGTCCCTGAAGAGGAAGTATCATAACTTCATACATTGGACCTGTAGATCTGAAGAGGTCAGAATAGAATCTGTCATTGGACAGAGCAAAGCAAGTCTCTTAGGTAGCACATGTGGGAAGGCAACAGCCCCAATTGCTCCATTCTGATCTTAGCCAGGCCTGGAATGGACATCTACAGGTTTTCAATAGAATGTACTTAGAGACATTTATATGCAGAGTTCCCCATGTAGATTTTCAAATGGTTTTAGCTAAGCAAGTATTACCCTTGTTGTACAATGAGCTGAAGCTCTCTATTATACTTTTGAAGGCAATGCCTGCATATAGGACCAAGTGCCAGCCTTACGTAATCATTCTGAATGTCTGAAAATGATGATTTTCCTTGCTAAATTGTAAGAGTAACATGAAACAGGCCTTGGTCTTTTTCTACTTCTGAACCCCCTCAGACCCCCTTGAATCAGACTAATACAGAGCAGTTCTATAAGAAGGATTTTATAATTATGTTAAAAGAGTCATAATTTATCCAAAAAGTTTGTTTCCATAGCAAGTTGCTGTGACACCCACCCTTTGGAACCAGCTACCCCCAGAGGTAAGGCAGGCACCCACTCTCCCGGCCTTCCGGAAGGGGGTTAAGACCTGGTTGTGCTACCTTGCTTGGGGTGGGAGGAGGGATAGCCAATCTTGGGTGTGGTAGGCACCATGAGGGGGCCAAAAATAACATTCTTACTTGCCATCTTGAATTTTATATTTTATAATTTTGAACTTCTATATTTATATGTATTTATACATATATTTATAATGTTTTATTTTAACAGTACGCTATTCTCTATTTTTAACTGTTGTAAACCACCTGTGATGAACCTGGTCTTCAGCTATTAATTCAGAGACTCTCAGTCACAAGCCATCAAGGAATGTGGAAGAGTTCTTTATTAATACGGTGATCAGTTTCAAAGCAAAGATCAGACTGAGCCAAAGCCCATGCAATCGCTTTTTTAAAAATCCCCCTTTGTACCAGCCCCTCCCTAAAATGCAAGCCTCTGTCTCATAAGTCTCCCAGTTCCCAGCTCACTAACAAGCACTATCACTTGAGCTGACCTTGGAGCCAAGCCACCCAGCTAAACAATGTAATCAGCATTTCTAACTGCCACTACAAGCATGCTCAAGCAATACTACAAAACCCATCATATATACTGGCAGGATGCTTTATCCTGACACTGCCCAGAGTCGTCATTACAAGATGGGTGGTAACAAAAATATGACAAATAAATAAATAAAGTTTATTTTATTTATTCTCATTGGCCCGAGCTGTGGCACTTTTCAAAGCATGTCTACAGAAATACACTGTTTGTATCCTAATGAAAGCACATGTATGAAAGCCCATTGCCCTATTTTCTCTTTGTTTCCAGTTATATCAATACAAAATCCTTTAAATATATATATTCTTTTTCCTCTGTTGTATTTTTTCCAGTTTAGTTGCTGAGATATGAATAAGTGTTATTTTGTCATGTGATAAAGGTACATTCAATAACTGTTTTGTTTTAAAATGAGAAACAGCACCTCCATTAAATATTATGAAACCATTATGTTACAATTCTATATTTCAAAATAATATGCATAAACATTTTTCAAAGATAAATGCAAATAAGACCAGAAAAAACACACACAAAAATCAGTTGCAGTTCCTTATGAGTAACTTCTTATTTACCCAACTATTCACTTTGCTAACTATGCAAATGTACTATAAGCTTTGTACCTTGTGTGTTATCTTAACTCAGAGGTGGGTTGTGTAGTATAAATAATGAAGGATTAAAATGCAATTAGTTTTTTTCCAGTTGTAAAAACTTTTGACATTGGTTACCTGGTTAAACATCAGCTCTGACTGAGTTTGCTTGCACACTATGATGTTTCAGTGATAACAGCGGTATCTTACGTGTGTCAAACATCTACTAATTCCTACTGTTCCAATTATTTTATTCACTGTATGTTTTATATTTAATATATTCAGCAGTAAAGTGATCACAGTTTCACAGATGGTGGATTATTGTAAACTATATCTGCATGTGTTAGTCATTCTTCTACTTTTGCACAAATCATATATTGATCTATAAATGATTCTGAACTAATGTGAGTCATTTAAAGATAAATGAGGGCTCTAAAGTATCTTGTGCATTTAATTTAATAAAGGATTTCCAAACAGATTTAATACAGAGCAGCCTAACAAGCCTAGGTTAAACATCATTTTGTTTTGTTAACAAAGTAGGACACATGATTGGATGTTATCTTTTAACTTTATAGTCTGATCATTCTTGGTAAGGCATGGATTGTGCTATACATATTTTTCTCCATACATACATACATACATACATACAGTTTGTTCCAAGAATTTTATCTGAGTCTGCCAAACAGATACATTTAAAAGATTCACAAGACAAATGATGGAAAATATGTCTACTTTTACATTAATCTAGAACATTTGCTGAGATGGAGTTTAAACATCAATTATAAAATTATATTCCCTCTGTCACTTTTTTCTATAAATTAATGTCAATATTGTGTTCAGAACTGCTATCATTTAAAAAGGGGAGGGTTTTTCTTAATCATGATGGATTCTTATGGAGCTGTCAAGGAATGTAATTGAGATATTCTCCAGGTACATGACTCCAGTGCTCTTTTCCTTTATTTTTTCTAAACAGTACTAGCCAAAAAAGTGATGATGATTATGAAGATTATACAACCAACAAAACCTGGGTGTTGACTCCCAAAGTCCATGAGAGTGATGTTACCCTCATTTTAAATGGCCTGCTGGAGGGGTATGACAACAAATTGAGGCCAGATATAGGAGGTGAGAGTGTTGTGTTTATTTATTTAATAGGCAGTTAGGTGGAAGGGAAAGAAAATATGTTATCTATGTGATGTTTGACAATAAGTATTTTAGTTAAAAACCAATGCTTTCTTTAATAAGTGTGTATTTATTATAATATTGTAAATGTTACAACTCACAGTGCTTTTGAAATATTAATAGCATCTTACTGTACAAATGTTGCTGTTCACTTCATTAGCTAAGTGTCTTGAGGCTGAAGAATGAAGTGGGAATTGGCTTCAGTGGAAGGTATAAGTTTGAGGAGGATATTGTATCACTCTGATGGAATATAGGTCAATTGAACAGTATAAATTAAGGTTGATAATTGTTCATGGCTCAAACCATAGAACATGGACTTAATTCATTAGGCTATATCTTTGCAAAAGATAACCTGTGCAGGGAAATGTTTCACTGAATTTAACAACATGCTTTCAGAGGTATTAGAATAGCTGAGTGAAAAGGTGAAAGGTCCCCTGTGCAAGCACTGAGTCATGTCTGACCCTTTGGGGGGATGCCACTTTTGCGAAGTTTCCTTGGCAGACTATAGCGGGATAGTTTGCCATTGCCTTCCCCAGTCGTCACCTTCCCCAGCAAGCTGGGTACCTTGGAAGGATGGAAGGCTGAGTCAACCTGAGCCAGCTACCCAAGAATCCAGCTTCTGCTGGGATTGAACTCGAGTCGTGGGGAGAGTTTCGGTTTCAATACTGCCACCTACCACTCTGTGCCACACAAGGGTATATAGTAATACTATAATATAGTAATACTATAATGTCCAAGATGGAAGAGAATAAGAAATCATGGCAAAAAAGAAGATTGTGTTGCTTGTGCAGCAGTGTGGAAAGTTAGCTGCACTTTATTAAAAACAAATAAACAAAATCCCATTCCAATGTTGTCGGGAAAACAATGCACTAGTATTGTGTAAGTGCCCTGGCAGCCTGTGGAAGGAAGCCTGTGTTAGCTAGATAGCATGAACGTAACAAGACAAATTGCTCAACCATATTTTTCAGAGAAGTCAGCAAGACCAGACCAGGGTGCCTATCAGATGGTAAACAGGAACTTTTATATTAGTCTGATTCAAAAAGTATGTAATTAACAGAAGAAACCAGGAAGTGATTATTAACCATCCTAGTGAAACGATCAATAGTCAATACAAAACACATGAGAATGGGGTGAGCTAAGATCTTTGGCTGCCTGAAGCAATGAACAAGGTTTCACTTTCTCCGATTCCATGTTCCAAGCTAGTATGACTGGCAGATGAATTTACTTCAACACTGTCAGTGCCTCAGGGTCTCCCACTGTATAAGCTGCAGTGAGGTAGAGAGTCTGATACATCCAATTCTGCTCTTTGGGTCTTGCATTGCTGCTGCTTGGCAAATGTCACCTGAACTAACCACAACGCAATGGCTGCATTAAAGCTGGCATTTCTTCATCCTAATAGGATGGGGGACCCTTTGTTTGCAGAAAATCTACCTATGAGTATGTGGTAAGAAGAAGAAACCATGAGGTCTTCTTTCTGCAGCACAATGCCCTGCTGGGGGTCAGCTGCTCAAGGTGCAAGAGTAATGAGCAGCAGCAGTGAGGGTGGGGGTGTTGAAAGATTTTCAGGTGGGTTGGCAGTAGAGAGACAAAAGTCAGAAGTTTCATCATAAAACTATTTATGTGTCTATCTGTTGTGTTTTGTTGGTTTTAATCCTCTGTGTGCCACCCAGAATCACTGCTGCGAGCTGGGAGGCTATAGAAATTGTATGTATGTATAATAAATAAATGGCACCCCCAATAATCTGCTAATAATAAAAGTCAAAGACCACAGTGAAAAAATGGGTCTGAAGTTAAATATAAAGGAGATCAAACTAATGACAACAGGTACAGCAACCAGTCTTAGATTTGACAATGAAGATACTGAAGGGGTGGATAGCTTCTGCCTTTTAGGATCAACTATCAACAATAAAGCAACCATCAGTCAAGAAATATGCCACAGATTGGTACTTGGTAGAGTAGTTGTGAAGGCCCTGGAAAAGATATTTAGATGACAGGATGTGTTTATACTTACAAAGATCAGAATTATGCAGGCAGTGGTTTTCCCTGTGACGGTCTATGGAAGTGAAAGTTGGATTTGGAAGAAGCAGTTTAGGAAGAGTATTGACACTTTTGAACTTTGGTGCTGGAGAAGACTCCTGAGAGTACCATGGACAGCCAAGGAAACAAATAGATTATTGAACAAAGCAACCCAGAGTTCACCCTCCCGGCACAAATGACCAGGCTCAAATTATCCTACTTCAGAGACATTATGTGAAGATCTAGCAGTTAGGAAGATATAGAAAAAGTGGACAACCAGCAGCAAGGTGGACAATTACAGCACCAATGGTGCACCAGTGGAAGACCTGAAGGATCAGGTTAGGGAAAGATTATCTTGGTCTCTGGGAATCAACACCAGTTTGATGGCACATACTGTAATCAGTCTAATGATTTGGATGGGGAAAGACTGGTTTGGAGGGCCAAAAGGAGAAGAAGTTGAGAGAAGCAGCTTTGAAGTTCTAGCCCAAAAGCAGGGAGCCAGGAAAAGAATGGGAAAATTCCTATCTGGGACTCTGTGCAGACACTTACAGTGAGTGTTTTTGCCAAGGGAGGGGAGAGGGCCGGGCTGTTTAAATGTGTACCTTGCTCTTGGAATGGATGGTGCCCTTAAGGAGACTGTTCAGGCTGTTGTGTATAAGAAAAGACTTAATTCAGAGCACGTGTCCCTCTTGGACCCTGGGGATTCATTCTGATTGAGATCAATAGCTTTGTTGTTGTTGTTTATTCGTTTAGTCGCTTCCGACTCTTCGTGACTTCATGGACCAGCCCACGCCAGAGCTTCCTGTCGGTCGTTGACACCCCCAGCTCCCCCAGGGACAAGTCCGTCACCTCTAGAATATCATCCATCCACCTTGCCCTTGGTCGGCCCCTCTTCCTTTTGCCCTCCACTCTCCCTAGCATCAGCATCTTCTCCAGGGTGTCCTGTCTTCTCATTATGTGGCCAAACTATTTCAGTTTTGCCTTGAATATCATTCCCTCAAGTGAGCAGTCTGGCTTTATTTCCTGGAGGATGGACTGGTTTGATCTTCTTGCAGTCCAAGGCACACTCAGAATTTTCCTCCAACACCACAGTTCAAAAGCATCGATCTTCCTTCGCTCAGCCTTCCTTATGCTCCAGCTCTCGCAGCCGTATGTTACTATGGGGAACACCATTGCTTTAACTATGCAGGCCTTTGTTGTCAGTGTGATGTCTCTGCTCTTAACTATCAATAGCTTAGTATTGTTTAATATTATGATGGAATCTGTGTTATACTGTTCCTGGGTCTCTATGCAGTTTCCTGTATAAAAACTGTAAAAAAAGCCACGCTTAGCGGCTTTTTTCTCCCTTATTGGATATCACCAGAGGGAAGGAAGTTGTCTTTTAGAGCCCTTGCTCATGGAAGATTTGGGAGGAGTTTTTTTTTTTACAATAAGAGCTGAAAATGAACCTGCTTGGGTAATCCCTAGGAGAATCAGCTCTCAAACTCAGGATTTCTTCTCAGTTAAAGCAGGGTTTACATAATTATCTCATTAAAGTTGATTAAATAAATAATTCATTTTAATGATGGGATTATGAGGAACATGGATTCAGGAACTGGGCAAGAAGAATGAAGCCTGAGGAACCAGAACGGCAATATGGGACAATGCATAGAAGAATGTGAGGGCTTGGTCAGAGAAGACTTTTTATTTATGGCTGAGTTACCTTAATTCAGTGGCAAGAAGTGGTGATTGCCGTAACTAGAGGAGAAAATGCCTCTCTTCACATTTTTATAGAAAATCCATCCTAGAATAAGAAAAAGCCACTCGAGGGAGTTAAATAGACTGAAGGTTTGTCCAGAACTGAAAAGATGAGCCATGTTCGTTCACGTTTAGCAGAAAATGTGCCATACAGTGTTACAGAAAAGAAGAGATGATGAATACGAGGTGGCTGTTTCTCCTGATGGTATCTCTTTTCCTTGGTATCAGTGGGAGAGTCATGCTGTGTTAATGAGATCGACAGAGATAGAATGCCCCAGTTTCACAAGTTTTTTGAGAGAAGCAAGTAGATGTGAATCAAAACTGAAATCTGTTTATGAAAGTTAATGGACGAGGTGATTGATTACAAGAGATTTTAGAAACACAGTATTATCTTCTAATATAAATCCAGACAAATTAGGTTTTAGTCTAATTAATAGTGTACTAGGATTATTATTACCAATGATTAATCCTAATTATAATAATTAATTATGCAGTAATGCAGATGGGATGAAAATCCATTCCACTTCTTTAGTGCAGAAACTAATTTACACTGTTTTACAGTGTTCATACTGTAATTGCTGGTAGAAAAATGTAATATTTCACATGCTCCAGCTCTGTATTTTCTCTCCTTTCTTTCTGAAAATGTTGAAAGTAATTTTTTTAGGCACAGTTATCAGTTTCATTAGTTTCCATTTAGGAATGTTTTGAGCAACTTGGATACTAATATTTGTAGTGGGGAAGAATGATTTTTAACTACTGTAGTATATTTGTCTAGCAAGCATTGCATAATGGTGCATGCTCTATTTCGCTCATTACTGCTATATACACAGTATTTTAAAGGGTTTATTCATTTTAATGTTGTTTGCTATAGTGGTGTTAGTGGCCCTTATTCACAGCTGTCATATAGCAGTATGGTTCATGAGACCTGGTTGTTAATATCACACACCTTATTGTACAACTAAGCCAGCATTCTGATTATTTTCTCCTCTGCCTGGCCAAGCTGACTTTTCCAGGCAGAGGGGAAGGAAAGGCCAGCTGTATGTTATAGGAATCAGGCTTATGGTTTATGGATTAAATTGTTTCAACATTTTATATATACATTTGCCTATTTTACTTAGTATGACCCTGGGCACAAAGCTGTGTTGCATCAAGTTCTAAGCAGAAGTCTGGCCAGTAAGTTTAGGGTTGCAGTGAATGCCTCTTAACTAGTAAAGCCTTCAAAGTATCTAATTGTTTACCATACTGACAATATTAAAAAGTTAAATAAAAGAAAAATGTCTCCAAGTACTTTTATTTTTACCATGTATATTCAAGAGGGATATCAGGCTGTTTCCTCATATATTGTCAGTTTTGTGAGTAAAGCAATTGGAACTAAATGATAAATAAATGTCTAAAGTAAACATTTATTATTATAAATGTATTATATATTGAACATAATTATAGATGAAATTACAAATAATTTTATAAATTATCAATTCTTATTATCAAATTGCCAACCTTTTATTATCGAGAAATGCCATTGTTTATATGGAAGATTTTTTTTCTGTCAATCTTACATTCCAAAACCACTGCATTTCTCAACGGCTTTAATCTAATTTTAGTTAAAGTTAATTATTTAGAACAAATTCCCAAAATTGTGATTTCAGAGTGATGAGAAAGGTTGGTCCTATTTGAAAAACAAAGTCCTTTCTTATTGGCATTATTATATATTTTTTTCCTTTCTTGGAATAATACAGCTTTTGTAAGACATTCGTTGCACTGTGAGCTGCTCATTCATTACTCTGATATTTTGAATGGCTAACATCATCCATTATTGTTGGAATTTTTGTGTTTAATTTAGATTACATCTTATTCTTACTGTTTCTGTTACAGTGCAACCAACAGTAATTCACACTGATATGTATGTCAATAGCATTGGTCCAGTGAATGCTATCAATATGGTATGTAATAGCTCTTCATAGTTTTTTGTCAGAGTTTATTGAAGAATGTTTGTCATTGGTGAATTCTGGTAGTCATTATTACATATTAATAATATATGTTGCCATATGTATTATACTAATAATTATATATTAACATATACCCACTGCCTTAGACATATTTACAGAAAAGAATGGGTAGAAGTTACCTTTCTTGCCTCTTTCTCAACATGGAAAATTTTGCTGAATGGATCAGACTATGATTTTGGGGACTGAGTAGGATGTGTGGGTACTTCTGTTGGTGGAAGTGAAGTGTTCTTTAATTCTATTCTGAGATCAACTTGATTCAAGCAAGATGAAGTTTGGCTGCTTCTGTAAATTTAGATGAGAGTTTGTTCACCAGCTGAATAGACACAATTTATGAACAGACTTCCTGCTCTACCTGCAAACTCTTCTCGAACAACCTGAATCTTGCAGGATTGTTTGACCCATAGAACAAATTGTACACTTTCATGGGAAATGCAGAGTGAGGCAAGGGGAAAGCCAGTTTATATGGTATCTCATATAGGCATATACAGTACATATACATATGTATGGGCATAATTACATAACTGGTGATGCATTTACCACGTAGCAGTTCCTAGTGGTTGGGCTACGTACAAATGATGCAGTTCAAGATTTCTAACCCAAAAGATGGAAAAATGTTATTAAATATGGCATTATGTAACATTTCAGGTATGGCCAAAACAAATGCAGAAAAATGAGCTTAAACTCAGGAGTCTGGTTCTGTGGTAGGTCAATCTACTAAAGTGGCTGGTTTCTCCTTCTCAGCAAAAGGGCCATCAAAGTTTTGAGAAGTAACTTTGTAAATATTTTGTAAAGACCTGGCTGAGATCTTGCAGAGCTTCCCTTAACATATTCTATTATTACTGCAGGAATATACAATTGATATATTTTTTGCCCAAACCTGGTATGACAGACGGCTAAGATTCAACAGCACCATAAAAGTTTTGCGGTTGAATAGTAACATGGTTGGGAAGATCTGGATTCCTGATACATTCTTTCGAAACTCAAAGAAAGCAGATGCTCACTGGATAACAACTCCCAATCGAATGCTCAGGATCTGGAATGATGGCAGGGTGCTCTATACTCTCAGGTATTTTCATAGTTCTGTTTTGTCCAGTGTGCAATACTTATTGAATGTGTCCAATGTGAATAAAGAAGATATCATACATACTAATTATATGGAGTCTTGAATATTTCAGTCAAAATTAAGTCAGTGTTTTCATTGCTAGAGCAGAACTAATATGGTAGAATAATTAGAACTTCAGAATCAGAATATGCAACAAGGCACTTGCTATGTCTCCAACTAGCCCCACGGCATTTTAAGGAGAATAAAATGTCAACCAATGCACTACCAAAAGAAATGAGTGAATAAGATCTGAAAGCATCTCTTCCTCTCAAGCCTTCCCCCTACCCCGAACTGTGTTATCTTGACATGAAAACAACTTATCAGAATAAAAGATGCATTTTTAAAGGGGGCTTCTCTGATGTGTTGGCGTGCCCACATCTGCTTTCTCTCATTGCATCACAGGAAACTAAGTCCTGTGAAGTCTACATATAACAGAGGTTGTGAGAGTACATGACCTGCATCTATCTGAGGACTGCTTGCAGCACTGTGAACAGAGAAGCAATCTCAGTAGTAACAACTGAAAAACAAAGTATCTGGGGTTTTGAATGGGAGCTGTTGTAACTGTTCCAAAATAGCCATAATAATATTTCCAATTCCTGTACCTCTGCAGAGCAGTACAGACTCAGCCGCAAAATTTTTGCAACAAGTAAATACAGGAATTATGTTGTGCGTGAACACATACTGACTATTGTCATAGCTACGGTAAGAATTGGTAGGCTGAGAACATTGCAAATAGAAATAATATCTGTCTTTGTTTCTTTTCAGACTGACAATAGATGCTGAGTGTCAGTTACAGTTACACAATTTCCCAATGGATGAGCATTCTTGTCCCCTGGCATTTTCAAGCTGTAAGTCATCAACACAGAACAATGGGATTATCCTGATGAAAGAAAGAGGAATTAAAAAATAAAAATAAAAAGCTTGATCACACAGTAATCAGATAAAGCTGTAATAGATAGTATGTTTTTGTTTCAATGTGCAGCAACAATCAATGCTAAAATTAACACAAATTATTGTATAGATGGACACACAGTATCTATTGCTCTTGATTTTCATGAGAAATCTGGTGCATTTGTCTATAAGTTACTGTGGCTATTTCTAAACAATTGCTATGTGTGGCTAGGTGAATGTGAGGTTACCAAATACTGTTGGGAGTCCAAACTAAGTAGAAACATTGCTGTTAAAAAGTAAGCTAGCAAGTCAGATCTCATAAGTTTATATATTCATCACATTTGTGTCCCAACCTTCCTCTATGATCAGGAATATGTGAGATTATGCTGCATAGAGTTAAATAGAGCTGACCTTCTTGTTAATGAAGCGAATGGAATGAAGGGACTGTCTGAGATGGCCATGGTCCATGTAGCCCTTGCCTCCAGTCTCTAAGCTCGTTTGCTTTCTTCAGCCATTATGGATGAAGCTGCTCTGTCATTAATGCTGAAGGTTTTAGATGGCGTTTGGACAGAGAGTGAAATGTCTCAGGCAAGCCTTGGGTTTCTTCTATTTTATCATTGTGTAACAGTTAGTGAAGTGAACTGGACAATAGTGAGACCAACTCACTAAACTTCACAGTTAACTGGGGAATAGCATCTAAAACTCCTCACTGCGAAATTCAGTGCTGTGTCCAGAGCACCACGATATCTCCTTCTCCAAAGTAAAGCATGCATAGGTGCACATTTTATGTTTTAGTTATTATTTCACTTAGTAGAGGATCTCTCAGATATGTAGCAGAGCAGTTGATCTTTACAGATTGGCATGCACATCAGCATACATGTTCCCAATAAAATCCATCACTGTTCGGTGTGATTTTACATTTAGAAAGCCATTACTGAAAGGCAAGGGGGCTGGGGCTGAGTAGCCGGTGAATCTGCCAAGTTTCATCTTTAGAAAAAGAATATTTACAAGTTGATATAGTGGAACCTGACAGAGATGTGACGTAGTCATGTTTTTCCATGATGGCTTGTAACTGTAAAATCTCTTTCTGAAGTTCTTGTTGCTTTGGGTTTTAGATGAGTTCAGTAATCACTGTGCTGCAAGAGGGCTGCAAGTCGTACAAGTGCATCTATAGTCTCATTGAGACCCACATATAAACCTCATTTGGGGGGAGATGGGTGGTGGCAAAATTTAATAAATAAATACATAGGAAAGTACTAGTACATAAAAGAAAATATTGATGGGATCCTGATTTTCCTTGCTTTGAAGATGGCTACCCCAAGGAAGAAATAATCTACATGTGGAAACGCAGCTCAGTGGAAGTGGGAGATACTAGATCCTGGAGGCTTTATCAGTTCTCATTTGTTGGTCTTAGAAATACAACTGAAGTGGTTCCAACAACATCAGGTAAGTTAAGTGACTATATTTTCATCATCTCTTCACCATTTTCATTAATAATCCAGATGAACGGTGGAGGGAATGCTTATCGTATTTGTAGTTGGCATGAAACTGGGTGGGGTAGCTTGAACAGAACACAGAAAGAAAATATAGTATAAGCTTTGTAGGTTAGAGAACTTAGCTGAAAATAAAAGCACGGAATTTAATAGAGACATATGCAAAGTGTTCTACTTCGGAAACAAAATTTAAAGGCACAGGTATAGGATCAAAGGGAGGGCCACCATGACTAGATAATGAAATATACTTGTGAAACAAATATTGGAATAGTGGTTGGTTGCAAGCAGTCTAATATCACTGCAAAAAAGGCAAACACAGTTTTAGTACGATTTCTGAATCAAGGGTTATTGTAGTTCCACTTTGTTTTGCTTTGGCCAGACTCCATCTCATGTGCTGTGTCCAGTTCTGGGCACCACATTTTAAGAAAGACATAGAGAAACTGACCAGTGCAGAGATGGGCAGCGAGAATGAACTAAGAAAAGTCTTAGAAGGAGAGATTAAAGAAACTGGGCAGGTCCATGAGAAATGACTGCTGGGGAATAAAATAGGACTTTCCAAATAGTAGAATGGCTGTCACACAAAGAAATACCTGTTGTTCAAGAAACAGAATAATGGTTTTAAGTTACAGGAGGTAAATGGTGGCTTTTTTGTCATTAGAAGCATTAAAGCCAAGGATAGACAGCCATCATCCAGGGATAATTTGAATTCCTGGACTGAGCAAATATTTGGACTCATGGCTTTAGTGACCTCTTCCAATTCTGTGATTCTTTAATCTACAGGGTCATCTCCCAGCCCAGCCCCTGGCAATATCCATCAGTCTTTGTGTGTTTAGCCTGAAGGTTTGAAGAGACCTTCTATGGATTTGGGTGAACATATTCAGAAAACTCTGTTTAATGGGGAATCCTGGCATCATGTATGAAGATGTTAGAGTGGGGAAGGTATTCTTGTGACTTCCTCACTGTCCCCACTTTTAGCCCTTAGGTGTAGAGGTAACATTCCAACAGAAATGCTACATTACGTATATAGGATATTTTCCTTGCCTTTTAAACTATGGCTGATGATGAAAGCAACCCAAAGGGTGAGGACCTAATTTAATTATTGAAGAGGTTTACAGGGAGGAAGGGCAATCATACAAAGTAGATAAGGCCTCAGCACTTGGGATTATGATTTCCATTTTTGTTTTCCTTTTGTTTCTAAGAAAGGATTTTTTTTTCTTTTATGGTGATAAGCTATTTAAATGTTTACACTACAGCTTTCATGGGTTTCCCCTTTCAAAAGCACCACCAGTGTTTGGCAGTGATGGCCTGAGAAGCTTTGGGAGACACAATAAAGGTGTGAGGCCACGGATTGCCTCCCGTGCTTTAATGACTCCGTCATTGGAGAAAGTATGCAGAAGAACAGATAGAAGTTCAGGCTCTGAGGGTGAATCCAGAAGTTTTAATCTAGGCCAAATCACCTACATTCTGAAATGGGTCTTTTTGAGAAATGCGAGCTAGAGAACATATGAGCATGATTTACCAGAATCTGCCATCAGAAACTGGTATTTTTATCCAGTTGCAAGATAAAAAGGTTTTCAAGGACCCTTCTTGTGATTCAATGCCACAACTCTTTTTCTAATATGCTTCTGGAGCGGCAGCACTCCATTTTGCTCAGGCTTGGATTTCAAGAATAAAAGGAGTGATCAAGCACTAAACTGATGGCTGATTTTCTCTGCTGGCTGGGCAAGAGGAGTTACAGTTACCTCTTTCCATTTTACTTTGCTTTGTACGATCTTTAGTATGTACGTGTAGTAGACTCTTAAATGATAGAAGGTTAGCGATTCAGAAGAACAATGGCATTAGCTCAGTACTTAACTTGGGAACAAACATCAGTCAAAACTGCAGAAAAAAATTCCGGTTGGTGACTCAATGTAGCCATCACGTTATCGCCTTTTATATGCCACAGATCCTTAACTTGGAGTCCACATTTTAAAAATAGAATTGGGAAGAGTAGGATGCATGCCTTTATACATTTGATCTTGGAATCTGTTAAGGTATTCAGAACAAGGTTTCTGCTTGGAAAACATTTTTTAAAAATTCTATTGCCAGTGGCAGTGGTGGCAGCAGAAGAAGAGGAAGAAGAGGAGAAATCGGTGACGAAGAAGATGAGTCAGTGCAGCCATGATTAGACAGCTGAATATAATATTTGCTGTTTGGCCAGTTCAGTGGAAACTTACCTACTGAGGGCAACAAGCGTGAATATGTGTTCTGTGTCCCAGAATCATGACACTTGCAGTATCTTGGGGGTGGGGAGAGTGTGTGGAAATTGTGGCAAGCCATCATCAGAGTAATCTTTTAAAGGCTGTATTGCCAACCAATAATTTATTCAAATTACCCATGATCATCTTGTGGATAAAGAGGGGATGGTTGCAACTAAGTGGTTAGACTTTCATCAGCATTGGTACTTCTGGAACATTTAATTCCAGAATAAACAGAGGTTTAATTAGCCTAAGATGGAAGAGGGTGAAATGATTATAGTTTAGGGAAGCAATTATAGACAGCATATGTTTGATAAAAATAGCTAAACCAAATTTGAAGACCTTCTGCACTCGTTGAAGGCATGTTGCCTTCCTAACCTCCTTTACAGAGGAAAGATTAGTAATTTCAGACCTTGCCTAATTATATCCCACAGTTTGGAATACGAAAAAGGGACAAATGAAAGCCTTTAGCTTAGTTTCTCATCATGGAAAAGTAAGTAATTATATAAAATGGGTGAGCAATATTTGATCCTGGCCTCCATTTTAAAAATTATTATTATAGCTTTCAAGGCCTGCAGAAACTTTTCCCCTCCTTTTTTGTTCAGTGATGTTTGTTTTATTGTGCCACTTCACAGATGTTTAAAACATTTTTTACACCTTTTTTGGCGGGGGGGGGGAGAAGAACAGAAAATGTGCTATCAAAAATTGTTCAGTTGGACAATCTGGGGATGCTCTGGCATCACAAACTGGAAGCCAAGAGCTGCAGTTGAGCTAGCAGTGGAAGTTGAAAAAGAATGCTTTGCATAAATTGAGTGTCTTTATTTAGTAAGAGTTTACTGGAAAAAAAAAGACTTCTCAATAACTTCACTGAGAGTTGTGTACTATCTCACACAGAGTCCCTTCCTTTTGCTATCTGATTTATTTTTTCTATTAAAAAAATCAGAACTTCTGGAAAAAATATGTCAAGTTTTAATCCTTTGTTTTCCTCTCATGCAATGCAGCCAGATACACACAAAGGACAATCAATTTTATTAAATTCGACATGACTTTAAAAGAGGGTATTCATTAAAGAAAACTATCAGTTCACATTAAGCTAGTGTGGCCTTCCGGAGGGACCATTAATCTAATTTTGCAACCCACAGTAATGGTCTCACTTTGCTGATGTAATTGAAAGATCGTATTTGTTATGAATGCACTAATGCACACAGTTCCTTTCTACTTATACAGTGATCAATATATGTATTGTGCATTTACACAAGTAGCAGCTCACATTAGTTAAGAATGTTTTGGGAATAATTAAGTATGTTTTTCAAGATAATTTAGTCATATTCATTTTTGTCAGTTGGGGATATATTACATATTTCAGGAGCAGTGTGGCCTTTAATCTCTCTGTGAAGACCTCTCCTTCCATTTTAGTTTAGACTAAATTCATGACACTCCATGTAAAGTAGGTAAAGTAGCAAGCAGGAAATGGAGAATCACTCCTTAACTTCCTCCCTATCATCAAGCAGAGCTCAAAGGGTACAAGTATTTTATTAGTGTATTTAGAACTCCCACCAGACTTCATTTTGTCAGAAAATTCAAAATTATTCCAGTTTAGTGGAATTGACTTTCATGGGTACTCTCCTCTGAAATGCTGGAATTTGCAGTAACAGCTCTAATCCTCCCTAAATGTGAACACTTGCTCATTCATGGATTAAATTCTTATATATGTCTTTATCAGAGGCCATTTGCCACTGTCTCAGAATGGCTAACTGGAAAAGTTTTACTCTATATACAATTTCTCCATGTGCCAGAGGTTATTTCCAGACCATTTCAAATTTATGTGCCTACCTCCTGAATCTGTTAGTTCAGCCACCTTGATGTGGGATCCATGTCCTGAATGGCCATGGCTGCCTGGGAGATGACATGTGGTGGCTGAACTAACATTGAGTGGCGGCGAATGCATTCTTGACAGGGGGGCAGTTCTGCCATCCATTAAGGAAGCAGTGGTCTGACCCCTCTTCAAACCTAGACTGGACCATTTTAGACAATTTTAAATATAACATTAAATAAAATTACTTCTTCTTTGCACTTGTATGCTGCCAAATCTGAGCAGACTTGTGGTAGCATGCAATGAATCATCTGAAATATAACATTAAATATAAACAAACAGAATACAATTTAAAATAAAATGAAATGTTACAAACATCTACGGTAAATCACACATATTCTAAACTGCTAGTACTAGCAGTCAAAATCTACAATACAACTCAGATACAGTCCCTTGCTAATACTAATAGCAGCACTTCAACAGCTACATATAAGATCACTTTTAAATTGAGGAATGACATTTATATAATAAACATCCACTGGATATTTGAATATTCAGAGTAGTCACAAAATAGAATAAATCTGCAAGGTACTGTGCTTCTAAAAAGAGGAAATTGCATAGAACTTCATGTAGTAAAAAGCTGGTATTTTCTGCAAAGACAGGAATATAACATGGAAGTTAGAGACCTACATTTTGGGCAAGGGAGAAACGTGCATCTTGCTGGAACTGATAAAACAATTTATTTCACTGTAAGATTGTAGTGAATCAGAAGATTTTATTCTAACATGTAACTGGCCATATTTTGTGCCGTTAGAAAAAATGTGCAGTGGAAACTAGAGAATGTTGTTGTTGTTGTTGTTATTACTATTATTAGGTTTTTGGCACCTAAGTCCAATTACTCTGGCCTTATATTGCTTTGGTGTCCCCTTTGCTTCCACTGTCATATGCAGATCTTACCAAGTTTAATTTAGTTGATTTTTAAGTTTGCTCAATGGGAAATGGGACATAGCTGGCCCTCACTAAATTCAACTCTGGGCACAGTTGGGAACACAAAATAGAATTATACATAAGATGAAATGAATTATAAATCAGTCATAATTCAAATAGAACAATTCAGTCTTTTTTTTCTTATGTAAAATGAGTCATCTTCAGTTGGAAGCCTCTTTCTGTCAACAGTGAACATTTCAAACCATTTTTAATCTGGCATGACTGGAAAAAGTCAGACAATGTGAAGAAATTGGTTCTTTTTCCCCTTTAGTGTCTGAAGATGTTATTTCTAACAATAGCATTAACCCCCAGGCTGCATTTGATTTTTTTTTAATATCTATTCACATTGCTTCTTCAGTGAGGTCAAATTTGAAACATTATTCATCAGCTTACCTGGTCCAGTATTTATTTAATTTTCAAAATTATTTCATTGCACAATAGCACTTAAACATTTGACTTTGAACTCATGAGGTCTATTCTTATGAACTCTGTAGCTATGTCCCCAAGGAGAATCTAGAAATGCAAACAGCTGTGTTCATCTGCATGTAAGTGTGTACACTGCAAAGAATTAGATATGGTGCTGAATTACAGCTGCCAAGTCTTCTTTTCTGAGACGTTTCTCATCTGTAACAGCTGTATAGCAAGCAGATACAACATGACCCTCTCCATGCTGAGCAGAGTGCATAGAGCATAGCAGAATGCTAAGCCAGGATTTTTTAAAACAATGGTTGGTTGAACAAGTCATAATACTTCAATTCACCCAGCTTGCCAAGCCAAAAACTAATCAACTGTAATATGCTTAACTTCAGGTATGAATATAGCTGGTGCAAATAGATGAGAAATT
The DNA here is from genome assembly GCF_035149785.1 of Candoia aspera. Classification (NCBI taxonomy): domain Eukaryota; kingdom Metazoa; phylum Chordata; class Lepidosauria; order Squamata; family Candoiidae; genus Candoia; species Candoia aspera. Next base: position 95,804,510 of record NC_086154.1, on the reverse strand, counting down.
CATTTGTTTTGTTTAAAACAAAAAAGATGCAAAAAAAAAAATACAAATTTAATCCTAAATTGCATGGAAGGATGATGATGATGATGATGATGATGATGATGATGATGATGATGCCACCTGAATGTGAGGGATATCCATCTACTTTACCAATCTTCAGCTATACCAGAAAATGTTCTTGGTGTCATCTGAAGCATCAGTATTCATAGAATGGGAGAAGACATCACCAACCCCTAAACATGAATTCATAGTGAGTAAGTAAAGGGAAAGATAAAGATTCTCTTAAGCCAAGCTCAATTTCTGGTGACTATATGGACATATCCATGTTGCTTTCTTAGCAACAATACAGAAGTAGTGTACTGTTGTTTTCTTCCATGGTGTTCTCACTCCAGTCTACAGCCCTGGTATTTGCTGGTGGCCTTCCATCCAAGTAATAATCTGACCCAACCCTGCTTAGCACTTTCAGTAGGGAAAGGTCAACTGGATGCTGCTATGTGCTGTAGACTTTGAATAATTACACCTGCTAGTCATCTACTACTACGGTGATAAAAAAAATAAAAGGGAGATTGGAGCAATTTACTTATTTTTTCCCCATTTCCAGCTAAAAAACTTCAGTTGGTATACTTATTTTCAGATGTTCCATCTCCTATCTTCTGTTTTTGACTTGGGGAATTCCCACTTTTCTCATAAATCTTGAAGTTGGTAGCTCTCCACTGACTGTTTTGGGCAGATAGTTCTTGGATGAAATAAAAGCACAAAAACTGTTCCAGTTACTACTTCTCTTCAGCTAAGGAAACAGAATTTCTAGAAAATTATCTTCTCCAGTGTTTTTTTGTCCTGGGCATGATGTTGAAGAAAGAGGCTAGAGAGCCAATATCCCTGTAAGGTTTAACTAGATGAGAAATGCAGCAGCAGCTGCTACTTGATGTTCATTCCCAACTCTAGTTAAACATAATGGGTGATGTGACATCACTGTATTTTCCTGCCTCTTCCACTGATAACCAAAGAAGTGAGATGGAGATGGAATAATTCATGGCCCTATGCTCTCATGCTACAGTTGAGCATTTGGGGAGTTGAAATCCAACCTTTCTTAGGTTGAAGAGGGCTAGATTAGATGTTTGAGAAAAGATAGCCAAAAGATACAGAATGGAGAGAGCCTTTTTATGAAACCAGCATGTGTGAGATTTGTTGAAAGTATCCTTCTCAGCCTTAAACATGGAAAGGAGGAAAAGGGGTAGAAGGTAGGAGCTAATTAACTACAAGGCTCCAGAACTGTGGGGAGAGAATGGAAAGAAATGATGCTTTAATGGAACAAATCATTTTTGCTTGTACATAAAAGCTGCATGTATGCTGGCAGGCAGAAATAAAAGGATAAACTATGTTCAAGCCTCAACTCACAGGACAAGTGAGCTTTGGAAGGAGGCACATCCAAGTTAAGGCAAAGGGTTATGGTCTCACCTCATTCTGTAGAGTTGTTTCTCTGAAATTATAGAAATGAGGAACTATTTCAAGTCATCAGTGCACTTATTACACCAGATGAGTTACTGTCTTTTTATGTTTTGCTGACACAGTAAAGTTAATTTAGTTAACTTCACAGAAGCAAAGTGTGAATTAGGGTCTGCTTGTCTTATTAGAAGCTGGGTCACAAAGGAACTTATTACTCAAGCTATATAAAAAGCTATAAGTGGATCATGTGTCAGTCAATCCTTAAACAATAATTAGCCTAGGATTGCATGCTGAATGCTTTTCATTTAGATACTGTAGGTGGCATTCTGTGCTGAATAGATTCTTGCTTTTCCCTGTTGTTTTGCTTGAAGGCTTTTAAGGTAATGGATAAGATAAAGTGAATTTATGGTGCAAGTTTTTTGTGCATACAGGGGAAGGGGGAGAGATGAATAGAAGTATTTCTGCCTAAACTGTTGGATCCTGAATTGTTTTTAAAGAAAAACTCACAACAAAAAATTATATTAAAAATAATTTATATGAAGTTGACAATTTAAAACACCTCAACTCTGGTTGAACTGAGAATCAGGTACTATTAAGAATTAATGACACTTTGTGAAAATTACATTCTCTCAGAGTTTATGCTCTTGTTTACACTGAAATCACAACTGAATATAATTATTGATTTTCATTAAACTGTTGTAGTTTCACTAAAAATATGCTGTGATTTCATTACCGCAGCTTGCTATTGGAGAAAGTCATAATAGCAACAAATTGTGATGGATAAGCTTGACCTCAAATTATAGAACCTAGTATAGCTATTGAAACAAATGTAATGTACACAAACTCTCCAGCAAAAAAACACAGGCCTGCTACGCTGAAATACAATTTCCTAAAATAATTTTAATGCATGCATTTCCATATGCTATATATAGCTTAGACTCAGAATCCATGTCAAAGCATACTTAACAAACTACAATTTACCTAATTATTTCAAAGCATTGTTTACTGAATGTGGTTTCCTGAATAACAGTACTTGATCCAGGCACCTAGCAATAGACGGATTGTATGATTGTGCCTCTTCAGCAAAGGATCGTTACCTTGTCGTGGTGCTGGAGTTTGAGCCCTTCAATGACACCATGAGCTAAACTGTGAAGAGCCACCCAAGACAGAAAGGTCATGACAGAAAGATCAGACTAAACACAATCCCTGGGGAAGGTAATGGCAACCCAGTATTCTTGCCGTGAAAACTAAATGGATCAGTACAACCAGAGATATGTCGGTATACCATCGGAAGATGAGACTCCTGGGTTGGAAGATGGTCAAAAGACTACTTGGGAGGAACAGAGGAAAAGTTCAACTAGCCCCAGATGTAATGACATAGCTAGCTCAAAGCTGGAAGGACAGCTAGCGGCCAATGGTGCTGGTGGTGAATGGTGAATCTGATGTTCTAAGAATCAACACACCATTGCAACCTGGAATGTAAGATGTATGGGCAAGGGCAAATTGGATGTGGTTATTGGTGAGATGTCAAGATTATAGACAGACATTTTGGGTGTCAGTGAACTGAAATGGACTAAAATGGGCCACTTCACATCAGATGACCACTAGATCTACTACTATGGACAAGAGGACCACAGAAGAAATGGAGTAGCCTTCATAATTAATAGTAAAGTGGCTAAAGCAGTGCTTGGATACAATCCCAAAAAATGATAGAATGATCTCAATTTGAATTCAGGGTAAGCCATTTAATGTCACAGTGATCCAAATATATGCCCCAATCACCGATGCTGAAGAAGCTGAAGTAGATCGGTTCTATGAGGATCTGCAGCACCTACTGGACAACACGCCTAAAAGAGACGTTATTTTTATCACCGGAGACTGGAATGCTAAGGTGGGCAGTCAAATGACACCTGGAATTACAGGTAAGCATGGCCTGGAAGAACAAAATGAAGTGGGACATAGGCTGATAGAGTTTTGCCAAGACAACTCACTCTGCATAACAAGCACTTTCTTCCAGCAACCCAAGAGACAGCTTTATACGTGGACTTCACCAGATGGACAACACCGAAATCAGATTGACTACATCCTTTGCAGCCAAAGGTGGTGGACATCTATACAGTCAGTAAGAACAAGACCTGGAGCTGACTGTAGTTCAGATCACGAACTTCTTATTGCACAATTTAGGATCAGACTAAAGAGATTAGGGAAGACCCACAAATCAGCTAGATATGAGCTCACTAATATTCCTAAGGAATATGCAATGGAGGTGAAGAATCGATTTAAGGGACTGGACTTAGTAGATAGGGTCCCAGAAGAACTATGGAGAGAAGTTCACAACATTGTTCAGGAGGCAGCAACAAAATACATCCCAAAGAAAGAGAAAGCCAAGAAGGCAAAATGGCTGTCTGCTGAGACACTAGAAGTAGCCCAAGAAAGAAGGAAAGCAAAGGGCAACAGTGATAGGGGGAGATATGCCCAATTAAATGCAAAATTCCAGAGGTTAGCCAGAAGAGATAAGGAATTATTTTTAAACAAGGAATGCACAGAAGTGGAAGAAGACAATAGAATAGGAAAGACAAGAGACCTCTTCCAGAAATTTAGAAACATTGGAGGTAGACTCCAGGCAAAAATGGGCATGACCAAAAACAAAGATGGCAAGGACCTAACAGAAGAAGAAGAGATCAAGAAAAGGTGGCAAGAATATATGGAAGATCTATATAGGAAGGATAACAATATCAGGGATAGCTTTGACGGTGTGGTCAGTGAGCTAGAGCTAGACATCCTGAAGAGTGAGGTTGAGTGAGCCTTAAGAAGCATTGCTAATAACAAGGCAGCAGGAGACGATGGTATCCCAGCTGAATTGTTCAAAATCCTGCAAGATGATGCTGTCAAGGTAATGCATGCTATATGCCAGCAAATTTGGAAAACACAAGAATGGCCATCAGACTGGAAAAAATCAACTTATATCCCCATACCAAAAAAGGGAAACACTAAAGAATGCTCAAACTATCAAACAGTGGCACTTATTTCACATGCCAGTAAGGTAATGCTCAATATCTCGCAAGGCAGAGCCCAGCAATTCATGGAGTAAGAATTGCCAGATGTACAAGCTGGGTTTAGAAAAGGCAGAGGAACTAGGGACCAAATTGCCAATATCCGATGGATAATGGAAAAAGCCAGGGAGTTTCAGAAAAACATCTATTTCTGTTTTATTGACTATTCTAAAGCCTTTGACTGTGTGGACCATAACAAATTGTGGCAAGTTCTTAGTGGTATGGGGATACCAATTCATCTTGTATGCCTCCTGAGGAATCTGTATAACGACCAAGTAGCAACAGTAAGAACAGACCATGGAACAACGGACTGGTTTAAGATTGGGAAAGGAGTACGGCAGGGCTGTATACTCTCACCCTACCTATTCAACTTGTACGCAGAACACATCATGCGACATGCTGGGCTTGAGGAATCCAAGGCTGGAGTTAAAATCGCTGGAAGAAACATTAACAATCTCAGATATGCAGATGATACCACTTTGATGGCTGAAAGCGAAGAGGAACTGAGGAGCCTTATGATGAAGGTGAAAGAAGAAAGTGCAAAAGCTGGCTTGCAGCTAAACCTCAAAAAAACCAAGATTATGGCAACCAACTTGATTGATAACTGGCAAACAGAGGGAGAAAATGTAGAAGCAATGAAAGATTTTGTATTTCTAGATGCGAAGATTACTGCAGATGCTGACTGCAGTCAGGAAATCAGAAGACGCTTAATCCTTGGGAGAAGAGCAATGACAAATCTTGATAAAATAGTTAAGAGCAGAGACATCACACTGACAACAAAAGTCCACATAGTTAAAGCAATGGTGTTCCCCGTAGTAACATAAGGCTGCGAGAGCTGGACCATAAGGAAGGCTGAGAGAAGGAAGATAGAAGCTTTTGAACTGTGGTGTTGGAGGAAAATTCTGAGAGTGCCTTGGACTGCAAGAAGATCAAACCAGTCCATCCTCCAGGAAATAAAGTCAGACTGCTCACTTGAGAGAATGATATTAAAGGCAAAGCTGAAGTACTTTGGTCACATAATGAGAAGACAGGACACCCTGGAGAAGATGCTGATGCCAGGAAAAGTGGAAGGCAAAAGGAAAAGGGGCCGACCAAGGGCAAGATGGATGGATGACATTCTAGAGGTGACGGATTTGACCTTGGGGCAGCTGGGGGTGGCAATGATCAATAGGAAGCTCTGGCATGTACTGATCCAGGAAGTCATAAAGAGTCAGAAGCAACTGAACAAATAAACAACAACAATGATTGTGCCTAATATATCCAAATATTATTGTAGAAAAGTGATTGTATAATAGTTTCATTTGGTAATATCTACAATCTCCATCTTTCAGCTCCTTTCTTTCAGAAGTATTTCCTTATCTTAGTTACTGGTCTTGAACACTAGAAACCAGTAGTGAAACATTTGAAGGATGTTAAATTAATATCCAGGAAGGGGAAAGCATTCTTTTGACAGATTCTTCTCTAATACATGTGGATTCAGTGATAGCCTGGACAGAACTTCCATTTGTACAGCCAGATGTACAGAGAAGGAGGTCAAATGAACACTCAGTTCTGAGTGGAGCTTTGCCCTTCCTACCTCCTCTGCTATAGAGGACTTAGGTTTTTGTTAAAAGTCACATTTTTATTCACAATAATAAAGCATCAGGAATGTTTCTAGACCATTCTGATGAAGAGGTACTGTTCAAATATTAAAAAAAAAAAAAGGAAAAATCCATAAAATAAAAGAACATTGGCTTCTGGCATATCTACATCTTCCATAATAAGCAGTGATGCCTCCAAGGTGGTTATTGCTCAGTGAACTCCCTATGCAGTGTACAGTAACTGAAGGTGCTGGCTTCTCAACTTCATGTTATTATGTTGCATTTTGGTAACCTACTTAGCTAATATGCTAGGGCCTTTTTTCCTGTCCCAGCTGTTTCAAGAAATTTTAATTGAGAGCTGGGTGAAGAGGAAGCAGTATAATTAGATTCTCAGTCACACAGCAGTCCAGATCACACTCTAGTTAAATCAAGAGTTTTTTTGTTTTGTCTTGTCTTGTCTGTCTTGTGGGGGTAGCATTTGAAGAAAATATAGCTAAAATAACTTTAATATTTTTAAATGTTGTTACCAGCTGTGATAATATATATGAATGCATGAAACAGCATGCTGTAAAAACCTATTGTCAAATCAATTTAAGCTCCTGAAAGATTCAGGTTGCCAAAATCTGACTCTAAATTACTAAAGTATAAATGTTCTTTGCTCTTTCCTGTCCTGTCCTGTCCTTTCTTTCAAAGAAACAAACAAAGGCCCTGTGTGTGAAAGATAAAGATAACCTTGAGTTGAACGTCAGTCTTGAAGACTACTTCAGCACAGCCATGCAGTTTTTGTGGTGATGGTGCAGAAGTTGTAATAGTATTGATTAATGTATAATATATATTGATGTAGTATATCAATATATCACACCCAATACTGTATTCTCTTTGGGAATGGATGTATTGTGCAAAGGACAAAAAAGGAGTGTGAATTAGCAGGACAAAGAAACCTAAGGTATGAAATAAGGGAGGAAAAAGGAGGAAGCAAAACTAAAATAATGTACCCAGCACCATTCACTATAGCTCTCCATACCTTTCTGCCTTTGCATTACCAGTGTTGCTTTTACCATTTCCATATGGTAGTAGTAGCCACTTGCAATATGGAAGTAGTCTCATTGCCTTCTTTAAGACTTTTTTTTTCAATTTCTCAGTCCACCCCGGATTCTCTGATAGCCTCCCATCAAGTAGTAACCAGACCCAATCCTGCTTAGCTTTTGAGCCCAGACAGATCATAAAGCAGTCAATGCTACTGAAGCACACTGTGTGTGCTTTGCCCATATTTTCAGGAATATCTAGGTATACATTGCACTACTCATGTTAACTTTCATTATAGAATGATGCATTATGACATGCTGTAGAACAGATTGCTTTGTTTCTTTAAGAGTTTAATTTCCAAGCTTTTGTTGCTGTATAATATATAATCATGCAATAAGTATTTAGTGGGTTTCCCTTGCATTTAAAATAGCATTTTTCTTGCTTTAATTAAATGAATTATTTTGGGAAGTATACTGCTTCTTCATAGACATGGTCAAATATATTTTTTATAATTTCATAAGTTTAATGCTACTGTGTAAAATGTGATAAAAGGATTTTTTTTAATATTTCAAGCAAAGCAAATAGTTAAAATCAAATGACAGCTGCAGAGACAAGGACTGTAATCATTCAAAAGCTATTGATTTTTTTTAAAAAAGGATGGTTCAGCTTGTATCATAGGGAAATATAGTTCCCTTTTCCCAGTTCAGAATATTTGTATTTGAAGCTAACCACTTTGACAGGTTGTGATTAAGGGTGTAGTACCACTTCGTTAAGGAGAGGGTGTTCAGGAGAGGGGATGATCTTTTTTAAAAAGTTCCGTATATGTATATGTGTATGTATATGTATATGTGATATCGTTACCTTGTTGTGGTGCTGGAGCTTGAGCACCTCAATGATGCCATGAGCTAAACTGTGAAGGGCAGCCCAAGATGGGAAGGTCATGACAGAGAGGTCAGATTAAATGCGATCCCTGGGGAAGGTAATGGCAACCCACCCCAGCATTCTTGCCGTGAAAACCAAATGGATCAGTACAACCAGAGATATGTCAGTATACCATCGGAAGATGAGACCCCCAGGTCAGAAGATGGTCAAAATGCTACTGGGGAGGAACAGAGGATGAGCTCAACTAGCCCCAGACGTGATGACGCAGCTAGCTCAAAGCCGAAAGGACAGCTAGCGGCCGACGGTGCTGGTGGTGAACGGCGAATCCGATGTTCTAAGGATCAACACACCATTGGAACCTGGAATGTAAGATCTATGAGCCAGGGTAAATTGGATGTGGTTATTGGTGAGATGTCAAGATTAAAGATACACATTTTGGGTATCAGTGAACTGAAATGGACTGGAATGGGCCACTTCACATCAGATGACCACCAGATCTACTACTGTGGACAAGAGGACCACAGACAAAATGGAGTAGCCTTCATAATTAATAGTAAAGTGGCTAAAGCAGTGCTTGGACACAATCCAAAAAACGATAGAATTATCTCAATTCGAATTCAGGGCAAGCCATCTAACATCACAGTGATCCAAATACACGCCCCAACCACAGATGCTGAAGAAGCTGAAGTAGAGCGGTTCTATGAGGATCTGCAACACCTACTGGACAACACGCCTAAAAGAGATGTTATTTTCATCATGGGAGACTGGAATGCTAAGGTGGGCAGTCAAATGACAGCTGGAATTACAGGTAAGTATGGCCTGGGAGAACAAAACGAAGCAGGACACAGGCTGATAGAATTTTGCCAAGACAACTCACTCTGCATAACAAACACTCTCTTCCAACAACCTAAGAGACGGCTTTAAACATGGACTTCACTAGAGGGACAACACCGAAATCAGATTGACTACATCCTTTGTAGCCAAAGGTGGCGGACATCCATATAGTTGGTAAAAACAAGACCTGGAGCTGACTGTAGTTCCGATCACGAACATCTTCTTGCACAATTTAGGATCAGACTAAAGAGATTAGGGAAGACCCACAGATCAGCTAGATATGAGCTCACTAATATTCCTAAGGAATAGGAATTAGGTGAAGAATAGATTTAATGGACTGGACTTAGTAGATAGGGTCCCGGAAGAACTATGGACAGAAATTCACAACATTGTTCAGGAGGCGGCAACAAAATACATCCCAAAGAAAGAGAAAGCCAAGAAGGCAAGAAGGCAAAATGGCCCTCTGCTGTGACACTAGAAGTAGCCCAAGAAAGAAGGAAAGCAAAAGGCAACAGTGATAGGGGGAGATATGCCCAATTAAATGCAAAATTCCAGAGGTTAGCCAGAAGAGATAAGGAATTTTTTTTTAAACAAGCAATGTGTGGAAGTGGAAGAAGACAATAGAATAGGAAGGACAAGAGACCTCTTCCAGAAAATTAGAAACATTGGAGGTAAATTCCAGAACAAAATGGGTATGATCAAAAACAAAGATGGCAAGGACCTAACAGAAAAAGAAGAGATCAAGAAAAGGTGGCAAGAATATACAGAAGACCTGTATAGGAAGGATAACAATATCGGGGATAGCTTTGACGGTGTGGTCAGTGAGCTAGAGCCAGATATCCTGAAGACTGAGGTTGAATGGGCCTTAAGAAGCATTGCTAATAACAAGGCAGCAGGAGATGACGGCATCCCAGCTGAACTGTTCAAAATCCTGCAAGATGATGCTGTCAAGGTAATGCATGCTATATGCCAGCAAATTTGGAAAACACAAGAATGGCCATCAGACTGGAAAAAAATCAACTTATATCCCCATACCAGAAAAGGGAAACACTAAAGAATGTTCACACTATCGAACAGTGGCACTCGTTTCACATGCCAGTAAGGTAATGCTCAAGATCCTGCAAGGTAGACTTCAGCAATTCATGGAGCGAGAATTGCCAGATGTACAAGCTGGGTTTAGAAAAGGCAGAGGAACTAGGGACCAAATTGCCAATATCCGCTGGATCATGGAAAAAGCCAGGGAGTTTCAGAAAAAACATCTATTTATGTTTGCTTGACTATTCTAAAGCCTTTGACTGTGTGGACCATAACAAATTGTGGCAAGTTCTTAGTGGTATGGGGATACCAAGTCATCTTGTCTGCTTCCTGAAGAATCTGTATAACGACCAAGTAGCAACAGTAAGAACAGACCACGGAACAGCGAACTGGTTTAAGATTGGGAAAGGAGTACGGCAGGGCTGTATACTCTCCCCCTACCTATTCAACTTGGATGCAGAACACATCATGTGACATGCTGGACTTGAGGAATCCAAGGCTGGGGTTAAAATTGCTGGAAGAAACATTAACAATCTCAGATATGCAGATGATACCACTTTGATGGCTGAAAGCGAAGAGGAACTGAGGAGCCTTATGATGAAGGTGAAAGAAGAAAGTGCAAAAGCTGGTTTGCAGCTAAACCTCAAAAAAACCAAGATTATGGCAACCAGCTTGATTGATAACTGGCAAATAGAGGGAGAAAATGTAGAAGCAGTGAAAGACTTTGTATTCCTAGGTGCAAAGATTACTGCAGATGCTGACTGCAGTCAGGAAATCAGAGGACGCTTAATCCTTGGGAGAAGAGCAATGACAAATCTCGATAAAATAGTTAAGAGCAGAGACATCACACTGACAACAAAGGCCCGCATAGTTAAAGCAATGGGGTTCCCGGTAGTAACATATGGCTGTGAGAGCTGGACCATAAGGAAGGGTGAGAGAAGGAAGATCGATGCTTTTGAACTGTGGTGTTGGAGGAAAATTCTGAGAGTGCCTTGGACTGCAAGAAGATCAAACCAGTCCATCCTCCAGGAAATAAAGCCAGACTGCTCACTTGAGGGAATGATATTAAAGGCAAAACTGAAATACTTTGGCCACATTATGAGAAGACAGGACACCCTGGAGAAGGTGCTGATGCTAGGGAGAGTGGAGGGCAAAAGGAAGAGGGGCCGACCAAGGGCAAGATGGATGGATGATATTCTAAAGGTGACGGACCCGTCCCTGGGGGAGCTGGGGGTGTTGACGACCAACAGGAAGCTCTGGCATGGGCTTGTCCATGAAGTTACGAAGAGTCGGAAGCGACTAAACGAATAAACAACAATATGTATATGTATATGTACATGTACACTCATAGACCAAGATAAGGGAGAGGGATGGTGAGAAAAGTCTTCATATGGCGGTCCAGAAAAATAAAGAGCTCTGATAATCCCCCCCCCACCCAATTTAATAGTGGGCTCCATGGATCCACCAGTCCCCCTCCAGCACATCTGTTTATGACTGTAGGATCTCCAGGAGAAACTTTCTTATATTAACCATCTAATTCTGTTAAGTGAAAATGCCAAGGATTGGATGTGGAGTTCCTGCATGTGTTATATCATTGAGCTAGAGTCTTCCATCCTGATCCTGAGAATTTTGCCCATTTTAAGTGATTCTCATATGATAGCATGCTCTTTCAGGGCTTTGCTCATCTGGGTTATTAATGGACTGTACAATTTTATTCATGTATATGAGAATGGTGCATACTCCAAATCTGGAATTAGTTTTAGATGTTACCCAAGTTGATCCAGAACTTTGGAGGAAGAACTGAACTGAATATCTGTACATGTCTAGGTAGAACTCCCTTAATATTAATTGCTTCCAATCAGTCATGTCTATCCATAGTGTCCCAGTGCTCTCTGAATAGCTAGATGTTCTGGTTGACTGGACCTGTGCACAATAAACTGCATGTTTCTGTAGCTTTATATTCAGTAACAACAAAACCAAACAGCAGGAACAAACCCCCCAAAATAAAATATTCAGATGGTTGACCCTTTCAGTGCCAATCTTATCTTGGCAAATAAAGAAAAAATGCAAACACTACTGTGATTTTCAGCTGAAGAATACAAACCATCATTTGTTGCCTATAATTTTCTCTCCTGATTTTGGTGAGCTTGGTGAGATTTAATCAATTAATGATCCCAATCTTAGCAAAAAGTAAACAGTATTATAGGTTTTCTCATTGGGAAGGTTATGATTAGAATTGATTGGGTTCATCAAACTCAAATGAACCATTTAGCTAAGAATGCAGTTTAGAATGTTATCTTTCTTTCTTTCTTTCTTTCTTTCTTTCTTTCTTTCTTTCTTTCTTTCTTTCTTTCTTTCTTTCTTTCTTTCTTTCTTTCTTCCATTTGCCCCCACCCATCTCCTCCTTGCTATAATGAAACTATCCCTCAGGGTCTCCAAGAACATGTCCCAACAACATCCAGCTTTTTATCAGAGAGGAGACAGATCCTTTCTCCAAAGTTCGGTTCTTTTAGGGGGTAATTGACGTCCAGGGTTTTATGATTAGGAAGCTGTGAGAAGACCTACAGTCTATATGTTTTCAGCTGTAGGCAGAAAGAGGTTCTGACTGACTAAAGCAGTTTGGGATTGCACTAGTGCTGCAAGTGAACACGTCAGGGAGATTTGCACTTGTTGGTGATTAACTGGTTTCTTGATTGTGATATGTTGAATAAGCCACAGTTAGCTGAGTTCACACAAAATGCTAACTCAAAAGCAAACAAACCAAATTATGATTCACTGTAGCCTATGATGTTTGAACCAGACCAATGAGTGAGGCAACTATATGAAGAAGTTTAGCGATTCATAGAATAGAGTGATAGAATGATGACCATTTTCCTTTTCTTTTTTTTTTAGCTGTATGATTATCTCTATCACTTAATGTGGTGGAATTTGTGTATCTCACATTATTGCTAGAGACGTCAAGTAGCTGCAACTGCTACCCCTTTGCCTTTTCCATTCTGGAAGAACAACCAGGATTACTGATTGCTTATTGTTTGAGGATATACTGTAGTAGATATTCTGCCGCTGCAGAATAAAATCAACCTGTGTTTTCTTAGATGAGCATGTGGTATAACAGATGATATTTCCATATGGGCTGTTTGCACCAAATCAGTTCTGGCCTTCTGTGTTCTCAACCCATTGTGTGTGTTTGACAGCTCAGTTTGTTTGTTTCTGGCTCAATTGGTTGCATTTGAAATAGAAAAACAAGTGATCTTTTCCACTGCAGGTTTGCAGAGTTTATTGACAGTCTGCTTACCCATTGATAGTGACTCTTGCCTCATCCTGCTTCCCAGTTCTCTGGCTTCAGCTGAAGTCATGGGTCCTTAAAGTAAAAAAAAAATGGCTGGATGACTTCACAGGGCTTCCTTCAAAGAAACTGCTTAGAGGGTTCTTTGCATATGACCAGGCATGCTCACATAATCCTTTTAATTCTACTTTAAAAAGCATCCAGGCTCAATCTGGGCTAAATTGACTGCTTGCAGATCCTAGCAACTGCCTTGTGCGGGGAGATGTTAGCAATTCCTTTTCTTCTTGGGTTCAATGTTTACAATGTATCTTCCCCTTATCCTCCACTGAAGCAAAGTACAAGCTTAAAGTTCCTGGGAAAGTTATCTGTAGTAAAATGTGTTAATATGCTATTCCTTCACCATCACAGACAGCAAAACACTTTTACATATAAGAGAGGTATCACAACTCTCTGATCTTGCAGGTCCTTTTGCTGTTTCTTAAATTTTTCAGCACAACTAAACAACCACATGCAATATGTTGTGGAAACAGGAAGGGGAAGTGCTAGCCATTTCTTTCTTTTCTTTTTTTTTAATGAAGTGGTGATAAGAGGATTTTTGTTGTACTAGGACCTGCAGTAGCTCAGGATGGAGCACTGATTTATGGCTTTTCTGCCCCCATCTATTGATCCACAGGAGGGAGAACCCTGATTGGCTCATGGTGTTCTTTGCTAGTTTTCTGTTCTGAGACTATAGGAGAGAAAATGGCTTCAGAATGATTTGTAAGTGGAAACGATGTTGTGTGGAAGTACGTTTAGTAGTCCAAGCATTGCTAGTAAGGGTATTCAATATTGTTTCTGTAAGTCTATCAGAAACATTGTACATTCCACCTATTCTCAGATCATAGCTGAGTAGCCTGGAGGTGATAAAACAGAGGTGGTCAATGGAACATTGCTTATTTCCTGAACGTTACAAGAAGGCAAGCCAAAGATACCTAAATGAATCCACTATTAATAACTACTTTGATGACTGTTCATATACATAGCTAGGAGGTATGCAGCTAGCATGGCTTCGCTCAGCAAGTAAGAAAAAAGTAAAAGTAGAAAAGCCTTATCTAGGAGAAAAACTTTTGAGTATGCAGCATGCTGTTGTTGGGGACAGCTGGATTAATGCAGGGATGAACCTTCTTTTGGTGGCTAAAGGCTATGCAGAGGGCTGCAAAATTGACGGGGCCACCTCACACATATGAGTAAAAGTGGCTTTTACTTTCCACCCCAACAAAATGTTGAAAGAAATTATGTAAAATGGTTGGACTCCATTTGTCTGTCCATCAGCACAATAACTCTCCAAAAACTGAATATATTTGATGTAAAGAGAGAAGCTAGCCAAAAAAGAGGGGAAAAAAAGAGTTTGAGAATAGGCCAGATCCAAGGGTGGGGTGGGGACTGCAGGTAAAAGAATCCTGAAAAGAAATCCTACAATTGATCCCTACAAGAGAGGCAGCTTCACAGTGGCTCAGAAAGTTGGTGACTGCTCCATTTTAAGCTCACTTCCATCCTTCCTCTCAGTCATTTGAGCCAAAACCAAGTTTGCCACCTGCATACAAACATACACAGTCACAGCATGGAGGGAGAGCAGAAATACCCATACTTACAAAGATACAAACTGTTCCTTCATTACCCAGAAGAAAATACAGATGCCTCCTACAGCCTCTGCTTGTAAAGGGAAAGAATTCCAGACCTTTTGCTCTGTAAGCCTGCCTTTTTAAAAAATGTGTTTTAAATATGCTATAATTTTCATGAGTTCCCCACCTCAGAACTGCACAAATTTCAAAGAAAAACATGATGTTATATTGAGAAGCATCTTTGCTTTACATTTGTTTGTGAGCACCCCATTTTAAAATAACTACATATTGAAGGCATTCTTTGAAGCCCTCAGAAATAGCCCAACTAAGGATATGTGACCCCATGAAAATGCCCTCTTCCAATGTTAAGGAAATAAATGACCAAGACCTTCAGCAATGAGTTGGACCCTGTGCTTGGGGAGAAGGTCATTGCAGTCAAGAGTAATAGTGGCCCTTGATTTGATAGATCTTATATTGCTAAGTCTAAACTGAGCAGTTTGGAATGTTCACAACCTGGAACCCCTTCAGAGAATTCAGCTTTAAGGCAAAGTTGTTCAAAGAGTGTTCCATAGAACCCTAGGGATTCACGAGAACTTGGTGGGGTTCTGTGAAAGATTAAGGGGGAAAAAAAATCACCAAATGCAGCCACTAGAATTTTGCCTCTTGATCAAGAATTCTGGAAAAAAAAATAACTAACAGATTCTGCAGCCTGAAGAAGTTTAAAAACCCATGTTTTAAGGAACACTTTACTATGGAGCCAGGATGTTTGATCCCAAGGATTGTGTACAACCAGAGACAGTGGGTTGAAAAGCGTTAGCAAAGATGGACAGAAAGGACTGTCATTCTCTACCACAGGACTGGATTCTGACCTCTGTTATCGTGTTGACTGGCTGTATAAAACTTGGTCGATAACTAGTTTTTAATTGGAACAATTGTCTGTTTAGGATTCTGAAGATCACTGATCACATTTGTTCCATAATTACAGACGACCTGTTAAGCTGCTACAAAGTTTTAACTTCTTGTTCCCTTGCAAATTGTTCTGGGTCATTTCCTAGCTTACTCCTTAAGAATTATAATGGGATTGTCCTCACCATCTTAGAATACAAAGCATCTTATTTCTGCTTAAGGCGAGCCACAAAGGTACTTGGCAGAACAATTAGTTACACAAGGATGCCTGAAGGAACAATAAAAAAAAAAGGGCTCTGATCATGTTAGTGTGTATATAGAATCTCCCCAACATCTGTCTAAAATGAGTTTTTTGAAAAAACTGAATATGAAATCTTTGTCTTTTAAATGCAAAATTGGGAGGGAGAGTTAATTTTCCACATAGTAGTTTTTGATTTTGCATACCCCATTTATATTCACACATTTTTTCTATGCAAAACTTCAAAAGCATAGGCATCTACAGGGAGGAGAGCGAATAATGAAACAAGGATGGCAACACCATCACACAGCTGGCTCAGCTTATGCACTTGAGTCAAACATTTTATTATTGTTAGCTGCCCAGAGTCACTGGTTTGAGATGGGCAGCTATATAAATTGAATAAATAAATAAAATAAATAAATTGGGAGGGAAGTGCATAAGGTCAGCTTTTGCATGATGATGTCACTGCACACAAGTGATCTTTTGGCATCATTATGGTTTGCTGCAGATGCCACCATTCCAAATGAGGCTTTCTTCAATGATTCGGTAAGCGAAGTGCTCTTTTCAAGCTGCTGCCTGAAGCAACATACCCCTTTTAAAGCAAATTGAGATAGCCATGTTGTTTTGCTTTGCTTGTGTCAGTCTCTTCCCAGACCAATAGTGGTTCTAGAAGTCTCAGCAGGAGAGATTCAAAGACACATCTCTTAATAAGCTGGTTTTATTTCAATAGCAATTAATTAAAAAATTACAAAGGGTAAGATGCAGGAGGAAGGTTCAAATAAGCTTCCTATTTATCCATCTTGTGCAGTATAACAAGCTAAGAACCTCTTAATTTTTAGCAGGTAAAGTAGTTGACTCCTGTGCCTCATTACAGGTAGCCCTTAGCTATGTCATGTGATTGCCCTTTGTGACCTTCCTTGCTGGCTTCCCACAAGCAAAGTCAACAGGGAAGCTAGCAGGGAATGTCTCAAGTTGCTCCAGTAAGTCACTCCCTGCTTTTTCTCCTGAGGAGCCTGCTACAAAGTAGCCTCCCCACCTGCCTGCACTCTGTAGTGCCTGTGGTCACCTGCAGCACCCCACCTGCGCCCCCAGTCGGCCTGCCCATGCCCATCTCTGCCCCGCCCACACTCCTTGCCAGCCTGCCCATACTCCTCATCAGGTGCCCAAGTCCCTTGCCGGCCCTCCTGTGGCCTCTGCCAACCCTCCCACACTCTGTAGCACCTGCCCATGGTACCCCCCCTCCATACTCCTTGCCTGGGACTTCCACCTCTTCCAACTTAATGACCTGCATGGTCCTGGGGTTATGAGGGCAACTGGGACCGCTGGGATTGCCATCACGAAGTGATGCGGTCATGTGACATTGTGCTGTTTGACCACATCGCTTAGCGGTGGCAATCCTGGCCCCAGTTGCCGTTGTAACCTGAAGACTATCTGTCTTGTAATGGACCGTTCTGGCCTTAACCTTTTGCTTCTGATCTTGCCAAATCTAATCCTTAAGACTGCTTCCTAAGGCACATCCATTAAGCAAGAAGAAGTGTCTCATCACGTACACAAAGTACGACATCATGGTGAATCCAAAATACTTCTCACCTCCCCTAATAGCTAATGTTAGAGTGCATTAAATTTTAGCTACTTAGGGTGGACACTACTATCATATAAAAGATACTGGGAGAGGGATGTCACTCCCCAACTTTTGTTGAGAATCCCCCGAGCTAGCCTATTTGGCACTCTACACTTGAAATGCTTGTCAGTAGCCTGACGGATCACATCCAGCTTCCAAGAAAGCTGTACTGGATCTGTGCTGTTTTTTGCTTTGCCCTCCAGTCTTTTGAATGAAGAGAAACTTTGCTTGTTACTTACTGTGCTTAGACTCCTTTCCCTAGGGGAATCTGAAACAAAATGTTCTAGCAGAACTAGGGATGCAATTTACTGAGATATTTACATAATATAAGTAAAAATAAAAATGATACATACAACTGAGATAGGGAAGGATTTGGTGATATGAACAGCAGAACAGCTTTTCTTCTTGCATGTATCTTAGAATTCTTCTAGCCCTTTGCTTAACAAAATGGACATGTTAAAATCTATGGGCTCCCTTCTGAGTAGGTTCCTGAGGTAGACTGCCCAATGGTGCTCCTTGACTTTGAAAGTAGCTGGAAGTGTTTTATCAAAGAATAAACTCCCAGTATCTTACTCTCTCCTCCCCCACCCCCAAATGAAAGTCTTTTAGAGGAACACTCATGTGACTTTATCCTACCACAAGCAATCTAGAGAATTGACAGAGCAAATTCTGCATGTCGACCTGCTTGAACCTCTTGTGTACACACGGCTGGCTTTTTCTAGACCAGCTCTGAGATGACATTCATTCGCAGGATCCTTGCACTCACAATTTGGCAGGAGGTTCTGAGGTGGGCCGCATCTGGAATTCACGTTTCTTCCTCACATACAGTATGTGGTCAAGAGCATTAGCTTTAGCAGATTGGACACTGCCTTTGGCTTGGGGATTCAAGAAAGCAATCTGTCCAAAAGGGTTCCTTAGATCAGTATTTCCCAGGCTTGCCTTTCATAGATGTCCAGCAATTAGTATACAGACCTGAAAAGCAAAAGTGAAGCCATATTCTGCCTGCTAAAGAAAAGCTGTCACTGTTTGGGAAGCACTAGTGATGAGGATGTTCTCATTCTCTCTCTCTGTCAAATGAGTTGACCCAATTCAATTGACTTAGCTTGTTTAATTCAGGCAGGAGCCTTTTCCAGTTAATCCTTCATGCCAACCAGGGATCTTTGGCATGGAAAGAATGGCTTTTAGCACAGTTTGGCAGATTTTCCAAATTTGGTTAATTTCACGAGGAGGTGAGCTTCAGCAAATCATCCCAAAGGTTATATGAAGTGTAGGAGGGGTACCTTAGAATATGGCTTGACACAATCTTTTTTTCTTTTTAATACAGGTATAGATCTGTAGCTATAAATACAAATGAAAAGCACATAATTATCTCTTCAAACACTGACTGGGCTGTTTCTCTGTGGTTTGGGGATGGAATAAAAGAAAAGTAAGGCCACCCTGGGTATAATGGGGGCAGCCATCTTCCCTTCTAAGAAGCTCTCTGGGAATTATGCTTTGTTATTATGTCTGTACCCCAGAGACAGTAGAACAGCCAATCTACTATTTGATGGACAGCAAAATTTGTTTCTTTTGAATTTTAGTGAAAGGAAAGCAATTCAGTTACCTCAATTCAATGTAAGACAACATTATCATCCCCTTAAATATTCTTACATCTTAACTGCTTCCCAAATACCTCCTAGCATGTTTCCTCTCCCAACCTCAGTTAAACCTTTTTTGTTAAAATTAAGTAGGCATTTTTGGTTCAGCTAGGCATGAGAGCCAGTTTGGTGTAGTGGTTAAGGCACCAAGCCAGAAACTGGGAGACCAGGAGTTCTAATCCTGCCTTAGCCACAAAGCCAGCTGGGGGATCTTAAGTCAGTCATTCTCTCTCAGCCCTAGGAAGGAGCAATGGCAAACCACTTCTGAATCTTGCCAAGAAAACTGCAGGGACTTGTCCAGGCAGCTGCCAGGAGTCAAGAGTGACTCAAAGGCAGCAAAAAAAAAAGTTAATATAGGAAGTTAATCACTCAGATTCAATGGAAGGAGCATTATCAGTTGAAGGGGGTGGCAATGGGTGGCTGAAGTTGCAAATTTATCCTCATAGCTTCTTACGGAGAATAGAATCAAAAGCCACTTTCATATCAATGACTTTTTGCTGTTGCTACATTGCTTTCAAGTACCTTATTCTGATTTTTATGTCAACTCTTGGTCTATGATTATACAGCAAATAAATAAATAAATCAACAATTTATTTCTACACAAGAAACATTGTAGCAGTTACAATTTATTACTGTATAATATAATTATAAGGCTTACGCTATATGCCTACTATTGTAACTAGTTGAAATTAATATTTTCCCTCTTGATTTAACCTAATGATATAGTTTTATATTCACTTCCAGCTTCTGCTTGTGCGGCAAATGGATTTAGACTTTGACACAGACTTTCTAAATTTCTTGAAAGTATTTGAGAGAGAGGGAGTGAAGATGAGAAAGATTAATAAATTGTTTCAGGAAGTTTTCAAGAAGCTGATGTCTGAAATAAGTGCCTGCAAGTTGGCTCAGATCTGGATGCTCTTTTTATTAGAGATATGTGAACGGAAATATTACACCTCTAAAATATAATATGTCTCACAACCTCAAAGCAATTTTCTTAAATGTTATTGGAATAGAAATGCACTGTGCAGGTTAATTGGAAAGCAAATCTTTTAACCAGTCTGAACAGCTCAAACAAGAAAAAAAGAATTGTTCTCTTCTCTTGTGGCAGCTTATTGGAGAGAAAATAACAGGAAGTACATGTATCTTCATTTGCAGATTATTTACACATTGGTGAATAATGGTATCTTCAGAGCCAGCTCAATCAATATTCAAGCTCAATACTGAATATTGATGGTCTTTTCTTGAACATGCATACTAATCTCCCCAGTACCAAAAAAAAAAAAAAAAAAGTTCTGGCAAATCTTTAGTAATCTCCAGGGAAGCTTTGCACTGTTGTATCTAAATATTTTTATGGCCAGTTTATATTTAATTTCCCCCACTTATCTAAATCCTGGGTTGGAAATTGTTTGGATCAGATATGGCACTTCTGTATACACCATACTGATGTTGTTTTTAAGCCTCTTGAGAACTCAGTGGGAAAAATATAGCTCACTGACATATTATATGTACACACAGTCTCCCTGTCTTCTTAGTTTTTTGGGCATATGCACTGCCAGGGAGCTTATTCTGGATATCTGCATGATGATTCTTCAGTCTTAAGTAAGCTGGCTTTCCAGAAAGCTTCTATGAATTCTCTTCACAACTAAAATGCCACACGTTTATTGCACTGCGACGGAGCAGTTCTTAAATGTGGTAAATTTTGAGTTCCTGAATATGAGAGTGGCTACATCGAAGCTATAGGAAAATTATCGAAAGAAATTGCATTTATCCTTGGCATAAATGGCACAAGGAATACATTGTTCCTGTATACAGATATGGTGACGCTACAATGATACTGCTAATTGCCCAGCAACACTTAAATAGTCAATTGTTCACATAGTTAAAACTGGAAATGTCTTTTCAAGCAAAAAGAGATTCCATCAAAATCCTGGTACAACACATTCAATCTCTTGTGCAAAGTTGTTCCCCCTGATTGTGGGTTTTGACATAATTTGGTCCCTCTATAATCATATAATTAAATAGAAGGTGAGGGGGGTTGGCTGTGAATGGAATGCATTTCCAAATTACTGACTTTAATTTAGCTACATAAGTCACAGAATACAGTTAGGATGTACCTTTAGAGCACAATTGGAAGACCAAGCATACAAAGGATGAAATCCATAAAGACTCTGAAATGAACTCTGTTGAAACCATTAGCAAAGATGCATCACTGTTTCATTTCACTATGAAATGAAACCCTAGCTGTGGCTTAGAAGTGAGTGCTTGGCAAAAGACAGGGCAGGCAGAGGTAGCTCAGGATCCCACATTATGCTAATCGTGGGCAGCTTTTTTCCGTACGCAACTCACAGATTTGCCGTCTTCCGCTTGTCAGCCGCAGTTTCAGAGGTATATAACATTATGCTAGAAGCAAGGCTTTAAACATGTAGCCACTGTTTGAACCCCAGAAGGTCTTCTGGGTATGAGAAGCTCATCGCCCGAGATCTGTCAAGTGAATTCTCTCCAACTCCTTTAAGTTTAGGTAACTTTAAACAAAACCTGGCACTGATTTCCCCCTCTGCCCCCAACACTGAGGGCGCTAAGGGGTAATTTCCTACCTCCTACCCTCTGCAAATTCTCTCCTTTTTTGTTAATCAAACCTGATCATGAACAAGCAAGAACAGCTTTACTACCCGCTATAAAGAAATAGCAACCACACAGTTAAGACAGGCAATACCACATGAATAAATGTTAACACTAAGCTACTTAACAAAGTTAGTAAGCTATTTAGCTTTACTAAGTTATTTAACTTGTTGGGATGAATTCCCTTCAGGGAGAGTCTGCTGAGAACCTACTATCTACCTTCTTAAAGGTGCAATACTTTTTAAAGATACAGTAGAAATTTAAAGAAACCAATTCTTTCCGCCCCTCTCAAACTATACAGGGCAACAACTAGAGCATCTAGCCATTTTTGCACACTCTCCCACTTGCTTCTGGTTGGATCTCTCTCATCTACATGATCCAGTCTGCTTCTCCATTGGGGTCTTCAAGCCTTGATCCTCCACCCCCCAGCCAATTTAGTTGGTGAATTCCTTACAAGTGAAGCTGCTAGCTTTTTTCTTTTCCATTGGCTGAATGTTGCTGACCAAGATTTTTATCAACCTCCCCTCTCTCCACATCTCTCTTCTCTGTTAGGGAGTGGAACCCCAGCTGAGCAGAGTTCTGCAAACAAAAACAAAAAAGCCTCAGGCCGGCTTCCATTTACCTTTGGTTACTTACAAATAGTCTTTCTTTTGTACATTATCTCTTAGTCCCACTCTAAGCTAGCCTTTTCCTTTTCTTCTTTTTCTTAGCCATGGCTCCAGGCTGGACTTCCTCTGCTCATCTCTTTCGTTGTCTCCCATCACTCCTGCATGCAGCATCAGAGCTTTTTACACCTTTGCTAATTCTTCTGAGTTTTGTTAATGCCTTTCTGCTCCTTGGGACAGTGGCTTCCTTGTCTGGAAGTCCCTAATTCTAAATTCCTTATGGATTCCAATATGTCTAATAGCAAACAATTTATCTCTTCCTTAATCTCCACCGATTTGTTCTCTTTGGAGGTTCTTTTTCCCTGCCTTGTTCTAACTTCTTATAGACTCTGATCCTTGGCATCCAGATTTTATCTATCTAGCTGTCCTGTCTATCCTGTCTGTCCATCTACCAGAAGGAACTCCTTACTTCTCTTACCAGTTTTCATTAAACTTCTACTCCATTGTAACCTTCCTAGTAGCATACAGCTGCAGACAGATCTCATCACTGAATGAACCATTTTATTTGAAAATATATTTGTTCAGTTTGTTAACAGAGGCTGATAAAATAAGCAAGGGAAAAGGATGTTGATTCCCCCCACCTCCCAGGATCATACGAAAGTATATTTATTCAGTTGACTGAACTGAAAATAAATGTAAACAAAATCTGTGTCCATCCCTTGTTTGTCCCATCTTTTATCTTTCCACAAGAAAGCAATATGATTGTTTTTAGGACAGCTGTATTTGCATGCCTACATACCATGTGGGCATGTACCAATAGTGTCAGCTGGTTCACATCTCTGTAGTGACCCAAGATTACTTCAGCTGTTAGACATCTGATCAATCTTTAAGAACAAATATGCAGACATGCTGACATCTTAACTGTGCTGTTAAAATTCTGCTAATCTTGACGTATCTCTATAGCTACCAGAGCTAGTTCACTAATTGACTCATTCAGTACTTTAGTCAGCTGAACTGTTGTCTTTAGAATTCAGTGTGGGAAGCATGCAGGCCCTACCTTGTATTGACCTATTAAGGCCATATTTTGCTATTCCTTTTTCCTGCCTCCTTTACATAATGGAATCTCTCTGCTTTATGAAATCATTGGAACTGGAAAATGTTTTAGATCTCCCTTATTGCCTATCTCATGTATGGTATTATAAAGTGGTTCTGGAAATGAACACAAATTACTGTATGGCTTAATATAATTTGACTTAAGGGTAGATGGGACCAGTGAATTGTTGGAGGGCCAAGAAATCAATGTCAAGATGTACTGTATTGACTTCCAGTAACACACTTCCATGGGATTCAGCCCAAACTATGAATGTTCACAGAAAGGCCTAGATATAAAACAAATATAGGCAACCTTTGCTCTGCAGAGACCCTCAATTCCTATTTTGTAACCCTAGGAGCCCATATTAACCATAATTTCTGAAAACTAATGACAAACAAAACTGCACTACAAGCATTAAGATAACCATCTCTCTCCCCCTCCCCTGAAAATAATGGAAGATCCCAATCCTATCTATATTTGTGACATGGTCTCACCCATTTTTCATAATTATCCTGCCAGTGCAGTGAAATTAATATTGAGTGGTGGCCTAATAGACTGGAACTGCTGTGCATAGGAAGGGAAAAGCTTGTTCCTTCTTTTTAATTCACCTAACCCCACAATCATGCAGGGATTAAAAGTAAAATTTCAATTGGCAAGAATAAAAGAACTCCTTTTTTTTCTTTTTTTTTAAAAGCACAACATGGAATGGGAGATGATGATGATGTGCCATCAATTCATTGTCCACTCTTAGCAATGACATAGATAGATTTTCTCTATGATAATGGTCCTAACCTGGTTCTTCAGCTCTTCCAATGGTGCATTCATTGCTACTGTAACTGAGTCCCTCCACCTTGCTGCTGGTTGTCATTTTCTTCTCTTTCCTTTTACCTTTCCCAGCATTAGAGCCTTCTCCAGAGAGCTGGCTCTTTGCATAATGTGTCCAAAGTAGGGTCATTTGTTCCTAAAGTGAGAACTCTGGGTTGATTTGTTCAATTTTTTTTTCCTGGCTGTCCACAGTATTCTCAGAAGTCTTCTCCAACACCAGAATTCAAAAATGTCAATAATAAGGCTGGAGGAAAAAAATTAAGCATCCCCCTCCCTAATGGCCCCAGTATGGATCAGACCACCATGTACTTACGCTGTAAAATAAAAGCAAAGGGTAGTTATAAGATGAGTATTTAAGTATGATATAGTATTATATAGTGAAGGACCACAGAGCTGCATGGCTCAGTCTAGAGACTCTTTGAAGCTGCTTGCTCTCACATCCTTTTCTTCCTCTCCTGAGGAAAGAACTGGGAAGCTTCTGCCTTTGCTTTTCAATTACCCATTCCAGTGGTAGTTAATAAAGTTCTTTTTGTGTCAGACCTACTAGCAGAACGCCAATGCACAATATTATTTTAAAAAATAAATAAAAATAAAAAATTGCATCAGCGGCATATACCAAAATGAGCTAAATGCAAATATTTTGTCATTCGTTTGGCCTGCATCTGCCAAGGTAAGTATATACTTATCCTCCATGTTGCTTCTGTGGTCGAACAAAAGGCAAGCATAGCTGCATTGCCAAAATTAGGGGGGGTATGCTTCAAATTATTTAAATGTTTTAATATGCTACACATTCTAATACAAGGTATCCCTATAGGTTTATTGTGCTGTATTAACTCAAGCACCCTGTGATAGTTTTAACCAAATGCCACAGCATCCGTCCCAGTCAAAAGCATAATTTTTAATTGCAGGAGCCCACTGGCCCAGTTGTTGCCTTTGAAAAGGATGTGAGTGGTGAATGTTAAGTTTGTATTCACTGGAAGCTTTCTGTGGTGACTGGAGGCAGGTGTGTGTGTGTTTGTTTCCATTGTGAAGGCCTCTACACAATGAAACAGCTTGGTGTCTGCTTTACTGAGTTACATTGCAATGCCAAACATTGGATTCTGCTGTAAAACTGCTAAGATCACCACGGCACTGAATGAACAGTCTGGTTGTTTTATTGTTGCAATTGCAATATTCTTGCTCTTTTTTATGCTTGGGTCAATGTTTTTGTTGTTTTATTCCTGCCTGGAAACTTTCTCCTGAATTTCTTGGACTGAAAGGCAAGCAAGCTAAAAAGTAAATAGAATTCTGCTAGAAGGGAGGGAAGGATTTGAGCTGCAGTAAAAACAGGATTAACATTTTAAAACAGTCATAATAACTGTATACTTCTAAGCATTAGACTGTGAGAAACTTTGATTTGGAAGCTTCAGTTTGAAGGCAATTCAGTAGAATAATTCCTTTGAAATGAATCTTTGCATCGAATTTCCAGATCAATTTGACCTGCCAAAACGAATCAATTGCCTCCAAACTGATTTGAAGATTTGATAGAATTTTGCAAAAAGTGCAGGGAGACACTTAATTTTGTCAAATATTTGAATCAGATTGATACGATGGTTTGAATTACACAGTTGAATCAACTTAAATTGACTGTAGATTCCTGTCCAATTGATTCTTTGAATTGCAAATTCCAATCAAATTGCCTCTGAATTGAACTGCAAGGTCGAGTAAGGTTGTGGCTAATTCACACACTCCTACTAAGCGTATCTCTTCAGAATGAAGTGCCCCTCCAGTTTAATAGGGCTGTGACAATCTGTATAGGACAGCAGCTAAATATTGCAAAGTGAAAAAATGGTACTATATTTTGATATATTTAGCAAGCCAGCAAGCCAGAGCACAGTGGGGAAATTAAGCGCACGTATATGGAACTTACATAGCTATTGGTAGTGTGGAAGTAATATTTCAGTTTCTTTTTTCTGTGAAGTATTATGGATATAATTCAGGTTCGTGGAGATTGTTTTCCTCTTCATAACTTTGAGGGTGGATTGTTCAGTGCCAGAGGCATTATTCTTCATAGTGAATCTGCATGAACAGGCTTTACTAACATTAATAAAGAGACCTGGTAGGCCTCCCACAATCCGATTTGATGCACTCATATCTTTTGCCTCTGCTAAGATCCTGTTATTGGAGTGCATGTGTTTTCTGACAAGTCGCCATTTATTCCCAGAACTGTTTGAAAGTGTGGTTCTTTTAGTCAGCACTAAAAGAACCACACTTTCAAACAGTTCTGGGAATAAAGTTTTTCCTCTTGTCAGTCTTCAGTTGCCTCGGCCCCTAATGAACTGGCTGTGGGTATGTGGATCCACTCTTCAGATACCCCTCTGAGCATGGTCTGGTGAAGGTAAATCAGTGTTTCTCAACCTTGGCAACTTCAAGTTGTATGGACTTCAACTCAGGGCCGCAAGTAGGGTCTGTGTCACCCAGGGCAAACATGGATTCTGCACCCATTTTGGCACCCCCCCCCACAATCATTTTGGTGCCCCCCCCAGTGCGGCGCCCAGGGCACATGCCCCGGCTGCCCCCCCTAGTTGCGGCCCTGCTTCAACTCATGCTGGCTGGGGAATTCTGGGAGTTGAAGTCCACACAGCTTGAAGTTGCCAAGGTTGAGAAACACTGATGTCAATTATTACATGGGCAGGCGAGAAGCTGAATGCTGCTGGACATAAGTCAAAAAGCTGGTCACCAGGAGTACCATGTAAGATGTAAAAGAGCTTTCTGTGGCTGTCACATACTGTGGTGGCTAGGGCATAGTAGGTATAGGTGAATCTGTCAAAGTCAGTTTTGCTTATTTGCTCATTTTTGTGAGGGTTTTTTTTTTTTTTTAGTATGACAATTGGTTAAATATGGAATCTCTTATAAATTTGGAAGAAATAAACATAGTAAACTCATATAAAAGTTCAAGATGAGACAAATTTCTCAATCATCCCACAAAGACAGTTCTCAGATAAATAAATAAATGATAAAACAGAGGGTGAGAAATTGAAAGTATTCTTAAAATGAAACACATGTTTTTTAAACAAATAAAACATCAGTGTCATGAGTAAGGATGGCGAGCAGGGGGCTCCCACCCAGACTGTCAAGCGCATGCGCAGCACTGAGGAATTGGTCAGCCATTCAAAGAGACACAGATCGGGACCGCCTTAACCCTTGGGGTTTATATGTCTGGGTTTTCCCATGCTTCCTCAGTTTGTTAGGATTCCTGTTAAGTACTAGCAATAAACATTAGAGACCAGTTCCTTGTCTCAGCGTGTTTCCTGGCTGTTAGGACAATCCGTATATACTAGAAGCCTGCACTGATGACAAAATTTGGTTTCCGGTATGATTTGGTGCTTTTACTTATACCAGGTCAGAGTCTATTTGCTTCATTTCAGGGCAAGTATTGAAATATGGAAGATTTGTGTCTTTGTGTGCATGGCAAGGGTAAAGGGATTAAATTTGCAAGAACATTTGCTAGAATAGGCACAGAGCTTTTGGAGATAGGCTCTTTTCAATTCTAGGCTTTTTGAAACTTGAACAATGTCTGAAATTTGTTGACTTGGGACAGAATTAAATGTCATTTTTAATCACAGTGATCTCAGCTGTGAGGATAAATCCTACCAAATTTCATATAGAAGCATTGCGAGTTTTAATTATATGTATGTTTGGTTTTGTGCATGAAGGGCATTGGCAGGTTGGGGTAAAATATTATTAATTAATCTTCTGCTTACCAGTAGTCAATGTCAGTGAATTACAGGGAGGGAGAGGGACAGGCTTCCAACTTCTTTCAAACAACAATGCCAAAATGCATAGGATTCTTGCACCAAGAACCTAGCAATCCTCAGGCAGAATTGCTGAACTAGGAGGGGAAAACAAGCTTCTTGGGAAAAAAAGGTGGAGGAGTTTTGTTGCATATGTACCACATCTTGTGATATTTTCTTTGAAGATCTCTGTCGAAGCAAGTATTTTGATCTGTGATGACTCCTCAGAATCCCACTAAACTAACTCTTTGCTGCTATCTCATGGCTACCTGGATTTTTGCAGCTTAGACCTTGTAGCCCTATTTGTGGAAGATTGATGTGTTAATTGGTTGTTGACTCTGATCTTTTTCTCCTTTTATGCCCCATGGTACAATTTAAAGAGAAATTAAAGGGTGTTTTCCCGAGAACTGAAACACAGTGCCTAACTTTTGGCAGTACATCTGATAAAGAATTCCCTGCATTCTTTTTGTCATGCTTGGCTTGTCTCCTTCTTTTCCACCCCTCTCTCCCCCTCTCCCTCTAGCATCTGCTTTCTGCAGTGCCCCAAACTTTTGAACCATTCCCAAAGCCTCACAGTTCACTTTGTTATTGTAGAGGGGATCTGCTTTGTATTGTTAAGCCACAGATTTTGTCCCAGGCACCTACATCTGCTCAGCATTTAGGGTCATCTCAGGCTACCAGAAGGTGGCAAGAAAATAATGCAGAAAACTCTAACGTTTTGCTGCCATCTAGTGATCATATGTACTTTTGCAGATTTGACGTGGTAGTTTTAGAGTCGTTTGAATCTGATGCATATCTTTTAGTTGAATGCTCTGCCTCCAACCGTAGGATGCACGTAGTTCTGGGAAACCAGCCCAGTCAGATAAATATATTACTAAAACTCCAGGTTTTTACTTGGTTACTAGTTTTACTTTTTACATTCAACCAACTGCCTCATTCTCCAAAAGAAAATATAAACAGTATGTGCCCACTGTCTTCTAGCATGGGGTTGCATCTATGGAAAGAGGCTGGAAAGAGAGGAATATGTCCTGATTACCAGGAAACACACTGAGGCGAGGACTTGGTCTCTAATATTTATTAGTAGTACTTAACAAGAATCCTAACAAACTGAGAAAGCGTGGGAAAACCCAGCCATATAAACCCCAAAGGTTAAGGCGGTCCCGATCTGTGTCTCTTTGAATGGCTGAACAGTTCCTCAGTGCTACGCATGCGCTTGACAGTCTGGGTGAGAGCCCCCTGCTCGCCATCCTTACTCATGACAGAATAGTTCTATTCTCAACCCCAGGATGCATTAGAGTCCATCCTCCTCATGGATACATAATCCTTTTTACTCCTCTTTGATTGTGATGGCACAGACGAATAATATAAATATGGAAAGAGGAGGAGACAAACAGGAGAGTTCATGGCAAAAATGAATCAAAGAAAAAAGAAAATCAAAGAAAGAAAAGAGTTAAGAACTAATGTGAGCTGAATGTGACAAACTGCCCTTTTGGAGAGTCTGGTGGAAGCAGATGGAAATAAATAAATGAAAACAAGAGCTAGCATATTGAAATTGGTTGGTTAGTCACAAACCTGACATTGAAGGATATTCCGTCCATGGAGAAAAGTAAGTTAAGCTGGGTAGATACAGTACACTCCACCCTGCCATCATTTGCTAGCTTGTGGTAGATAGAAGGTTATTTGCACTCTGATTATCTAGACTCATTGCAATTAATGAAGCAATTCTCTTAACTGTACGTGCATCAGTCATGGGGGTGCTGTTGCACAGTTTTCAATTCACTTTCTAGTCCAGCTGGAAGGAGCAAAGGTCTAGTGAAGAGAAATAGGATTAAAAATAATGATTCAGCACTGAAAAATTAACTTCTCTTGAGTCCACTATAGAATGCAGCAGTAGATAGTAATTTAACTGTATAATGTGTTTTATGTATCTGTATATCTCGCTATATATTTTACAGGAGATTATGTGGTCATGGCAGTCTATTTTGATCTAAGCCGAAGGATGGGCTATTTCACCATTCAGACTTACATCCCCTGCACGCTCATTGTGGTGCTCTCCTGGGTTTCTTTCTGGATTAATAAGGATGCTGTACCAGCCAGAACATCTTTGGGTAGGTCGTCGCTTCTTTATTTTAGGATTTTTAGTTGTCATAAAACATCTATAACAATGTGTTAGCTTATAGGAATTGCCTAGATGTGTGGATCCAACATGACATACATTTAGAATGCTGTTTTAAAGCTTTTGCCCTATTAAAATCTTGGGAGGCACAATCTAATGCTTTCATTGAAGTTCTCCAAATGTGCCCCAAGAAGCTCAATAATTTCAGATCAGCAGAAGAGAAATGAGAAAGTTTGTAGCTTTGTTTCTCTCTATCCTCTTCCTGGCCTTTTTTTTTTTTAAATACACACTCTCACAAGCAATGGGAGGAAATTATTTAGACTAGTCCAGTCAAATTTCTACATTTTGCCCTGGGTCAAAGGCATGGCGTGGGAGTTAACTCCTCCCATTTTATTTCCTTTGCTAATTTTTTCATGCATTTTACAAGATTTCCAAGATTAGGTTTCCCAACTCCAGAAAGAGTCAGCTTCGTGGGCTGGAAGGAAGCTGGATCCAATATCATATTCCCCTCTCTGAACTTGTACTGAATGCTAAACTAATTGGGCTACATGTACAGAACAGCAATATCTTAGTTATAACTAAAATACTTTTTTTTTCCATTTGATATACTTTGTGCGTGCGTGCCTTCAAGTCACTGTTGACTCCTGATGACTGCATGCAGTAGTCCCTGCAGTTTTCTTGGCAAGGTTTTTCAGAAGTGGTTTGCCACTGTCTGCTTCTTAAGACTGAGAGAGAGTGACTGGCCCAAGGCCACCCAGATAGTCCCTAAGGTGGGACTAGAACTCACAGTCTCCTGGTTTCTAACCTGGTGCCTTTAACCACTACACCAAACTTTACTCCAAAATTACTTTCAAGAGAATTGTATATAACAATGCTGTTGCAATCAGATTTAAAGTTCACTGTCTCTACAATGCCTTGATTTGCTCATTCAGTAAACTGTGTCATTCACTTTATCTATGTCCCATGTTGCCAACATTTGATACTTGAGCAATACAGTGAAACAGCAGAAGACATGGTATTAGAGCCTGATCTTCAGCTGAAATGGAAAATTCAGCCCTTTATTTCAGAAGCTATTGTATGCAAATGTTGCCCTATATATTTACAACTTTGTGGCAGTTCTTATATTTTGGAGATTTGAATGAGATGTTTACATGGACCAGTGGCCATACATAGATCTTAAGTGAAACATGGCTGTTTGAAAACTCAATCAATATCTGCTAAGAGGCTAAGAGAAAACATTCTCTAAGACTCAAGGTCACTATTATGATGATTGCTTACTTTGTCCTGAAATGCTGAAACCCCCTACTCATATTTCTCACAATAATTTATGGATATGTCATGATTTATGTATGACATTCTCACAACTTTAGACAGCTGGATTACTGAATCATTACTGAATATGACTCCCACAAATCACAGGAAGTAGGGGCTTCCCACTAGAGAGAAGGTGTCAGCCTTTCCAGGTGGACCAGACAGGAAACACGACCAGATGAGCTAATTCTACTTTATTGTAAGGCTGCATTAACAGAATCTTGCAAGTCTGAAAGTACAGTTCTCCCCCTGTCTCCTTTAGGTAAAGGTAAAGGTTTCTCTTGACATTAAGTCCAGTCGTGTCCGACTCTAGGGGGCGGTGCTCATCTCCATTTCAAAGCTGAAGAGCCGGAGTTTGTCTGTAGACACTTCCGTGGTCATGTGGCCGGTATGACTAAATGGAACACTGTTACCTGCCCGCTGAAGCGGTACCTATTAATCTACTCACATTTGCATGTTTTTGAACTGCTAGGTTGGCAGGAGCTGGGACTAGCAACGGGAGCTCACCCCATCACGCGGATTCGAACCGCTGACCTTCCGATTGGCAAGCTCAGTAGCTCAGTAGTTTAATCCTCTTAGGGAGGGTCCCTTATGAGCCTCTTGCTCTACCAAGTGTCCAGCTATGCACTATGTTGTCTCTTATCTGACTGTTCCCTAGGCAGTGTCTCTAGGCCCAGTCTCCCAGGGTCATTCCCACATACCATTGCATCAGGGTATGGAATTAAATGGTTCACATGAGCACCACTCATGGGAAAATGTCTGTGTGACAGGATCATGGATCCTGTCTGGCTAATCATGTTTATGTCCACTGGCTATATGTTTGGTATTAGTATGAATGTATTGATGTAGGTATATGGGGTTTTCTATACTAAGCAGAAACCTGGGTCAATCACTACCCCTTCCCACTGCTACCAAACCCATAGTTGCTATGTATTGTAGTTAGTCCATGTGTCATTAAGGAGAGAGAACTAGGCAAGGTATGAATTGATGTATTCTTTACCCATGTTCTAAGAACGCTCATGTGAATGCCTCTATTTGAGTAAAATACAGAGTTATGAAGGCAATATTCCCCTTGTAAAGCTCATGTGTTAGAACAGAAAGTCAGAGGGAGATTCTTCATGCATTCAGCAAAGTGGACCTGGCGTTGTATCCAGTGACAACAAGGATTCTAACTATATTCACTTGAATGTAGAAAGAACATCCCCCTGCCAGGATTTTTCTTATTAATATGTGAAGAACTTGGATGAAACTCATGGAAACTACAATATTGCAGATAGTACTAGAAGGTATATCTTATCACCCTCCTCATGTATATGAACTAATGAAGGAAGATCTCTGAAGGGGATTAATAGCTCTTGACTTGCTGTAAGAGAATAATGTTCTATCTTTGAATCATTTCCTTAAACCAGAATTTATCTAAGCCATACCATATCTGAACCTATACTTCAGAAATATAATTTACTTCTGAGATACAAAGAACAGAAAACGGTGCTTAAAAAACATCAGGAGAAAAATGTGGCTTGAAATTTGAAGCCAGTTGACTTTACCAAAACGGTACTGTCAAATGTTCAGAAATTCCACCATGCAGAATTCCATGCCTCAGAGCTATTCCATTTGTGAAGTGGATGTCAAATATTAATAGTTGCTTAAGATAGAATGAGTTTTGGTTTCCACCAAAGTAGTGATGTAATTTAAAATGCATATATTATCCATACTTGTTCACAAGTCTGAACAAGTTATGCTTTTTTAGAAACTTTGTGGATGTTTATGCTAAACAAAAAGGAACTTTGATTGCCACAGGCAATATGCCATTTGTGGGCAAGATTTTTTAGCATCAGCCTAATTGGACAGTGTATCCAGTGGGAATGTGAGATCAAAACAGTTAGAAGGAAATATGTTTCAAGTATATGCTGTGATATTTTTGCTCATACATGTCTAGAGAAGAAGGTTGGATTAGACTAACAAACAACTTGTATTTCTCTCTTTCTTTTGGCAAATCAAAGCCTTCCACATGTCACATGTGTTCCATTTTCATATACATAGTGGAATTTTTTAAAAAAACTTTTCCTCTTAAACAACTAACCTTATGACTAGGTTTCCTCTCTGCCTTGCTCCCAAATTAACTATCCAATTTCATGTCAACCTATTTTCTACTCAGTTACAGGGAATCATGGGGAATCTGGTTTTCTATCAGGGATGCTGGAACTTTATTAAGCTTGAGGATGGACTTTTTTTCCGTGGTGGGAACTTTGCATTATCCCAATTCCTGGGCTCTATAGAGGTTCAGCCACTACAGCTTCATGCAGCATTTCACTGGTCTTTTAAACTGAGCTAGAGTAATATACTTTGGCAGCTTTTTCAACTCCATCATAGCAACTGCTCAGATTTTTGTTACAATTTTTTAGAAGTTCTCAAACAAATGAACACAGCATGAACTAAAAATGTAGTTGAAAGCCATGATGATGATGATGATGATGATGATGATAGTACATTTTCCTGTTGGTCAGTTGGGGGGAAGTACATATTGTTTTCTGTGTTCTCAGTGATTCAAGAAGGTTGATGGTTGAAGGTTTCTGTTTCTGAAGGTTTGGGGAGTGAAGACAAAGGTGATGTGGGGGTGCTTTAGGGTAGCAATTATTACAACCCATAAACTCTCATTTTAGAGAAATGTTCACACTGAGGGAGTTCTACAGCTCCCACTTTTCCCAGACAAGGGCTTTATGGACTGAGAAGATAAATTCCATCATATTAAAATGCCCATAGTTAGTTTATGTTATCTAGATTCTTCAGGACCATTTATTCTGCAAAAGGAGACTACTGGACTGAGGGCTATTTGCTCCTTGCCAGCTAGACAATAAACAGCATAAACATCCCTTCTTAAAGTAGCCATTAACTCTTTCAGTTAGAAGCCACCTTCCAGACAGTGCAGGATTAGCTGCTCACAAGATGGACCTGAATAGAATTTGTTTTTTTTCCCCTAGCAAGATAAAAGACCTTGTTCTGCTGGCTCAGTGCTATTGCATTTGGCTGACTAGAGCTAGTGCTCTGTTGTAGAATTTGGCCACAAACTAATTACATTCAACAGGAGTCATAGAGGAGGAGAAACTAAAGGCATCTGAGAGTACTCACAAGCAAATAATGGCTTGTCGAGATTTACTCCACTCACCTTTTCACAGTTTATAGTATAGGCATATTATATTGAACAGCTTGAAGCATTAACACCATGGATAACACTCACAAGGGAAACTGATTACAAGGGGTCTGAGCTCTGTGAGTTGCAGGTCTGAACCAAGCTGTATTTACCTGAACAAAGCAAGCAAGCAATTGTACTGTTGTTGTTGTTGTTTTTTGTTATCCTCTGGGCAATCCATACTGGAAAAGTTGGGGAAGAATCCTATCAGTAAACCAATTATTTAGTTGCAGATTGGTTTATTTATTTAATTAAAAACATGCTGTTGGTTGGATCCAGAGTCTTCCATAGGTAGGCAAATGTGTTAAGTTCAATCAATCAGATTTCTTATTTTTCTGGACCTTATGCATTCCATTCCTCTTTGGGCAGCTGATTTTTTAAAAATCATGTGAATATTCATATAGATTTTTCTACACATTTATGCTAATAGAACCCTTTTATATGCACTTTCCACTACATTATGGTGTCTGTGTAGATTTTGGCATATCTGCATTTATGATCCTCATAAAATGTACATGTACATTGAGAGTCAGTGTAGCATACTGGATAAGGTGTTGGACTAGGAGTGGGGAGACCAACTTCTAGTCCACCCTCAGTCAAACCACCCTCAGTCACAGAAGCTTACTAGGTGACTTTGGGCCAGTCATTCTCTTTCAACCTAGCCTATTTCACAGAGCTGATGTGGAGAGAAATAGGAGGAAGGAGCACTGTGTATGCCACCTTGAGACCTCAATAAGAAGACATATATACATAGATAGATAGGTAGTACAGGTATGTTTGCATCAAAATGGGAACTGAACAGATTTCTCCTCCCATCTCTGTTTGCTGCACTTCCTGCTTTGACAAGGGTTTGGGGAGCATGAGAATTCTCTCCTTGTGAAACAATACATTTTCTGTCTCTTTCTGTTTCCTCACTAGGTATTACAACTGTCCTGACAATGACCACGCTCAGCACAATTGCTCGCAAATCTCTCCCCAAAGTCTCTTATGTGACAGCAATGGATCTCTTTGTATCAGTTTGCTTCATTTTTGTTTTTTCCGCACTGGTGGAGTATGGGACTCTTCATTATTTTGTTAGTAACAGAAAGCCAAGCAAGGATAAAGAGAAAAAGAAGAAAAATCCTGTATGTATTTTATTGTAATATAAACAATGTTACAAACCCATGTTTTAATAATGCTTTTCAGAAAGGAACCCTTTCTTGTTTTTGTTTTTAGCCATAGAAAGTATGTATAGAAAGTTCGCTTCATGACCAGGCAAGAGAAGGAATGTGAACAACAGATCCTATTGATCCTCTCAGTATCCAATGTAGAACATGTGTTAAGAATGTTAACTCCACTAGAAGAAATGGAAACGGGGGAATCTTTATATAGTACATTGAAGCGGTATATATAGATATTGGAGATGATGGGGCAGGTCAAAAGCATATGAGTGCACTCATTTTTCTACTGACCCCAACTTCAATGCTGCTCAAATTGTATGGAACAAGCAACTAGATCCTGCTGTTGGTGGCTTTGCCAGCAATGCACTCTGCAACTTTTCTGAGGATCACTTTGGTAGATCTTGCTTATTCTCTTTATGGCTTTCTCAGAATCTTCCATTTATATTAAAAGATAAAAGAAGGGAGGTACCTTGCATGGGCTACCCATTATAAAAGAGCATATCCTTGCTTTTATTTGTCAGTGGGAACCTGGTTCCTTCTGGTCATTGGCCTTCAGGTCCTGTATTCCTAAACACAGAGCATTCTATTTGGAACAGATATGATTTGTAGATCTAGTCATCTGGAGGTTCCAAATTTTCTTCCCCTAATATAGATCCTGGAAGTGTGATAATTAACTTACTACGGTTGGAAAAAATATTGTAGAGTGCATGTGTTATAAATTTTAGTTTTAAAAAATGGTATGTCTTTTCTTGTCTATTTTTTCCTGTTTATCACTCTTCCTTTTATTTTAACGGTCTATATTATCTCCCTCCTTTTTTTTCCTTTTCAGCTGTTTATCATTTGTGGTATTTTATTAATACAATGTAACTGTCCTCTTGTTAAAAATTACGCCTTTGTTAGTGAGCTTATACGTGCTTATCTGCTTCAAGAGTTCGTTCTGTATTAACACAATTAAGCAAGGCCACCAACAAACATTGAGTCCACTGTGTAACCATTGGGTTGAACGTATTCATGGACTTTAGTGTTCCTATTCTTCAGATGCCAGGCAGAACCAGTTTAATTTCCATTGCCTTTTAGAAACTTTCGTAGTCAAGACAGCAATGCTACAGCCAATGGCATATAATTCATCACAGAAGAAACCAGTCTGTATGAGGTCAGAAAGAGCTCTGACTTGAGAGGAAAATAATTGACATCAGATTTCCTCTTCTTACCCCTTTGAAAGTTTCTACGCTATCACTTTTCTGACATCAGAGTTCTGACACAGGAGATGTAAATATGCCATGGGCTGAACAGTGGAAGACTTTGGATCAGTGAGATCCCAAACTCTCCAATCCTCAAGAATATCCTTGGGCCAGAAAACAGACAGACAAGCAAAGAAGGAGACAAACACACTAGGCTAGACCTAGTCTAAAGTATTCCTCTCCATTGCAGACAAGGGAAGGAAAATTGTTGTTTGTTTGTTTGTTTGTTTATTTGCTATAATTATTATTTTAATGGGTAGCAAAGACTGCTCTTTCATAGTTCTGTCACCCCAGGATTAACCCAGCCTCCAGGATTAAAGCTACCTAACATCAGAGCCAAGATTGCCCTGGCGAATCTGATGGAGTTGGGAGAGAGAATGAGAATTCAAAGCAGAAAAACTATCACATCCTAAGCACTGTCAGGCTTGTGACAGCAAAGCAGACAAAAATTGTAAATGTGTTTGTGTACCTCTGTATGGCATTCCTTGCCGCTGTGGTTTTCCTGTCATTTCCTTTCCCAGAATTTGTCATTCTTTTATCCCAGCGGGAAGGAAAATAAATACTTCAGGTCTAGCATATATGAGGCTCAAGAGTTCTAAGGATGTGGTAGGGATATGAGTGTCCCCAGCACATGTGAAGCAACCATTAAAAAGAACAAGAAGAGGAGTAGAGGTCTTCATGCTTTTGAGGGGAAGATGTGCAAGGATGCAGCTGCTCCTCTGCCCATGGAGTTTTCTGGGGTTCTTTGCTTGGTCTTTTGGTCCCTGCAGAGTGGTCTTCCTTGGGACCACAAGATTGCACCTTTGTCTCTTTATGTTAAATTGTGGCTTGTCTTATATGTGTTTATTTCTCTTTAAAGTGGCTGGACTTCTTTTTAGAGTAATTGCTTCAAAGTCATTGATAAGAAGTATAATATAATGTTTTATATAAATAGAATTTCTTCTGCTTTCTTCAACCCATGTTGTGAACTGGCATGGTAGAAAGACAGTGGATTGGGGAAAAAAAAAAGGTGGGTGGGATGGGGTAGGGGGTGGGGATTCAGGGTAGTAAGAACAGTGCTTAGAGGTCTGATCTGATCACCCAGTGTATTTTGTCTACTCATGTTAAGTGCCTGCAGACAAATCATGGGTTTCTTAGTTTTTGAAATAGTTTAAATTAGAATTCCAAAATGTGTAATTTTGATTCTTTTTTACATAAGTTCTTGCTTAGAAGTCTATTTTAAATCCTTTTTCTGTTTGTTTGTTTTTTTCACTTGCTATAGTTTCAAACAGAATCTTTAATTTAAACTACTTTTTGTCTCCTTTTCCCCTTTTCTTCTTTTCTTTAATTTAAAAATTCTGATTTTTTTTTTCTGTCTACAAAACCAAAGCTTCTTCGGATGTTTTCATTCAAGGTATAATATTTTTGGAATAGAAATCCACTGCATGTGACTGCTGAATTGAACAATTAGAGCTTCACTAGAGGTTTATAAAATAATTGTGCATTCTACTTGAAACAGCCTTATGGTGAAGTAGAATGGATAATGTTTAGAAATGAACATCAAGTTGATTCAGCAGCCCAGACACTAATTCACTACTGTTTTGAACTTATGCTAAGTTCAAAGGATTTGAATATTTGGATCGCATGCATGAAGAGATCCTTGTAGAATATCCAAAACATCTGTATTACTCTTTCACTCTTCTTAAGTTATCCATGGGATCCAATCCAATGTAATAACCACACTAGGAATACACAATAATCCTTTTAGAACTCATTTCTAAGCCTTAGTGATATCTTCTGAAGATTTGCTAGCCAGAAATCTTTCAAAGATGTAATCTATTGGATACCACTGGATGATCTTATAATTGTTTTTACATATGCCAACAGAGTTTTGAAGGGTATAACATGCTTATATTTACTGCTGTCACTAGCTCTTGATATCCAAAGTGGAAAATACAGGGTAGCTGTATAACACTGTTAAATATGCA
Organism: Candoia aspera; assembly: GCF_035149785.1. Lineage (NCBI taxonomy): Eukaryota > Metazoa > Chordata > Lepidosauria > Squamata > Candoiidae > Candoia > Candoia aspera. The sequence continues at coordinate 95,765,468 of NC_086154.1, read as the reverse complement.
CCATTCTGAAATAGATATTTTTTAAATATCCAAGTAAAAGGTTAAATAAAATGATAATCCTAATACATTTGAAACAACTTTCTGTCTCCAGCCTTAATTTTAATAATAATTCTTTTTTTATCTTTCATATGCCAGCTGCTGATTTCAAGCAGTTTGTTCCTCAAAGGCTCAAAAATCTTTGTCGGTAAAATACAATTGAAGTGATTGAACATGTACAGCTGCCATATACTATGCTGACATTATGAAGCTTTTAGCTAGTGAACAGTTGTTAATCTAAAACTGCATGTTATCAGGAATGCTTAGTTCCAAAGATCATTAAAAGCATCACCTAACCTACGTACACGTAATTCATCTGATAGTGTGCGGCCAATTTTAGGTTATTTCACTATGTAGAAACATAAAGCATCAACTTTCAAATGTATGGGAAACCAATATGATCATTTTACAACTAACAAGGAAAGCAAATCATGGTATTCCTTTGGCTTCATTCCTGTTTGGAATTAAGTCCTGCTGAGTGGCTGCTGTTCAGTAACATTTGGATTTAAAGTGTAAGTGTTGGATTGTGCCTTTGAATCAGTTCAGAATGATGGCTTCATCATTGTAGTAGCAGACCAGATCTTTAGCAAGTTTCTCACATGGCTGTTCTGTAGAGCAACTAGTCAGTTCACCCTAGTTAGCTGAAAAGAACTTTTTAGAGCAAAGCAGCAACAATTCCTTATTGTCCCTTTTCCTTCTTGACCCTCATTTATTATAGGCACCTACAATTGATATCCGTCCAAGGTCAGCAACGATTCAAATGAACAATGCAACACACCTCCAAGAACGGGATGAAGAGTATGGATACGAATGTCTTGATGGCAAGGACTGTGCAAGCTTTTTCTGCTGCTTTGAAGATTGCCGAACAGGAGCTTGGCGGCATGGAAGGATACACATTCGCATTGCCAAAATGGACTCCTATGCCCGCATATTTTTCCCCACAGCCTTCTGTTTGTTTAATCTGGTCTACTGGGTATCTTACCTTTACCTTTAAACAAGCAGAAAGGAAACTGATGACATGAGCCTTATTCTTGGAATTTTATTCGAAGATTGGTTTCCTGTATGAATTTACTTCAGTGCCATGATCTAGTGGCTTCAGTGCATATGAGGGGACTTAAAATAAACATATGGACTTTCCTGCAGGCAGGAGCCATCCCATTCTCTTCTGCCCCAGGAAATGCGCTGCACATTTACCATTATTCGTGCATTGCATTCCTTGACATAAGGAGGGAATGGTTCAGCCCTGGTCTGTTGAGCATCAGAGTTTCATGAACTTTTAAATTTTATAACATGCTTTGCAGTGATCTGAATCCTTTAGTGCCATAACTCAGTAAATACCAACCATCAGATCATTTGTTAAAGGCTACTGTAACACTGTTGTGATCTGGATGATATCATGCTGCATTTTGAGTGCTATGATCGAACGAAGATCCAGGATCATATTGAAGGCCACCCAAGAATCTGAGGGGAGCCATGAGGAGAGGAGCCACACCAACTCTCAAGGTTTGGGTGTCATCATTTCAGTTACAGACGACAGCAGGTGCAATCGAAAAGGGGCGAATGCTGTCCAGTGCGTTAACATTGACTCTAAATGTGTGATATCTTTTGTCCTCTGTAGGCTTTTCTTTTTGGAAGAGTCATCTTTCACTTCAGATCCATGTAACTAGTCAGTGGGGAGAAGGCAGCTTTTCTTCTCACCCAAATAATAATAATAATGATAATAATAATAATAATAATTTAAAGAAAGAACTGCTGGGTGCCCTTCCTTAGAGCACATGTACAAAAGTTGTAAATATTTCACTAGCTTGTAGCACTTGGGTCTAGTGCATGAAGATTTCTTTTTGGGGTGGGCAAAATGAAGGAAGCAAAGATTTCCATATATATAACTGTTGTTTATTTTAGATCCCCTGGCTTTTGCTGAAAACTGTGGAGTGACCATTGCCTTCTTTCTATTTGTCTGGCCGAAATCCCTTCTCCCTCACACACAGAAGATTTGAACAGGCAGCACTTTTCTGATGTTAGGCAAGTCTTAAACCGTTGAACAAAAGACACACTGCCCCATGGACAGACCAAAGCAGAACGACCAACTTTAAATTCTGTAACTTTGCTCCAGGTGTTAGCTGTTGTTTTATTCCTCACTTTCCACAGCAACTGAGATGGCAGTTACTATGCATAGCAAGAGTGGCTGTGGTTTTTGAAGACTTGTTCACAGGAAGCATCTCCTACTCTACTTTGAATGCTGATCCTTGCTAGAATGCTTTTGCTGAGATGCATGATCTATCTGAATGAACCAGGCTGAATATAGCTCTGGCTATATTTGCTTTTCCAAGGTACAGCAAATATTTGTTTTTCAGGCAGATGTTGGTGCATTTTCATTTGAAATACGTAGAGCTGCAGTTCACCATACATTAGTGTGATAATGTTCATGCTTCCCTTCTCTTTCTCCTGCTCTGGGTCCTTTGGTTACGATAATTCTCTCCACAGTTGGCACACAAGCTAAAGACAACCAAAACAAATGAACAGACCAAAAGGAGAAAAGAGGGTCTTTGCTAATCCACCATTGTATGTGGGTGCTCCAGCAGCAACCAAAACCACCCAGATGATTCTTGAAACTCATTAAGCTAGCAACTGAGTTTGAAATATTCATGCAGTGCTCAGTTATACAATCTTTAGCACATGTAAATATCTCTGACATGTTTATAGTCACAAATGGTAAATATCAAATAGGTTTGCAGCTGGGAATGAGGAATAACCTATGTGTATATTATCACTGCAAAATCATTGACAGCCAATACAGAGTCCTAAGGACAGTTTTCCAATGTCTGTATAGTTTTAAAAATAAACATGTATAGAAAGGAATAACTGACTCCTGATCATCAATTGCTCCTCATTTAATGTACTTGAAAGAAGGAAATGCACATACCCATGTTTTTTTTTCCAATAAAATTGCTGCATTCAATATTATTGTTGTCATTGAGTCTGACTTCACTAATAACAACAATGTATGGTTGTGCATACACTGGTTCATCTCATTTCTGAACTTCTTTTTAGTTTTTTTTAAAGCTTTATTTTTAGTTCCCTGCTTCAAAATGTCAGCGATTAAAGAACACATCATTTGACTTGACCTTTTCAAGATGTAGGTTTCTACAAAGTAATGGATTATTATTTTTTTCTATGATTTGCAGACCTCTTTATATGTAAGGTTATGTTCTACAGCTATCATCACCTGTGACGTTTATGATGAAAACACAGTGCTTAAAGTAGCTGATAATGTTTGTAAAAGAAATGAATGGTCAGCTAGGGTTTAATGGACAATAATGAGTATGAATGTGAAGGAGCTGGTATGTAGACTTTTATGTTTCCCATACCCCTTTTTTAAATTGTCTGACGGCTTTATATTCAAGATCCCATAATCACTAAAGACAAAACACTGAAAAGAGAGTCCACTTAATTTCATAGACATGTCATATACTTGACACAGCACTGTTTATCACTGTGTGTCCTCCATGTCAGCCATTCCCTACCTCCCTGCTACTTCCACAATTCCCTACTATTTGGAGATGACTTCTGTACTACTTGGAAACTTGTCAGTGATTCTTCAGTAAGAAGATGAGTAAGTCATAGTCAGCCTTCCTGAAAGAAGCTAGTAAATCCTGCCTTGCAGTGCATTCAGAATATGCTGAGTTATGCAAGGCAGCAACAGCAGCACCAAACCATTTTGGCCATTCCAGAAGTCCTCCTCCAAAGTGCTCCCTATTTGATATAAAAGGGTTCAATGGCAAGCAGTTGGACCAATGGGAAATCGAGATGAAAAAGGTCCCTTGGGGTTGGAAGTTTGATGATGTTCAGTTGTGTCTGATTCTTGGTGATTCTATGGACCAGCTCTCTCCACTGTAGAAAATGCTTAATTATATGTGTAATTTCCAGCCATATTAGGGATGCATGACTTAGCACTTTTAGATTTTATGCTGTGCACTTTGTAAATTTATTAATTTATTATTTGGTTCTCTTTTTTTAATAAAACTGTATATAACATGTTGTGAGAAAACTGCTCACGTTAATTTCAAAACCAAAGAATTTGGAGACAGATGCAAGAAAGTATACTTTATTGGACAGCTTACAGTGATCACTGGGCTCCTTGCCAGCAGACGGCAGGAGAGAGAGCCCTGAGCAAAACACCTCCTCCAATTATATATGTTTGGTTAATTACATTTGAAACAGGAAGATAAAAGGTGTAATACAATTACACTGCCACCCTTCCTCTGGTATGCTTTGATAAGCTATTGAAATGACCTCTCTGTTGTATTTCACACTTGCAGTAGCCTTCCTGACATTATTAACATGCACAATAAACAACATTGCTTACTCTGTGGTCTCCTGTTGCACCGTCCTGTTCCTCCTCCCTAGAAGGACAACTGTCTGGTTTATCTTAAGAGTCTCTAGTCCAGGGCCACAGTACTAGCACTGAGTTACACAAATATACTTCTGTCTATTAGCTTCATACAGGGAGAGTTATACATGTGTAACGTGATTGAATTCTATTATATCTCCACAAACAGAATGCAAACTATGTGTCTTATGTATCAGTGGCCTTTGGATAAAATCTTGCATAGTTATGAAGAAAAATGTTCTTCTTCCACTGATTTTTAGAAATCCACAAAGCCCATAGAATAATGGCTATGATCAATTTAATTAAAAGTAAATAGCCAATTTGGTATGTGATTTACCAATATTGGTAAGTGCCAACAGTGAATGAATATGGGACTTTCTGCTGGGCTAGTATATTCCCTGCCTGCTCCAAAAGATTTACCATGTTTAACTCTGATACAATTCCATTTTGATTGAAATCCCCGAGATGGAATCCTCCGCCCTTCCCAGATGAAGCACATATCAGTGAAATGACATGTGAAACGTTACGATGTACCAGCAACATTGGAACGGTGAACATGACAGTAAGATCTTGGCTCCTTTAATGTCCAAAGACCAAGCATAAACATATAAATCACATTGTCCCTATGAGTTCCAATTCTTTCAGATTTCCAAGCCCAGTGTTCCCCTGATCCTGCTGCATGTAGGCTGTTCCTAACACTGTAGCAAAAATAATATAGAAAAAAAGAATGGTAGAGGTAGAAATAGGACTAGAGGTGGTGGGAATATAATTTGGTGACCTCTGAGATTTCACCATATTATTGGCCTTTTGTGCAGAACTTAGACTTCAAACTGAAAAGTGCTCTGGTCCTTCCATTATGGGAGAGCCCTGCATGGAGAAATCTTATTTGAGTACCTCTGGTCCTTGTGCAGGATGCATGCAAATGTTGGAATATGAAGAGATTTGAATTGAAATCTCACTCACCCCATCCATAAGCTCCGTTTTCCTAGATTGTTGTCTGCATAGGGCTTCTCTTCTAGAGATTTGTGTGGATTCATACAATATGCTTAACTTGATTACTGAATTTACACATTCCCTGGATTCACAACTAGTCTGAATCATAAACTAACCAAATAGGAAGGATTCACATACCCCTCTCCCCAAAACAAACACCTAGTAATGGTTAAAACTAATTAAGCTCTGTGTTTAATGTGAATGCAGTTGGTTTTTTTTAACTGACCTGGCTAAGGGCACTATGCAAACCAAATGTTGGAGATCATACTATATAAGTGGCAAATGCATTATTGGAGGAACAAACAGGAGGTTATATTATTTCCTTGATACAGTAGGAACACCATCCTTTAACTTTCCATATGCAGTAGCATGTTGGACACTTGGACCATACAGAGAAAGGAAAGCCTGCATCGGAAATTAGAGATTTGAAGTTCCTCATCTATTGAAGAAGCAACTGAGATTTGTTGTTTCATGGTCTTGTGCAGCTGCCAAACTATACACATAGCCAAAATTTCATTCACTGGAACATAAAAATGAAATCAAGGGAGACAGTCTCAACAATATCCATGTGTCCCATTATGTAGAAAACACAATGAAACAGATGTATAGGAATCATTATGATCATCATCCTGAACATGAGTGTAAAATAACCCTGAACATGTTTGCTAAAATAAGATAAATGAGGGACCCATCACTCATACCCATCACATCAACACGTCCCACCAGGTCATGCAGAAAGGGCATGTTATGGACCCTATCTGTAAAAGAATTCCATCTAGCGGGATCCAGGAAGTGAACCTTCTCTGCAATAGCTCCCACCCTCTGGAACACTCTTCTCCCAGAGGTGAGACAGCCCCCTCACTCCTGGACTTCCACAAAAAACTAAAAACCTGGTTGTGTCAACATGCCTGGGGCAGGAAGGGGAACAATCTTCCTTGGGGATGGCTAGCGCCCTAGAAGGGCCCTTTGTACTCACAAGTTGAGATGCAATCTTAGCCATCTGGATTTTGTTTTTTACTGTTTATTACATTTATATTTATTGTATTTAACAGTACTAAATTTTAAACTTTGTTCTTGTTGTAAACCGCCCAGAGTCCCCCTTTTGGGGAGAGATGGGCCGTGATAAAATTTGATAAATAAATAAATAATAAATAAATACAGTTCCTCTTGCATCTTACAATGTTTCTATTGCCCCTCTTGTGACCCTCCAGATCTAACCCACTCTGCTACTATAGCATTCTTTCCTACGGCAACAGATTTCTTATGGGGAGCTTCCATATTTGTTTTGTTTTGTTTAGTTTTGTTTGTTCATATTTTGGACATGCCCATCTCTCAGGCTGTAGGACTATATTTGTAAGTTTCTATTGTAACCTAGCTAGAATATGCATTTTTGAAACTCACGATCCTTGCCAGAATCCATATCATGTTCTCTTCCAGTTCTTAAACAATAGAAAAATACTTTGAGGAAACTACAGGCAGGTTTTCAGAGCTGCACAGTTCCACAATAAATCTTAATTTATTTTAGGAACAAGTACACATTGATGGCCCTCCATAAAGTCAAGTTGGCAAGGTTTCAAACATGGATCAGAGCATTATTTATTTATTTATTCAATTTGTCCCCACCCATCTCCTTCGATCAGGGGACTCTGGGCAGTTTACAATAATTAATTAAAACAACGATCATACAATAAATAAAATATACAAATATCAAATTACTCTAATGAATAAATATAAATAAGAATAAAAAAGTAAAAAAATCCAAATGGCAAGAGAATCTCAAACAATCCAAGTGTGGGAGGAGTGGTCTATAGCAGCTATCCCCATTATGAAACAATCCTTCCTTATTAGGTTTGTGGATTTCCAAATATCTCATAAATTCTTTCTCTTTTCCTAACTAAGATGGAATGAAGGATAAACAAAGGAATAGGATTTAGGAACATATTCCTTCCTGAAAACCCAGTAATTGGATTTTTTTTTAAAAAAATGTTTATTGCCATCATTGTTTTACACACGTCTCAAAGAGAATACCAGTGGTACTTCACATCCCATATCTATTCAACAAAATATGCATGCACCGATTGCATAGCTGATCTGCATTACCTCTCACTGGAACATGTCCACTATTCACCTTGAAACACTGATACAGCATACCATAAGTGTGCTCAAGGGGAAGTCACCTGTAGGCTAGCTTTACTGTATCCTGATAAAACCTGAAATGTTTAGTATCCATGAAAGTCATTTTTCATGTACTTTGCAGAAGATCATCTCAACTTCTCCAAGCCTAGGCCCAAGAAAGAAGCCTTTTCATTGATCTGGGACTAATTCTATAAGGATTAAGTCTTGCTTTTAGAATCAGTTGTCCTTGTTTCTAACACTATTTTTAGATGCTTTATTGCATCATCTCAGATAGTTACTAAATATTGAGCAAATCTTAGTCCAAAGACCCTTTTCTATTCTTCCCTTGAATTCTGATTTACTTATTCCATGATGTTCCTCAGCTTTGTATATTCTATTCACTTGCCCCAGATTTATTGAGTGATTTGAAACAAACACTTTAATTTTATTTTTTAAAGATTTAAATTGATATCTTTTTGAGCATAAAACTGAGACAGCATTACTTCAGATATGTTACCAGCCTTCCTCTCTAGCTTGCTCTTGGGAGAACATATTCATACTTTTCAACAGCAATATACATTCTGATACACTGAAAATAATGGATTCAGTCCCTGGGATTTCTAACAGGACTGATCTGATTCAAGTTCAAGCAACTTCCTATGATTTTCATTGTCTTGAAAGTTGGTTATTTGTTGTGATCACAACTTTTCATGGATTTCTTCTGCCTTCAATCACCAAGTAGGCTTTAGTGATTCTTTGGCTCTCTTTGTTAATAAGAACAGCCTTCCAGGCTCTCAAGGGACTTCCTGTTGTTAACATAGCTGCTGGCAGAAAAACTACATAACACCATTAAAATGCAAGCCATTCAATCTCCTGACAGGTGATAGAAAGCTGTATAAGCCAAAACTTTCTGTTACTAATGTAGCAGTAGGACACAGCATAAGATAATGAACTTAAATAATTCATGGCAAGGCTTGTAGGATATAAAATAAAACAGTCCTCAAACTCCTTATGTAGGAGTATATAGTCCAATAGTTACCAGATGCACACTCAGGAAATTGGCACAATATTTAAGTGATACTTTCTAGCTTCATGTACCTGGTATATAATTCAGAATAGGTCTGATCAATGGAACAACCACAGAAAAGTTCAAAACAAAATTAACAGTTGACCTAAGTGTAAAATGATAAACTCAAGAACTTTCAAATGTTTGTCAGCCTCCTAAGTAGTTCAGTGTGCATTTACTTGGAAGTAAATCTTGCAGTATTTATAACATTTATAAAACTTACACATGTCTATCTTATAGACTGTGTTACAAAGAGTTTTATTAAAGGACTAGACAACCCTATGACCTGTTGGATCATCCTTTGAGAGAAAGGTTAGTGCAATCTGATGTGACCAGAATGAACATTAAATTTTAGGCTGACCATATTTTTTTTTATCCCAATGGTGGATGTTCCCATGATCATCTAGGAATTTATATCATAAATAGAAAAATAATTGTAGTGGCAAATGAACTTCAATAATAAGTCAATATTTATTTACCTAAACAGATAAACAGAATGTCCACAGGTAGGCAAAAAAGCTGTGGGAGCAGGAGTGACTCCCAACTTCGTCCCAGCTTTCCCATTGACTTTGCTTGTGGGAAGCTGGCAGGGAGCATTGGCAGTCATGATCATGTGACTGTGGGGACACTGCAATGGCCACAACTTTGCAAATAAAACTCGAGTGAACATTGTGGAAATTTCAGTTCCATGGGAGTAATGGATCCTAGATTTTTTATGCATTTTTTAAGTTAGTGGATTTTAGGCATCTTGATTCAAAAATTGTTGTGGCATAATGCACCACTTGGGCTAATTTGAGGGAACAAACAACAAACAGATAATGCAATGAGAATTTTAGTAGTACATAGATGCAATTTTTTTATTGACTTGTGATTTTAACACCTTAATCTACAAACACCAACAGATAATAATGCTTAACTTAGCACATTGAGACTTGAAAGATCCTGTTACTATGGCTTTACAATAAAAGTAGTATTACCAATCATGACTTTGGTTTCCTATTTCCTAAATTTTCAGGGAGCCTCCTGGGAAGGCTGGCTGAGTGGTGATCTGGTAGTCAGATAGTAATTTTCATCTAGTAATAATTCTTTAAGAAGAAATTCCTTTAATTTTATGGTCATTACCAAGCCTCTACTTTGCTATAATTTGGGGAACAAAATGCATTTTTAAGCCAGGTGTTAGGTCAATGCTGGTAGAAACAGTACAAGGTACATCAAGGGAGAGCAGAGAGCTATCACAACTGAGTTCTTCTGTAAACCATTCATTCTGTTGAAAGCTAAGTTTCAATAATTGTGGCTGTTGTTTTATTTTTGCTTGTGGTGTGCATCCTAGAGAAAAGGCAGGGAATCTATCTTCAGGGAACTCTAGAAGTAAATACTTGGACTGTGCAAATGTTATACAAGTTTATCTTTAGGTAAAGGGCTCAGAAGTCAAATGAAGGAAGCTATCCAAATTATCTTGAGTTGTTTTCCTTGGTTAGATGTTTCTCTGATCTCTACTGCTGCCACCTTTTGTTAAATAAAGAGAAAAGAATCTTCTCTGACAGTGGAGGTGAAAAATGTTAGGCTTCTCTCCTTTAAATTCATAAACAGACACTTGCACAGACATATACCCAAATCTCCAAGTACCTAGGACGTTCACAAACTTTGAATAGAATGTAGAGTTATTTCCATCACTGTAGCTTTTTCAGTCCTCTGCAAAACTCTTATTCAAGGCAGGGGTGATGGGGAAAGTCAAAAGCAGTAGCTTGCCTGCATTACTTCATTAAAGTCATGAAGTTTCATTAAAGTAATGAAGTTACTTTGCCAGGCAGAATATCAAGGCTTTTCAAAAAGTGCTTTTACATTTTTATTAAAATGCTTCTTTCTGCATATGACTATTGATAAAGCTATTGATAGAAAAAAGTGTTTGGAAAATCAACTTGTTCAGAAGAGGTCTTTCTCCATATTCCTTTTTTTTTTAGAACATATGCACTATAAATATATAATGAGGACTTTAATGATGCTGATGTCTTAATTCTGAAATGCTGTCTGCCCTCCAAGAAACGTATAGCTATCAGGTATAGCTGACAGAGATATCCGAAGTAAGTTAACAGACGTGGAAACTGAGAATTCTGCAATATTGACAAACTAATTTCTGTAAAGCTGCAGTTGTTATTAGAAGGAGGGGAAGGAGCGAATGTGGGGAAGGTCACCCAAGAACAGTACTGATGAAGCAGGAAAGAAGAAGAAAAAAAACATATTTTCAAAGAAGTGGGCTGATTGTGGCTGAGTTCATAGCCAAACCCACAACCTCTCTTGGCATATTCAAATATAATAACAACTGTTTAAGTAATTTTTCATCAGCCTCTTTTTCTTCTCATGTTTGACTTTGAGTTAATTTCACCTAGGTGTGAATAGAAAGTTGTTGCTGGAGCTTTCCATTTCCCTTTGCTTAGCTGCTTTTGCTGGATATTACTCAAGTCCAGCTTCATTCTTTATTTTTAGTTTAAGAACATTGTTAATGCATATATACAGGCCTACCTATGAGACGAATATAATAATTTTGTAACTTCTGGCCTATATTTTAGCCTGAATGTGCAGGGGTTCCCCAAGGCCTGAAAAATATTTCAAGGGTTCCTCCAGGGTCAAAAGTTGATAAAGGCTGCAGTAATATTTGCAAATCATATAAGTAGAACTAGGGCTGGCTGAGCTGGCTCTTAATGGTCTAACTCTTGTCGTCTTTGCTGGTTACGGAGCAAAAAATGGCTTTTGTCACTGGGCAGTATTGCTGAAATGTAGGCTGGGGTCCCTATATAGCTTTCCAAAACCATTAGGAAAAGTAAAGCAATGCACTTTAGGGGTTCCAACAAGATCTACCTAATGCATCACTTGAAGCAAAATGCAAGGACTCTGCTAATGCATAAGCATATTTCAAAATGCTGACTATTGCAAAACCACTAGAAGACATTCCTCCCAAGTTATTGGTTCCCATTAGTTATCCACCTCTGCTTCAGCAGAGGACTGGTTCACTGAATGTGGAAAGGATTCCAAGTCAGTGAAGGCCACCACTTTCTACTAACGTAGAAACTCACTCTTTTATACCTGCTCCCAGCCCTTTCTTTCTGTACCCATACTGAGATTATTCTTCTGAGAGAAAGAACAGTCCCATGGTATCTCTTATTTTTCATAAATTAAATGCTGTTAGAGTTGAGGAAAAATGCCCTTTTCATGTTGTCAGGATGTCTTAAAATAGCATGTCAAATGCCCTGAATGAAGTTTGCTATTCTGAGAAAAGAAGATGATTCTATTAGAAATGAAATGAAAAGAAATGAGGCAGGCAGGCAGGTAGGCAGGCAGGCAGGCAGGCAGGCATTCAGCTGTATCTAGTGACCACTGTACAAATGTGGTGATTTTTTCCCCCTGGCTAATGTTTTGAAAAAGGCTGATTCACCTCTTCAGGTCAATTTACTTGTATTACTAAACACTGCATGACTAAATTACTAAACCATACATCAGAAGGAGTCTGGTTGCAGTTTTTCAGACTAACAAATTGTATTAAATGGTGCAAGCTTTCATGAGCTATGGTTCACTGCACTAGAGGCAGTGGGGGCTGAGGACAGCTGTCGGATCTGTAAAAAGATGTAGCTGTTTCAAGGAGCTGCTGAAAGGTGCTATTTGAACATCTCCACACCCTCTAACACATGTTTCCCTTTGAATCCAAAGCACTGCACAGCCCTATGAGATATAATGCCTCTCATGGCACTGAATCTTTGAGAATCATACAAAGTACTTGCCTACTTTGTTAGCAGATGGCTACCTGCTTACTTGGTTAAGCAAAGGAAATCTCAGCAGCATGCTGAGGGATCTGCCCAAGATTCAACAACAGCAGAGCGATCTAAATTACCTTTGTAGGTTTTATACATGGACGCAAAAGAAGAAGAGGAAATCCCATAGAAAGATAATCTTGTTGTCTTTACGCTGATGAAACCCAAACCTGGAGCACAGCAAAGTATTCATGTGGTCAAAAATACTTTTGCCTTTAAAAAAAAATGCACCATACACTTTTTAGTTCTCAGACCTTTGTGATGAATTAGCAAAAAAAGGAGGCAGGACAATATTATCATTCTCCATGTTGAACCAGAACGATCTCTAACAGACGTGCATGGCTCTGCACTACAATCTGAATGACTTCCTCATGCAGGATTGTACTACAGAAATCACCCCAAAGGCCACTGGCAAAACAGTGAAATAAACGGATTCAGACTCCTTTTTTCCTCTTCCCATTTACTGTTTGGTAACATTCTCCAAATCTGTTAGTTACAGTGTTGGTTACCAGATATGAATCACTATAGCTCCTCCCTCAAAGTGGTCATTAGAAAAATATGTTTCAAACTAGTTCACAAGTGGGCACTGCTAGGTTCCATGAGGTGGGGGAGAGTTAGATGATTCAAAATGATTCAAGATCAGAATGGGTTTTGGCTGAGAGTGGCAGTTCTGAGTGTCTCAGCCTTGAAACAAAGGAACATGTTCCAAGACTTTTATTCCAACATCTGGACAAAACCTGTCTATTTTGGTAGCATTGTTTCACGTGTTCTGACTGTTCCAAACATTACTACTGGAGTCTTGTCTTGCCAGTTTTTAGAAAATCCAGCTTAGCCAGAGTAACAGCTGGGAATGGTCATATCCCTGCTGCTATTGGCTGACTTGCAAGGGCAATCTGCAGGATGGAGTGCTGGGAAAAAAAGTATTTAAATAAGAGATGCATTTAGGATCTGACTGTTGTTACAGCCCAATTGTGACTGGATTCCTACTGCTGCCAGAGCTTTGCTAATAAATAAATCTGGCGGCTTGACTCTGATGCAATCCCTCCACCCTCCCCCTCCATCCTATTTTAGTTGGGTTTCTTTTTACTGTGCTACTGTTTTAGTCTTAAAGCAGTGTAGGAATGGGTAGTGGGGGGGAGGGGAGAGAGAGACTCTACCCTCTCTTTTCTCCCCCGGCTTTTCAATTCATTCTCCTCTAAAGATTAAAGGAACATTTCTCTTTTCCCTCCAAATGATTTTCCCAAATTAGGAAGAATTAATTCTTTTAATTAGATGTTGTATATGATAGCACTGCTGGGCTTTTTACTAGCTACCCACACAAAGACAAAAGCTTTTTTTTTTTCTTTTAAACCAAGACGTGCAATTATGGCTTCCCCCTTGCCCCACTACTTCCCAGTTTAGTGCTAAACGGCTCAATTCACCCTTCTTCTTCACCTTCCCATTATAAGACTTGTCCTCTCATCAGCCATGACAAGAAAGGTGGAGAAGCAGTCAGAGTGGCTTACAGACAGAAGGTGAGTGAGAGCCAGAGGAAGCTTAAAGAGGAGAGATGACAGCTGCATAGAGACTTCTGTATTATGTCCACACCACCTACAGGATCAGTGGTGCCACCAGTTGCCCCAGTGGTGAATGTGACTGAAAAAGGGCACAACTGCACACTGCATTTCTGCAAACTGTGTATCAAAAACACACTATAGGAGCATTCTGTTTTAGAAGCGTCTTTTCTTTTTTAAATTCCCGCTGACCTTTAAACATGCCCTTCTCAACCTGGTGCATACGAGGACCAAATGTTATTTTCTCTGCAGTGTATCCACTGTGTGTGTGTGTGTGGGGGGGGCACTTCATCCAGATGCAGGTGAGGCTATGCTATTTTCAGCATCAAAAAGCATTTTTCTCTTTGTCGGTGATGTACAGCCTAAACTGGACTATGGATGAAGAGCCACTGACCAATCTCATTTTTTTTATTAATGTTTGTGAAAGGTCTATTTTTCTGAGCAGCAAGCTGTGAAATGAAAGTGGACTCTGCATGCCAGCCCACTTACCAGGTTCCAGCCTGCTGGCACGAAATTCTGGACTTACTCTATGCCTATTATAAGCAGATTATACAAATGAGGCAGCATTTCACATACTGAATTAAAAGCAGGTTAATTGATCAACAGAGTGGTGAGTTGAACAGATTATGTACTGAAGGGATATTGGGTTGATTCTACCCCAATAGAATCATTGGGTATAGATTCTGATTTGCATTCCTCAGTTCCACACTGAATGGAGGGGTTATATCTGGAGAGGGAAGAGCACTAAACCTGTGTTAAAAATAGCCTGACTGACACAGGGAATTATGGAGTGTGGAGAGAGGGAGACTCCTTACACACTGTGTAACAGTCTCCCCCCAGATGCCTGTAGGCTGCTAAGCTGATTTATTTATTTATTTATTTATTTAATAAATTTATTCACCGCCCATCTCTCCCCCACAGGGGGACTCTGGGTGGCTCTGATCCCTAAGCTGGGAATCAGAAATAGAGGAGAGGCTGGTTTGAAAGATCTAGACCAGTGTATTTCAAACTTGGTAACTTTAAGATGTGTGGACTTCAACTCCCAGAATTCCCCAGCCAGAATTTTGGGAGTTGAAGTCCACACATCTTAAAGTTGCCAAGTTTGAAAAACACTGATCTAGACTCTCCCACTGCCCAATAAGAATGGCCCTGGAGGACAGTGCCTAGACACCAAAAGGAAGAGACCATACCCACACCACTTAAAGTGGCTAATGAAGTATGTCAACAGCAAAAAATGTTGGGGCAGATGGAAAACATTACTTTAACACTGGAATAAATAAGAACAACTTAAGTCTGCCTCAGGTATGGACTGGGACTCAGATGAAGGTAACATCATGGCAGAAAAAAGAGGTTGTTGAGATAAGTTTGTGTTTCAAAGTCTTAATGTCTCTGCAATGTACTGGGGTATTTTGGACATTTATTACCATCATTCTTAATCCAGCTTCCCAGAAATCATGTGTCCTATAGATAAACAGCCTGTCACCTGTTAGACAAAACCTGGAATGAGTGCTGACAGGTGGCTAAACCATCAATCAAAACTCATCCACTCCCCTGCCCCAGCCCATATTAAGGAAAGCAATTGGTGGACATGTTTCTGCTGGTTGTGACATAGCTCTTACTCCCTTTTTGCCTGCCAAAGTGGTTTTGCCCATCAGTGAATTCCATAGTCACAACAATGATATCTTTGAATACATTTTATATGATATATCTGTGGCATATTCATGTAACTTTCTTTATTCATTAATATTCCTGTAACTGAGCTGTTGATTAATAAGAGTTTGCAAAACCTCCCTGTGTGAATTATCTGCTGTTAGGCAAAAACATTTGGACATGAGATTTTATCACTAGCGGCAGGCAAAAAAGGAACAAGAGCTAGTGATATATGGTGAGACTAAAGGTTAACAAAGCTAGATCCTTTCCTTAACATGCTGTGCATACAATAAATAAATATATCATCATTTAGTGGCATCACACTTTTGGGCTCAGGGATAGGTGGATGCCATTTTAAATAAGCCATAAGGAAGAAACCTTAGACTTCTTCCTTCTTGAGAAATGAGAATGAATTGAAGCTTTGAGATAGCACTCCTATGAACAGGATTAAGCCAGACTGAACAAGGCTTACCTCTGAGTTAATAAACATAAGATCACACTTAGTCCTGAAGCTGGGTTTCAATTGTATCAATTACATTCAGTATTCAAGACCAATACATTACAGAAGTTGATTCCCTCTGGATAAAATTATCCTCTAAATATGGGCAATAAAAGTAAGCTCCATTGAAAAAATGCAGGAAAGTAGACTCTGCTAAACACATTTATGGCCAGCCAAAAGAAAGATAATTTCCTCATTTAAAATGTATGAGATCATTAGGCTAAAGCTGAATCAAGATAAAACAAAAATGAGTTTAGTGGGGAGTGCAGCTCTTCTGGAAGAAGTGAATTTCCCTATAATTGACAGAAGAAATATGACCCTAGCAAGTGAGATACGCAATTTAGAATTGCTTCTTAAGCCAGTCATAGTGCTTAAGAAGCAGTCTGATCTAGACTGTGGTCAGTTATAAGTACTGTATATATACACAGATAAACCAAGAATGTTAGATGCCAAAATACAAAACATTGGATTTGGCTTATGCATGGGTGGGCTTATCTGTGTAATGACTTCAACACTCTATTACCATTAAATCCAATTCATACGTAAATGCAGTAGAAATCTCTTTAATGGAAGAAGCGTACAGAATGGCAAAAAAGTTGTGAATGAAAGTTCCCATGCTTTCCCTAACTTAAGCAGCCCAATGAGTACATGATTCCCCCTCCCTTGCTCTGGTATGGAGTCCCCCTTTTCCTTAGTTCATGCCAGTCTCTTGACTCCCTGCAGGTGTCTTCAGTGGCTCAGCCAGTTGACCTTGGGTATGAGAGATAGTCCAAACATGATGTATTCTCACTCCTGAATGTTCACCCTCCCCCTCTATTGACTCGCAAGTTTCAACATGTGTTGACTTCATTCATGCATGTGAGTCCAATCAGATGTTCTGGGAACATTTGATCAGGGAGCATAACAATCTGTGGTTAAGGTGCTGGGCTAGAAACCAGGAGTCTGTGAGTTCTAGTCCCACCTTAGGCATGAAAGCCGGCTGGGTCACCTTGGGCCAGTCACTCTCTCTCAGCCCAACTCACCTCACAAGGTTGTTGTTGTGGGAAAAATAGGAGGAGGAAGGAGTATTAGGTATGTTTGCTACCTTGAGTTATTTATAAAAATAATGAAGGCGGGATAAAGATTAAATAAATAAAATATCTCTGAGTATATACAGTAATTCTTTTTAAAAAGTAACCATATATACCCGTGGAAAAGCCAGCCCTCAAACGTTTAACCAAATTACCATGAAAAATGTGGGTTGGCTTATTCACGGGTGGTGCATTTTTCATGGCATTTTCATTAAAAATTCGAAGGACAGCTTATCCACGGATGGCTTATATGCGAGTATATATAGTAATATGCCAGCAGAAAGATTATCTGGAAAATAATTATTTTGACATTATCATCTATATTTTATTATGGCCCATAATGCTGCTTTTGGACCTGGAAAACCAGGGTCCTTAGACAGTTGACCTGAGCCTTCTTACTTCTCAGCATAACCTCATTCCAGGGTTTTTGTGAGGACAAGACTGAAACGACAAGTATGTCGTATGAGCTCCTTACATAAGTAACAAATATACAATCAATAAAATTATATATATATAATTTTATATATATACTTTGGGGGTAGGTACCCTGGAATATATGCTATAATCCCTACTGGATCAGACCAAGAACTCATTCAGCATTCAGTGCCATACAGAAAATTCACAAATGTAGACAAGACAGTTTCTGAACTAGTATTTAACATGTGTAGTCTGTAATTGTGGGGCTGTAATGAGTCATCAAGACTAGTAATCATTGACATCCCAACTTTCTATGACTTTATCCAGGCCCAGATGATTTTTAAACTCATCTAAATTGGTGTCTCTCATCCCATCTGATTATGGCAAATTCCAGTTTAAAATGAATTAAGTAACGAAGTGCTTCCTTTTATTAGTTCTAGATTTTTGCACATTTAGTTTTAATTTTAATCTGGGTCTGCCTCCTAGCTGATGTAAAAGATGGATAGCACTCAGTCATTATTTTGTAAACTCTTTGGTGGTTCCAAATTCTTCAAGGAAATTATGATCTTCAAGCTCTTTCATTTCACTCCTAAATGCCATTCAGATAGTGCCTCTTTTTAAAGGAACCAAATATCTGTTCACAGAGATATATTCACCACTAATTCTTATTTGGATCTGTGATCAGGAACATGTTCAGAATCTGTATAGCACAAGACATCAGGAAGATCAAAAGCTGAACTTGGACTTTTATAGCTGAGCCTTATGTTCTCAGAGATCACTAACTCCCATTATAATTCCCATGGTGTCACCTTGTCTCAACATGTATTATCTGGCAAGGTGGAGAGGCAGTTTGGTCTAGTGGCTAAGGTTCTGGGCTAGTTTCAGAGGTTTGGTCTCAGAAGCCATAAAAACCCCTTCTGATCCCTCTCCTCTGTCATGGGTTGTAAAGGAGGGAGGCGGAAAACTTGATTACTGTGAGTGAGAACCAGAGACATCACAGAGCCAGCAAACTGACACCGGAATGTTGTGGCTACAGTGTTATCTGCAAATGGACAGCGAAGAATGTTGCTGGGAATCATGTTGTAAAACTAGCAGCAGTTGTAAATATTCAATTTCAAAAGAAGGCAGGAACTTGGGGCTGGTAAAAGAAGGGAACTGGAGGATTTCAGTTACTTGAGTCTTTAGATGTAGATGGCGATGTTACTGTATCTTTCAATAAATGAAATACTTTACTGAGACCTCACGGGTTCCAGAGAGATTTCTTACTATTGGGATATCTGAACCTATGATCCTCACAGCTAGAAACCAGAAGTCTGTGAGTTCTAGACCCACCTTAGGCATGAAAGCCAGCTGGGTGACCTTGGGCCAGTCATCTTCTCTCAGCCCAACTCAGTGCAATGTAGACTAGCCTCCTTGTGGTGCACCCCGGGCAACGTGACTTGTCACAGATAAATAGTCTACACATCTGGCTGCTGGACCTCACAAGGATTTCCCAGCAAGAAAAAAAAGCAGCATGAACACTGAACTGCTATGCCATATGATATTAAAAAAAAATCTGGCAAAGTCTAAATGGGTCAAAGTGAAACAATATGCAAGTTTCTGCAGATGATGAGAAATTTCTTCAGTTCACGTTGTGATGCAAATTGACCCAAGCTGAACTTCCCAAAAGTAGATGTGAACTGTAGCATATTCATATGGTAAAAAATCTGCATTTTTAATGCAGATATTCTAATATAGTCCACGATTCCAAAAGTGCTCATAAAAATGCATATATTCCAAGGAAACCATGAGAATGAATATAATTTTCTTACAGACTATATGTGTTTTGAAAAAAAAAACAAAAAACAATCCAAAGTCATAAAGAACAGGTCATACTGAAATTAAGAATGAAAATGGAGAAGAACAGAACTGAGCACACTTATCCAACCCTAAAAATAGGAGAAGGAAAGTGTCGCCCCATGTGTGCTGTATTTCAATCAAGAATCCTAAGGGAAGAAGGGAGTTCATCTCCCAAGCTTGTTCTTGGGTCACACTCATACTGAACTATTGTGACAATTTCAGTGCACTGAAGAAGGGAGAAGTCAGAAGTGGAGCGTTAGATTAGATTAGCCTAAGAGTCTTCTAGATATTTGGACTTCAACTTCCAGAATTCCACAGCAAGCGTGGTCATTGACAAGGATTCTGGGAAGTAAAATATACAAATCTGAAAGAGGCCTAAGTTTGGGAAGCCTGTCCTATGTAATGTAGAATTCCATGGCAGGGAAGAGTATTGATAGCTTTTGCCCAAATACTGTCTTACTATTCTATCACATCAATGCAATTCCATTTTGAGTGCCTTAGAACAGAAGGAGGTGGCATAAATTGCAGTAATAAAATCTCTCTCTCTCTCTCTCTCCTCTTTAATCTTGTTGTCTTTGCTTAACACTTTATTTTTTACATTTTATATTAAGCATATGAAATTAATAGGGCATATTCTTATGGGTATTTTTGTTCATGTTCCTTCATACAAGTGGTTTTAAATGAAGGAAAGGCTGAAAAGGCAAACAATTTATTTAATTTCTTTAAGGCAAACAAACAATTGGCAATTTTGGAATTCCTACTTAGCTTACTTTGCATTTAGAGTCATGCTCACCTTGAGATTCCAGACAGCCAGATTTTCTGTCTCCCAAATCCTTCTTAATCCATTTTAAAATGCACCCAATATTGATCTGGAATATTCTGATTATTTGCATGATCAAATCTATGAATCTAAACTTGCCAAACAATGCTTGCTTGCTCTTCCTTCAAGGTGGCCAATATCTGAGTGTCTTGTCCTGGTTCTTCAGGTTCTGCCAGTTCTCTGACTGAAGAAACATACCTCCCCACTTCATAAAATAAATAAGAAGTGAAGGATAGCTGCTAAAAATATAAACAAATATAAACAAAATTGAAAACACTCAGAACTTCATGGTAGCAAACTTCTGTTGCTTTCCATACTACTGTATATATTCGTGACCTGTAATTTTAGTATATTAGGATCATAGAATTATAGGGTTGGAGATCTTCTCATTCAACCCCCTATCCAGGACAGGAATATTCAGCCTTTCCAGACAAATGGCTGTCCTACATTTCTTTGAAAACTATTATTGATGGAGGACCCACAACTCCAGGAGGCAAACTGTTCCACTGTTTAATAGTTCTCACAGTCATGAATTCCTTCTTGTTTTGCTCTTTGTAAAGCTTCCACCCACTGATTCTTGGCAGAGCCTCAGGCACTAAGGAGAATGAATCTACACACTCTTCCCTATGGCAGCCCTTCAACTGCTGTCATCCAATCCCCAGCAGTTCAGCATTCAGGTTTCCCAACAGTGCTGGCAGGTTGCTACAGTGGATGATTGGAGAGTGAAAGAAGGACCTGCTGTGTAATATGCCCAGGAGCTGTGAGGTTGGGCCAAGCCAACATTTCTTCCAACTGAGGACAGACCATTCCTTAAACCCCAAGGTTTACTGCACTGTCATTTCTGAAGCAATATTGCCTTGCTGTAATGAGGCTTCCTCACTCAAAGATAAAATGGCACTAGCCCAAATGTATGCTGTAATTGCAAATGTCTGCTGCTAACATTGTGCAACCAGTGGGGGCTTGATGAAGAGAGAGGGGTCGTGTTCCCCAGTGACAGCAGGACCATACCATTGTTTGGACTACATCCTTTCTGTACTGCATGCACTGATTAGACATCTCACAGGAAGACAATTCTAGGAGCAAAAGCAATCACCAAGTACCGTCTGTCCTTTTTTGTTGTTGTTGTTTATTCGTTTAGTCGCTTCCGACTCTTCGTGACTTCATGGACCAGCCCACGCCAGAGCTTCCTGTCCTTTTTAGGGATTTATATTTTTGGATTCAGATTTAAAAAGCAGAAGCTATTGCATCTCCTTTTCCCCCTGTTTATATGTAATATTGCTTCCTCTTTGATCCCTTATTTTTTCAGGACATGACTGCTATCCTTTTTTCAGATTATATTGCCTAAATATCTAAAGTTCTCTTAATGGATGCCACTCATGTGACTGGGGAGTCAGGGGGTCAAAAAAGTCAAGATGGTGGCCATGACCATGCAGTGCTAGCCTACAGAAGCCACATAAAAGAAGGGCAAGGCTTTGACTGCACAGTGGTGGATGCCATCTTGACCGTTTTGCTCTCCCTCTGTGGCTTTCCCCACATGGGATGATGCTCACTTGGGAAGTAGTGAGGGGCAGTTTTTGATAATTTCTTCTTTTCCCTGTACCCTTTGAAATCATGGAGCAGTTTCTTGCTCTGAAGGTGGATCCTCAGAAGAAAACATGATTCTTCCTGGGCAAGAAAGGACAGGCAAAAATTGTCATCCACCATCCTGGATTGCATTTCTATCCTGAATAGAAAGATCCTTTGTATTCCTAGCAAGGCAACTATGGATCCAATCTATGATCTCTTAATAGGAATTTATATGTTAAAATTATTTACCTATTTTGTACAAAAAATGCCTTATATACCAACTATCTAAATCTCAAGTTAAAAGATCATCAAATTAGATTTGTGAAAGTTAGTATTTTTCATTGAAATACTTTGGCCACATAATGAGAAGACAGGACACCCTGGAGAAGATGCTGATGCTAGGGAGAGTGGAAGGCAAAAGGAAGAGGGGCCGACCAAGGGCAAGATGAATGGATGATATTCTAGAGGTGACGGACTCGTCCCTGGGGGAGCTGGGGGTGTTGACGACCGACAGGAAGCTCTGGCGTGGGCTGGTCCATGAAGTCACGAAGAGTCGGAAGCGACTGAACGAATAAACAACAAAATAAGCCATTAGAAATCAATCATAGTTGTCAAAAGAAAATTAAACAACACCAAAATTATAGTCCATGAATAGATGAGAGATGATAGATAGATAGAGATCATATATATATATATATAGTTTAACTTATTCTAATACAGAAAATTGTGAATGCACGCATACTTCACAAATATTAGAAGAATATTAGATTTCACAAATTGTTAACTGGTTTTGTTACCTGAGTATATATGTTCCAACCTGGGAAGGTGTAATACTGTGAATAAATTTTTCTTGCATTTTTTTCCAACCAATTCTCAAGCAATTTGATGAAGGAGGATTTGCTTTGCTTCTTTTACTTCAAAGGAACAAAGAATTTCAGTGAAATTCTCCCAGATGGAGCATAATAATGTTGCACTTATTTTGTGACGAGTTGGCCAAAGGGTGTGTGTGAATGTCCTGTTTTTTATTTTGTAATAATTTCTCCAGAGATTCAATTAAATTGCAAGGAATTCTTCCTGTTGGCTGTTTCAAATTGCAATAGAAAAAACATCACCGACACTCCTCAAAAGCATGATCAAGAGCATCTTGAAAACAAGTTCAGAAAACAGAAATCTCTTCTGCAACTACTCTGAAAGAAGTCTCTAAATAGAAAGAGAGTTGCTTAGTAGCAATGTGGTTAGCCTGACAGCCGAAGATCAATTATATGATTTTTAAAGATGTATGTTATTGTATTTTATTGTAGGTCACAGACCCATCATACATATCAGGAAAATTGGATTAAATATGACAGATAAAAGAGTAAAGAAAAGGAAAAAAAGAAAGAAAAAACCCCTCTATAATAAAATAGAATACAAATGATCTAACACTCTAATGCTTTATGAAGTACTATACTCTATACAGTTCAGCCTAAAATCAGCCCTAAATTAGTTTGCCATTAATAGAGCAGGGGTTATACAGGCTGCAAATACAAATTTTGCAAAGCTTGTGTTATTTTAGGGTCCTTATATGCCAGCTGGAATTTTACATAATATTCAGCTGAATGTCCAGGGAACGGCTGTCTAGGGAATGGCCTACTGAGAGGTTTTAAAAGCTCCATACGCATATCTTCATAGACCAAAGAATAACATACGGGCCAGTGATTCAGCATTGCCAGATTGGCAAGGGAATAATTTTGAAACTTGCCTTCCAGTACCTTTGATGGCAAGATGTCAAAATGCAACATCATACATTATTGTATATTGTATATATCGTAATAAGCTAACAGAAGAAAAGTTTATATAATGTTATTAATAATCATGGTCACAATACATTTAAAAAGGAGGGAGGGAGCCCTGGAACATTATGTTGTTGTTGTTGTTGTTGTTGTCATTATTATTATTATCTTTAATGTTGTGGCTGAGATAAGAATTAGACTCTTCCCTGAACAACTTGAGACCTATTATTTGATTCCATTGGAAACTGTTTTAATCCCTGCAATTAATGCCAGAAAATATATGTGGAAAATATTGTATTGCCAATCTAATTTTTAACACTTTTATCAGTTTAAACATAGTAAGTGCATCCATCTTCTTGATAAACAGGGCCTTTCATAACAGGGGTATCAAATGGACAGGGGGCATCTTTGATGTCAAGGTGGTAAGTATGATCATGCAATCAAAGCCTACTCCTTTTTACATGTATGTAATTCATGTTAAAATTGAGTAAATCTTCAATCATCCAGTTGCTCCTGCCATTTTGACATGGTTGACACATACACACACACCCAGAGGCTCCTGTCTCATAATCTTATAACTTTGGATCAACTTAATTCTGAGGATGCCATTTAATACACTTTTGTATGATGATAATGATAAGAGTTAATTTATCTCAAAATGATTCTTGGCAATTTATTCAGCTCAGGCATTTATCATTTGGACTATTTGAGCCAGATACCATTTTTGCTTCAGAGGTTTTACATAGCTTGAATGTTACGGAAGAATTAACAATGGCTTTCAAGCAAGTATACCTTTTTCACAGAAAGTTCAAAGGGTTTGATGATGTTAATAGTTCTTTATTCAGCCTCTGGAATAATGAATTGAAAGCCCTGCCCTGGTAAACCAGTGGAGGGCTGCTTTATATAATGTGAATTGGTTTCCTGTTATCTTAAATGAGATTAATACAAATTCCATTACTGGATACTTCCAAGAATATTTAATAAGAATTGACTGTGATCATCTTGGTTTTGGAAATACAATCTATGAGCTGGATCCTTAGTTTGTGTGGTCTGGACTTGTCTTAATTTTGGCAGGTTTGGGTCTGAAATAATAGTACTGTTAGTATACTTCAGTTTGATAGTTGGGGGATAAAGTTGTGTTTCTAAACTATTTGGAACATTCAAGAACTGTGGACTTTTGAGCCACGGAGGCTGGATAAAGGAATTGTTATAGCAGAATCAGAGTGTAGATTAGGACTAATGTGATCACTCAACTTCAAGTCTACAATGGGATTCTAAATTGGAAACATTTACTAATAATCCCTGATTATCATACTTTCAACTAGTAGGAGAAAAGAAAATGGTTGTGGTGGCAGGGGATGTTTTAATGTCTTCTTACTGATTGATTAAGATTGGAACTTAAAACAAACAAACACACACATGAGTAGCTTTTCTGTAGAAGAATAAGACAAAAAGCTAGACACAGGAGACCATTTCTGAATTTATGACAGGGAACATGAGGAATTAAGCAATTCCCAGTGCATTTTAAATTTCTGCAGTGGTTCATAGTCCTGTGGGGAGCAATTGACTCTGAGATACAAGCCAAAACACATATCAAATTAAAACTAGCAGCAAATGCTTGGCAGCTCCCTCTCCCTATTGCAAAGTATCTCAAATACAATTTTGCTAACTGCTGTGCAGAACCATCCGGAACTGTTTCTAATTCTATCTTTCCAGTTAGCATCAGTAAAGAACCCAATGACTTTCCATCTTCCAGAAGAGGTGTGAAGCAAATGTTCTGGGCAATAACACACATTTTCTTCTTCCTCACTTGCAGGACAAATAAATTAGTTATTCTCTAACTCATATGCAGTTGGTAACTCTTAACCTGCAGCTTTCAGATTTCCAAATGTTCTGATGCCATGGAGGGGGACTAAAATATATATATGATATAAATATGTTTAGAAACACATTAAAAATGCTCCCTTAAAGTTACTTAAACTCTTTCATGCCAATTGAAATTGACTTTAAAGAT
The DNA here is from genome assembly GCF_035149785.1 of Candoia aspera. Taxonomy (NCBI): domain Eukaryota; kingdom Metazoa; phylum Chordata; class Lepidosauria; order Squamata; family Candoiidae; genus Candoia; species Candoia aspera. The sequence continues at coordinate 95,739,865 of NC_086154.1, read as the reverse complement.
TAACATATTTTGCATGGGTCACACTTTCTGAAAACTGCAAATTAACAAAAAATGGGAAATGGGATGAATGAATCGATGTGAAAGCAACAAAGCACATACCTCTATCTCTCTAGTCTGACTTCCATAGCACAGACCCCAGTGTGCAAGTTGATGCAGATGGGAGGGTGGGTGGACAGAAACAGAGGCTTCTCCCACTACATTAGCGTATGAGAAAAGCAGGAGGAGAGTGAGATTAGGTATGCAAGTAGTGGTGGGCATTTTTTTCCTGTGTCCATATTGGCTTCATGTGTAAAGCTCAGCTTTTGCTTTGGTTGCCTAAGCTAATATGGAGGGTTGGTTTGGAATAGGTCAGAATAGTCAATAGTCTTCTTGGTCACACTCAAGCAGATGGGCAATAAAAAGCTGCAAAAATAGAGTATCATCCCACAGTCTTAATGTCTGCACGAGCTTACCTGGGGTTCTTCTTCACACAGCTCCTGTTCCTGGGAAGGGGGATTCTTGACGGAAATATATTGACCTCACATTTTCATTGTACCCTAATGAACTTCATATGCTCAAATGAGGACCTGAGGGAATGACTCTATTATCGGGCCATCACTGAGACCCAGCTGTCAAGTCTTTACCATAGAGCATGACCAGGGAAGCAAGATTCAACCAGAGTTTCATTAATCAAGTATAATCAAGAAATAAGGGGTTAGGTTATAAAAGTTTGGAAAGTGAGTAAGTGAAATTCCCACTCTCATTTATTATGAGTGAATTTGGTAAACAGGTTTTCAGTAAATTGTTTGAAGTTGCTTTTTCTAGAAAGCAAAACTGAAGGACTAACTGCTCTTGCCCCAGATAAGTTTGGCCCTGAAATGTCTAGCTGCTTTTTGCTAGCAATGCTTTCAAACCCTTCCTTTTCTTTCTCAGCCTCAGTGAGTTCAACAGCAGCCTCGTGAAGCTGGAGAAGAGAAATCCTGGTTCAATTCAGTCAAGTAAGTGTGTGTGTGTGGGTGTGTTTTACAAGAAAAAATCCTTACAGGAGTTTTTTGGTAACTAGAATCACCGCTGGTCTATTTAGCTGTATTTGAAACTTTTCCTCAGTGTACCAGTGAAACTGGATGATCTTTCCAATCAATATGAGCTTTCAGTAATTTCCTCCATGAGAAATCCCTGCCCGTATAAAGGCTGCATGAAGATATCTCTCACTCAGTAAAGAAGATTTATGGATCAAAAGCAAGCGCAACGAAGTATCAGCCAAGGGTTGCATGTACACACATACACATGCACACCCACCCCAAACGAAGCTTCTTTATTTATTCAGGGTGTTATTGATTCCAACCCAAGTTTTTAATTTCACACTAAACACCACAATAAAATATTTAAAGCTCCCATATCAAAGCTACTAACAGAGCTATAATTCAGATGGTATTGCCTCATCTCTTTAATATTATGGTCTAACCTTGTAGAAAGGAATGGTGTGCCCCAAAGGATTCGCCATCAGTAATGTCCTTGCGTACCTCTGCACATTCCAACCTTTTCTTGGGGCTTTATTTAGATAACACGGATTAATTAACATTTTAACAGGAAACCTAGATATTTTGCTAGAAGTGAAATACAATTCCATCAAGGCTGAGCAGCAGGGCAGATGCTTCATTGTTTTGGTTTTAAATGTTATTTAGGGGCATCCGTTTTTATATTCACTATATCCATTATTCACGATATCACAATTCTGCTAGAAAATTTTGCTTGATGAGATTTCCATTTCTTCTCTTGGTTTTGCTTCTGTGTTGTAGTTGACTATAGTGACTGAAATCAGCTAGTGACTACTGTTGTGCTTTTTCAGAAAGTGTAATGGGATGACTTTAAAAGTCATTGGCAATCCTTATAGCAGAACCTCCTTTGTAAAAGGCTAGTAATAGCAACAGCAACAGCAGCAGCAACATAATATAATAATCACTGGTAATTTGCATTTATACAACAATTCTTAAAGTTTTGCAGATATGATCACTCATATAGTAGCTGGGCGTAAAGAGTTAAGGAAGATGATTTTGACAGAGATTTTCAGAAAGCATTGCCTAGACAAAAGCGGCTGAAGCATTTTTTAAGTCCAGAACTACAAGATAACATTTGTGTTTTTTCAATAAGTTTTTATTAAAAATTATATCAAAGAGACAAAACTAATAGAAGAACTTAATACAAAAATACATTGAAAAAAGAAAAAAAGAAAAACATATTAAAGAAGTGCAGAAAAAATCCCCCCCCCCAAAAAGAAACAAAAGAAAAAGAAAAGAAGAAGAGGGAAAGAAGAAGAAGAAGAAACTTTCCCTTCATCCCCAGCAAGGGTATTCAACATTAGCAACTTATCACTGCCTCTTAAAATACAATGAAATACATCTTCATTCCATATCTCACCCCATTTTCTATAAACTCATCTCTAAATCATCAGCTCTCCTTATTAATCAGCAAAGGTCCAGTAAGTTAACAGAAAGACCTAACAACATAAATATATAGTCCCTTTCCATTTAAACAAAATCCCTCTAATATTTCTCTTTAGTAATCAAAATCTAATCCAAATTAATAATTAAACATTACAAAAAAAATTAAAGACTATTAAAGATTACCAGAAATAGTAACCTCTTATTTACATATCAAAAATAATAAAGTAGATATTGCAAACTAATCCATTATACCCAGTTGAACCTTTCCCAAAAGAACTATCCAGGCAAGGTAACCATTAAGCATCACCAGAGATAGCAACTCATTATTTAATCATGATCAAATAAACCAATTCTGTATTTTTTTCTTCTTCCTCCCATCAATCCTTAAGTCCCATAAATAAAGTTTTAACTTCTGCTTTCTTCTACTATCCTTGTCCCTTCTCTTGGAATTCTTGTCATCTTTATCCAAGTCCATTTGTAATTTCTGTGTAGTAACTCCAATAGATCTGTTATATTCCTATTTAAAAAGGTAATCCACGTCACTCTTTTGACACATTATTTGTATGTCTTTTTAATTTTTTTAAATGACCGTCCAATTCCATTTGTAAATCCAATATTTCCATCCCTTTCTTATAGGTTATAATTGTTAACCTTAACCATTTTGGTTATCTTCAAAGGGACTTGTTCTTCTTCAATAACAACTTTTGGCTCCAGTATAGAGTTAAATAACTAAAGCACTTATTGGGCCCACATAACTAATGTTTTCTTTAAAGTAGCCATCTGGTGTCCTCTAGTGATCAACCTTCAAAGTCTTGTTATCAGCTTGGAATGTAAACAAAAAAAAAATGTTCCCATGCGAGAGGATCTTTAATTAACTTCAAAGTCTTGCTTTAAATAAATTTTGGCCAAACCCTTAGCATTTAAAAACTTCCCCAAAACAACATTCTAATCACTCTTTTGCTGTATATTGCAAAAAATAAAGATCTTACAAAGCTAGAAACACATAATTTTCTTTCTGTTTAAATAAATTGAAGAGAAACTCACCTAGTGAATGCTAAACTTGCAGTTCTGAAGATTTTTCAATCTTAAAGAAACAATTAAAAAAAAAAATAAAACTCCAAAGTGATTAAAAAGATGAGGTTTGGTCAAAACTTGAATCCATGAAAAGCTTCATTAATGGCTCAGAGCATGATGGAACCTGCGACTTCCAGCTGATTGCAAGTGACTGCAAAACATTGGTTTCTGCCATTTACTCTCAAATAAGCAGCTGTCTGGAGTACATATGGGTAATCTCAAGATCTTTCTTTGATTCAGAAAGAATTTTAGTAGTCTGCCTTTTCGGCTGTAATACCCCCCGGCGATCTGTGGAGCAGAGAAAATGCATGGCGTTAGTTCTCCATTGCTCACTGGAAGTCTAGAACTACAAGATAACATTTGGAAGAAGATCAGGCAGACATCTCCCTAATTCACTGAAGGAAACCAATAATGGATACAGTACTAAAAGAAGAACCAGTGGTTCCAGTGATTCTACAAATTCCTTCCTCTTCCGGCTTCATATGTTGTTTGCTGCTACAAAGATTGCAAGAAGATGACCTAGACCAGCGTTTTTCAACCTTTTGACCCTGGAGGAACCCTTGAAATATTTTTCAGGCTCTGCACATTCAGGCTCAAATATATAGCAGAAGTTACAAAATTATTATATTCATTTCATGTGTAGGCCTGTATATATGCACTAACAGTGTTCTTAAACTAAAAATAAAGAATGAAACTTACCTCTTTAATGTGAAGTTGTCCAAATTTGAAATATTTTTTAAAATAAATTGTGATCTCCCAGGGAACCCCTAGGGACCTCTTGCAGAACCCTAGGGTTCCACAGAACCCTGGTTGAGAAACCCTGACCTAGACTGTCCATCTGGGAAGCACTGAGTGGGTTGGATTACCTACTCAGAAGATACTGGTCTTGGGGATTGCCTTCTGCCTGGGGAGTAGGGACAGAAGATATCTTGTCTAATTCTTTGATTCTGGTACTTGGCTGGTTAAAGTTTAATTATCTGTGAAATCAAAAACTGAAAAACTGATCCATAAGTTCAAGGCCGTTTTAGGACATTAGCTTTTTTTAAAAGTGTTTTAGCAGACCACTTTTTCTGTAATTATTTTCAGAAAATTCCTGCTGTTGCAATGTTAAGCCAAATACAGTATTTTGTTCTTTTGACTGCAGGAGACCAAGACCATTTTGGTATTACGTGAAAATTAGGTCTTCACAAACATGCCTTTTCCTTAGCTTTTCAGCACCTTTTTCCAGTTCTTTCAACAGGAAAATAATTCTAAAATTTTAACATAGAGTTCATTGCTTATATAGGTTGCTGGAAATATTTATTCAGCACCAGGAAATGGACAGAAATTACATTTTTTCCACTTCCCTGGGGAAAAGTGGAATGATTTCTGCTTTCAAATGGGAATCTATTATATCCACAATCACCACATGTATGTGTTCATAGCTAGAATAGCCTCTCTAAAGAACCTTGTTTTTCTTTTACAAAACAAGGACAGAGGAAGAAGAATTAGAAAACCTTCTTAGACATTAAACATTTGTGGGTGCCAGAGTTCTGCAGGGTATTTGTACTTAGAATGCTAAAGAAATTTGCTTAATTTGGATTTTAATGCATATTTACCAGATTAGTACTTCCTGAATCTATATATATACAGAGGTACTGTTATTTTTTTATTATGTATCTTTTATTTCCTAATTTGGGGATACTGGTTTTGAACAGTTTTGAACAGCTGCATGGAAATAAATTCTTCTTTCACTGTATCTATAAAATATGTAAAATATGTTTCTTAGTACAAATTGGCATTATTACAGTATTAGGGTATATTTCCCTAATATACACACTTTCAAATGCATTTTAAAAAATGGAGAGTGCCTAGCCAAATTTGAAAAAGTATGTCTTTTGAAGGTGAATTATTTCAGTTAGAGGATGTAGTTTGAACCTGTGCTTTTAGTCCACCAAGTCACAGCCTGTGGTTAGGGGACCTTTGGTGGAACGCAACAATACTGCAGTGATTTCTGTTTTTTTTTTTCTTTTTTAAAACAGCCCACAACTTGAAAGTTTGCATATATTGGTGTTCTTACTAGTAATCCCTTGAGACTGTGATGAGAAGTTTTGAACAGCTGCATGGAAATAAATTCTTCTTTCACTGTATCTATAAAATATGTAAAATATGTTTCTTAGTGTAAGGATTGCCTACCCTAATAGACTCAGACTCACAAGCAGGAACTTAATGATATCTGATTTATTAAAGAATAGTATGCAAATACAGAGAAAGCTGAGAATGAGCAAAAGCACGCCAAATACAAACCAAAAACCCTCGGCTCAAACGTAATCCCTCCCCTCGCCCTGCCATTGCAAACTCCCCCCCCCCCACCCAGGTGCTGGTAACTGTTTCTGCTGATGTCCTGGGAAAGGAACCTTGAACACACGAGATAACCCAAACACATTCCAATCCAGCGGCTAACATATAACAATCCTACGAGATGGAATCCTCCTCCCCACCCAGACGAAACACCCATCAGCCAAATGACATGCGAAATGTTACGATGTAATGGTAACATTGGAATGGTGAACATGACATACCGCCCCTCCCCCAAAACACTAAGGAGCAGGTTTCAGAGGATAAGCTAGATGAAAGTGTCTAACAAAAACAGGAGATTGAACATCACGGGCAGACACCCACTCAGGGTGGGGAAAGTGTTTCCACTAAATGAGGTACTGCAGGGTGCCACAAAGTCTGTGAGAATCGAGGACCTCCTTCACCTCAAAATGTTGCTGTCCATCAATCATGATCAGAGCAGGAGGTGGGGGTTGTGGATGCCAGTGATCAGAGTGGTTGACAGGGTTGAGCAAGCTGCAATGAAAAACAGGATGTAAACGTTTCAGATTGTGTGGCAAATCCAGTTTAAACGTGACAGGGTTCACAACCCCCACAATGGGAAAAGGACCAACAAACTTAGGAGCCAACTTCTTCGAGGGCTGAGGGGACTTAATGAACTTGGTGGAAAGGTAGACCTTATCACCAACTTTAAAATCAGGTTGAAGGGCCCGTCCCTTATCAGCGTGCAGTTTATAAGCAGATTGGGCATCAGCCAATGCTTGCTGAATCACTGGCCATGAATCTGCCAGTTGAGCAGCCCAATCAGACGCAGCGCAGGACTGCGCGGGGGGTTGAGGCAACTCAGGAATGGGGACAAAATCCCGTCCAAAAACAATATGGAAAGGGGTGTGTCCTGTGCTCTGATGGATGGCGTTGTTATAAGCCACCTCAGCAAAAGGTAGCAGATCAACCCAATTATCCTGCTGATAGTTACAAATGCCCTCAAAAATTGCTCCAGGGTCGAATTAAGAACCTCCGTAGATCCGTCAGTCTCTGGATGCGATGCAGTGGACAATGCCTGTTTGGTGCCCACCAGCTTCAAAAATGCCTTCCAAAATTGGGAAGTGAACTGTGTCCCGCGGTCCGTGACCAAGCGGGAGGGGCTCCCGTGAATCTGGTAGATGTGGATTAGAAAAAGGCGGGCCAATTGCTGAGCAGACAGAATAGAAGCACATGGAATGAAATGGGCTTGCTTGGAAAAGTAGTCTTTTACCACCCAAATCACAGTCTTTCTCTGACTAGGAGGCAAATCCACAATGAAGTCCATAGAAACCGCCTCCCAAGGATGGGAGGGGCTGGCCACCGGCTGCAGCAGCCCTTGCGGTTTACCCCCCTTCCGTTTTGACATGGCACAGACAGAACAAGAAGCAACATAACTTTTTATGTCATGTCTTAATGTGGGCCACCAAAATTGGCAGCATACCAGATGCAAGGTTTTGACAAACCCAAAATGACCAGCCACTTTATCATCATGAGACCTATTCAAAATTTCCCTTCGTAAACTGTCAGGGACATAGAGGCGGTTTTGCTTCCAAGCTAAGCCTCTGTCAAATGTAACATTGTCTCTGTTCGCTTGCAACCAAGTATCAGATTTCACCTCTAGCAGAAACTGTTGTTGCAATTGCGAGGGAACCGGCGTCCTTCCCCCAGCTGGTGAAACTGAAGCTGGAGGCAGCTGCGCATGAGTTTGACTGCGTGTGACAGCTTGCAAACCCAATTGGGGTTCTGTCCACACTGTACCCACCATGTCAGGTGCCTGGACCGAATCCTGGGGCAGGCAGGAAAGTGCATCAGCTAGGAAGTTTTTCTTGCCTGGAATGAATTTCAACTTAAAGTCAAAGTGACTAAAAAATTGAGCCCAGCGGATCTGCTTAGGACTGAGCTTACGGGGTGTGCTGAGTGCTTCCAAATTTTTATGGTCAGTCCAAACCTCAAAAGGACATTTAGCCCCCTCTAAGAGGTGGCACCATGCCTCCAAAGCAGCCTTGACTGCAAAAGCTTCTTTTCCCCAAACATGCCAACAACTTTCCATTTTGGAAAATTTCCGGGACAGATACGCACATGGCTTTAGGCGGTTGTCAGCATCCACTTGCAGCAAGAGTACTCCAATTGAGAAATCGGAAGCATCCTGTCATGAGTGCCGTTGAGCTGAAGTCATCAGCGCAATGGCACACATGACAATAGCAAGGAAACAGGAGAAGGGGCTCAAGATAAGTAGCCATCAACTCACAACGACTAACGGCCAACAAACAATAGCTAAACGGATCACGGAGCACACCCAAGCCATCAGCGCTAATACAACCGAGATCGCCCAGCTGACAGCAGTCACCGGATGAATAGAAAACCCGATGATGGGCGATCCCGGAACGCCAGCGGGGCCTCGCAACCCCTCACCCACCGGCAGGGCAACGTATTGGACAAAGGGGGGTGACGTGACCGCGAGTGAGGGGGCGCTGACTGGCGCGGGGTATTTAAACCCCGCACCGGCGCGCTCCTGTCACTCTCAGCTTTTTTCCCGACGCTGTACCTGCGCTGAGAATAAACCAGAGCCTGATCCACCAAACCAGTGTCTGAGCATTATTCGAAGGTAGGCAGCGCATGACACGTCCACTTGAACTACAAAGGGTTTAGTGGGATCAGGGTGTTGAAGAATGGGTTCAGCAGTGAACAGGCTTTTGAGTTTGTCAAAAGCCAACTGGCAGTCAGGTGTCCAAGTGAGCAATGGCCCCGGGTTTTTTACCTTGCGTGCATCCCCCAACCCCTTTGTACGTAACAAGTCAGTGAGAGGCAACACAATTTCTGCGAACCCCTGGATGAATTGGCGGTAATAGTTGGAAAACCCAAGAAAACTTTGGAGCTGCCTGCGGGTACGCGGGCGCTCCCACCCCAAAATGGCTTGAATCTTTGCGGGATCCATCTCAATGCCCTTGTCAGAGATCCTGTACCCCAGGTAGTCAAGCTGAGTCTGATGAAATTCACACTTAGAAAGCTTAGCATAGAGCTCAGCCTTTCTCAGTTTGCTAAGCACCTGTTTCACCAAGCGCTCATGTTCCTCTTCCATTTCAGTATAAATCAAAACATCATCCAAATAGACCAGTACACCCTTGAACAAATGTTCATGTAACACTTCATTGATCAATTGCATGAACACCCCTGGTGCCCCCGCCAACCCAAAAGGCAAAGCTTTATACTGAAGAGAACCCAGTGGACAATTGAAAGCAGTCTTCCATTCATTCCCCTCCCGTATAGGGATGCAGAAATAGGTTCCCTGCAAATCCAGCTTAGAGAAGATTTTCCCCTTAGCCAGATGTGCTAACATGTCTTTTATTAATGACAGAGGATATTTGTTTAATATCGAGACCTTATTTAATCCGCGGTAATCTGTACAAAGTCTCAATGTCCCATCCTTCTTCGCTCGAAACAAGATGGGGGTGCCCACTGGTGAATTTGCTGGTTCAATAAAACCCCTGGCCACATTTTTGTCCACAAACGCCCTCAACGCCACCAGTTCCTTTTGAGTCATGGCATAAATTTTCGGTTTGGGCAGTTGAGCGTCGGGGACCAACTCTATCACACAGTCAGTTTTCCGATGGGGTGGGAGTTGGTCCACTTCTTTCTCACCAAACACATCCGCAAAGCCTTGGTATTGCTCCGGCAAGCCCTCCAGTGGTGTGACAGCAGAATGCGGGGTTGCTTCCACCACCCTCCCCACTGCAGCCTCTGGAGTGTTGTCCTCCCCAGGGGCTTGATAGAAACCATCCCCAAAAGTCAAAGTCCTGTGCACCCAATTTATATATGGGTTTTGTTGGACCAACCAAGGAATCCCCAGAATGACTAAGGGATGCCCCACAGGGACCACCACAAACGGCAGCCCCTCATGGTGGCTGCCCATTTGCAACGCCACCATGCCCGTGAAATGGGTGACTGGTTTTCCCCCGCTGTAGAACCATCCAGTTGGGTGAAAATCATGGGATGTTGCAGTGGAAAGCTGGGTAACTCCAAAGCAGCCACCACATCAGGGTGCATCAAGCAATGTGAACACCCTGAATCGATCAATGCCCAAACTTAAACGGTTCTTGTGCGGGAGCCTAACTTCACTTTCACGTTCAGTGTGGGATAGTTGCCACTCACCGAAACATGTTCGTGCCTGTCCTCCACCACCTGCCCACAGGCGCTCCTTAGAGCAGGTGGCTGGCATTTCCCGCCGGCTGGTGTAGATCAGGCTCCCACTCGCACCCGAAGTAAGAAACCTCCTCCACTTCAGTTTCAGCCCTGGCTGCCTTCATTTTCCTGGGTAGGGAGGGAGATTTCCCTGTCGGCTTCCCCAAACGATCATCGGTCTTGCCCTTCGGGCACGCCGCCGCTCGGTGACCTTCCTTTCCACATTGGAGGCACTGCCCTTTCACATAGCGGTGCTCCCTCTCCTCCTCCCAGGCACGTTGACTGGACTTTCCAGTGGGCGCAGCAGGGTGGGAACCCTTGCTGAGCCCGGAATATCTCATCACCTTCCTGTGAGCGAAGGTTTCATGGGTATGCTCAGCCTTCCATGCCAACTGCATCCATTCATACAGGGTATCTGGGTCGTCCCTACCGAGCGACCACCTCAGGACCTCCATGTTCAGACCATCCTTAAAAAGTTCTATTAAGGTAGATTGGGACCAATCCTCAACCTTCCCAGTCAGAGCCTTAAATTCCAGAGCATAGTCCGCTACTGATCATGGCCCCTGGCTAAGCTCCCTCAGTGCCCGTTTTGCCCTTTCTTTAGCTACCGGGTCTTCAAAGTGTAGCTTCAATGCCCACAGGAATTCTTCAAACTCCTCCAGTTCAGGGGCATCCGATTGACATAACTGCACATACCAATCGGCAGCCCGCCCCTTGAGCTTAGTGGCAATGGCATTAATCTTGGCTCTTTCTGAATGAAAATACGGTTTCCATTCATCCACATAACTCCTTGCATTGGTAAGGAAGAATGATAGCTTAGTTGGATCTCCATCAAATTTAACTGTAAAGTCCTTAACCCCCACTCCAGGGGGGTCCCTTCGCCACAACTGGGCAGTCGGACTTTCTTCTAGCTCCCAGGGATCTCTGCTCTCGAGGAGGGGGCCTTGAAATTCGCACCCTCGGTGCCCTTGCCTCTTCTCTGTGCCAGGTCCTAATCCTTTCCTCCGAAGAAGGTGGGGGCAAAGAAGGAGACGAATGCCTATTACTAGACTCCTCTCTCCTCCTCTCCTGGGGATCCCAGTCCATTGATATTTTCTGAAGCATAAATTCTATTGACTCCAATTTGGGGAGAGTGGAAGGCAAAAGGAAGAGGGACCGACCAAGGGCAAGATGGATGGATGATATTCTAGAGGTGATGGATTCATCCCTGGGGGAGCTGGGGGTGTTGACCGACAGGAAGCTCTGGCGTGGGCTGGTCCATGAAGTCACGAAGAGTCGGAAGCGACTAAACGAATAAACAACAACCAATTTGGCCTCCACCAGTCTTATACGGTCAGGGGTTTGGGAATTCTCCTTTCCCTCCTGTCTCACCACAGTTGGGGAACTCGGGTACTGCTGTTTCCAAGACGTTTTGGATGTCCCTGGTAGGGGTCCCTGGGTTTCATCCCAGGTGGTCAGTTCTCCTGGCAACTCGCCGGTTGGTTCAAGGGGCTCTTTTACCTCCAACCTCCTCTTCTCCCAGGCTGGAGCTCGACACCTCCCAAATTTCTGAGAGCTCCCGAGTAGGGACCCTCTCTGTTCTTATCACCATGGAGTCGGGTTCCCCCTTGCTCGATTCCTCGCTTTCCGCGGTTTGGGGATTTGGTTTGCTCATCGCTAGCACTTCTCCCTCACAAAATAAATCTGGAAAGGGGCTAATGGAAAATTTTTTGAGATTCTCAGCTTTATGTAAGGATTGCCTACCCTAACAGACTCAGACTCACAAGCAGGAACTTAATGATATCTGATTTATTAAAGAATAGTATGCAAATACAGAGAAAGCTGAGAATGAGCAAAAGCGTGCCAAATACAAACCAAAAACCCTCGGCTCAAACGTAATCCCTCCCCTCGCCCTGCCATTGCAAACTCCCACCACCACCACCACGTGCTGGTAACTGTCTCTGCTGATGTCCTGGGAAAGGAACCTTGAACACACGAGATAACCCAAACACATTCCAATCCAGCGGCTAACATATAACAATCCCACGAGATGGAATCCTCCTCCCTGCCCAGATGAAACACTCATCAGCCAAATGACATGCGAAACGTTACGATGTAATGGTAACATTGGAACAGTGAACATGACACTTAGTGTATTTCTAGGAAACAGTTAACCATTATCTCTGTTCATGTACACATTAATTTATTGTGCTTTTAGTTAATCGCTCTGCTTAGAACTGGGCACTAGGAAACTCATACAATAAATAATAACACCAAAATGCTTGGTACCAACCATTCAACTGAAACAATGCAATAACCATCAGCATATTTGGGCACATCTATGGCTAGGTGTTGGCAAAGCCAGGCCTCACTTATTTTAAGTGAGAATATAAATGTCTACTTATCATTGTTCTGGTTCAGCAACAGGCATTACAGAATAAATCTTTTTCAGTAGTTTAGGATTCTGCAGGATCTATTTGCACATTACCATACAATCTGTTGTATGGGAAAGACAAATATATTTATTTATATATGCTTTCACAAATATGCTGCAATTCTCATGGAGTGCACAGGTAGTTCATTGGCTACTTAACCATCCATGAACTTTGAAATTTGTCAGAATGCCAGGCAGTCAGGTATTACCATTCTGGGACTATTTAGAATGGATCTGAAGTAACATCATACTAATACATCCCACTGTTTGAAGAGCATTATTTATTGTCAAAGGCAACAGAAAGCAGGAATGGGTGGAACAAAACTATGTTCTGGTGCAATGGTAACCTTAAAGGGAGAGCAGTTCCAAAAAAATGAATGAAGACACTTTGAAAAAGTGTTGCTTTCCTGGCACAGCTGAGAAATCTGTGGCCTCCTGTTAAGCTAAACCACAACACCCAGCAGACCAGCATGTCAAGTGGTGAGAGATCCTGGGGGATAATTCAGTAACAGATGGGGAAGGATAAAGTCTACACCTGTGTTACAGAATTATCTTCATTATGAGCTTCTTCTAGAAGAGGTTTTCAAGATTGTGTTGTTTTTACCAGTGTGGAAAATAATTATAACTTCACTTCAAGCAGTGAGAAAACTCAGTATTTTGTGGATTAAAGATGTCCATGAGATAAATTTAACCTTTGGAAGTTGTGCTGTTTCAATTCCTACTGCATTCTTCTTTGAGCCCATTTTCACATGAGTTAGTAGCTACATGAGGCTATGGAAAGTCACTTCAGTGTTAAAAAATGTTACTTAACACCTAGAGTTTAAAATAACTTCTTATTTTCCCCATCGCATTGAAGTCACTTGAGCTTTATTCCACTTTATAATCCATGTTATTGGGAAGGTTTTCCTGTAGATTCTTTCCTTCTTCCTGATATACTCAGTGATTCATAAGAAAATCTCTTCTAGACAAATCTATAAAAATCTACTACCTAATGAAACACCATAATGTTCCCTAAATTCTGCACAAACTGAATTGTACACAAATGAAGTAATCTATACGATTCTTCAAAAATCACTGTGTGGAATTACTGAAAAGTGTTAAATATAGCTTCCATGGCCTTGACACTTGTACTTTATTAATCTCAGAAATATCTGGTCAAAATTCAAGATTTGATTCCAAGTGAGGCAAGCAAAATGTATTTAGACATAATGCCACAGTGTGCCAATAGTATTACTGCAACATATTGTATTACTCAGCACTAAGCAAAGTGATTCTGATGTTGCCAGTGATTTCTTTTCAATTCAAAAGTTGACCCCATTAGGAATGAGCTGAGCTGCTGATATTGGCTTTATTGTTTTTAATTCTGGATTGAGCAAAAATGACTGCATGAAAATACATACACATGACTATGGATCTTTGTGTACATTTTTCTTAATTTTTGCCTTAATTTGTACACATATTTTCTAGTGTGCACTTTTTGCACACATTTTTTTTCATAATTTGATATACACAGACACCACTGATAAGAGTATTATAGATGGAATTTACCTTATAATATTTATGTGTACTCTGTTTTAATTACATTTATGCATATTTATGTGTTTTTTTAAAAGAAAATTATAGCTTCATATATTTCTAGAGCAGACCTTCATAACTTATAGCCTTCCATGCCAAATATATCCCCTTGACCTAGTAAATGTGTATTGTGGTTTGTCAGGTTCTTGACAAGTCCCATTCTTCATTCTAGGAAAATAGTAGAACAAAAATAAAAATATGGACTGTATTTATTCATAACTTTGGATATTCTGATAACTTTTGAGACTTATTTACATATGTATATTAAACCAGCTTATCAGTCACCCTGCCCATGAAAAAGGATAGTCCAAACCATATTTCATAACTATAAAATTAAGTCAATTGCTAAGAAAACTAAATCAGGAATTTAATCAAGAACATTTTCCCAAACAGCCACTTATAATCAGAGTTATCCTACAGCTGAAGCATGGAGAAGCTATTGGGAGTGGTATAATTTCCACTAAAGATGTGAAAACGAATGGCCCTTGATTTGATCAATTACTTTTGGATCCCTGAAGAGTGGGGCCAGACTATTGTAATACCTTCCAAACTGGGGATAAGTCTGACTGGGCTTATTTCTTCTAATTAAATGCTTCATGATGATACCCGGTCATGCAGAGGGGGCATGTTACAGACCCCGTCTACAAGAGTATGCCTGGCATGGCCCAGGAAGCAGGTCTTCTCTGTAGTGGCTCCTGCCCTTTGGAACACTGTTCCCGCAGAGGTAAGGCAAGTCCCCTCTCTCCTGGCCTTCTGGAAAAGGTTGAAAACCTGGCTCTGTCATCTCGCTTGGGGTGGGAAGGGTAGTAGTCATTCTTGGGGATGGCTGGTGCCTTAAAGTGGTCCTCATATACACATGAATTGAATTAGAACTTTTACTGCCATCCGGATTTTATTTTATTTTATTTTATTTTATTTTATTTTATATTTATATTTATATTTATATTTTGTATTTATATTTTATGTATTAATTGTGGTTTTATTGTATTTTAATTTTTTTAGCTATATTGTAAACAGCCCAGAGTCCCTCTTTCAGGGGGAGATGGGTGGTAGCTAAATTTGATAAATAAATACAATAAATACCCAAATACAGGTTATAAATTAGAGCAAAGGCTACTTATCTGTTGAAATCCCCATTCAATAAGAGTCAAGCAAGGTTGTAATTTGGCTACTGTCCTTCTTAATATCTATTTGAATGTTAAAGGTAAAGGTAAAGGTTTCCCTTGACGTAAAGTCCAGTCGTGTCCGACTCTAGGGGGCGGTGCTCATCTCCGTTTCAAAGCCTTGGAGCCGGCGTTGTCCCTAGGGACACTTCCGGGTCATGTGGCCAGCATGACTCACGGAACGCCGTTACCTTCCCGCCGAAGCGGTACCAATTAATCTACTCACATTTGCATGTTTTCGAACTGCTTGGTGTGCAGGAGCTGGGATGAGCAACGGGAGCTCACCCCGCCACGCGGTTTCGAACCGCCGACCTTCCGATCGACAGCTCAGCGGTTTAACCCGCAGCGCCACCGCATCCCATTTGAATGTTACGGTGTCTAAATGGAGTTTCATACTCCAGGAGTAACAGAGCAGTCCATATCTATGCTTTGAATGTTGCCAAGGCAGCCAAATTGCCAAGCAAACTACTTGAGTTGCCCTGAGGGAAAGTCTTTGGCTTCTTCCCTTATATTGCAAATATAGCAAATTAGTTGTAAATTATATTAAAATGAAGTCATAGAAGAAATTTAGATCCCTCAAAGAACCTTTTCTGTTCTCTGGCATTTGGAGGAAGCCCATAAGGTCTGCTTCCAATAATGCTTGAAAAAGTTTCAAATCCATCCTAAGATTTCTTTTTCTTTTTCCAGAATGGCATTTATATACCACTGCCTTTAAAGTATTTGAAGCCTGCTGATACATAATATCAAGAAGTCTTACGTATAACTGGCTGTCTTTTTTTTTCATGAGGGGTATGCCTTTGAGTCAGTCTTGACTCCTGGTGACTGCCTGGACAATTCCCTGAAGCTTTCTTGGCAAGATTTCAGAAGTGGTTTGCTATTGCCTCCTTCCTAGGGCTGAGAGAGAGGGACTGGCCCAAGGTCACAGAGTTGGCTTCATGTCTAAGGTGGGACTAGAACTCACAATCTCCTGTTTCTAGCCCGACACCTTAACCACTACCCCAAATAGGAGGAGACTATTTAAAAGGTCCTTTCTTTCCTTTTTCTTACCCCATGCCTTAATTTCTTTGGCTTACTGTTTCTTGCTCCTTTTCTGCATCGGGCACATTGCTTGCTGTGATGGATATTTATGTATGTGACACTGTAACTGCATTTGCACTTTCCCTTTCTCTGTCAATCCAAGGAAGTCATGGGGCAAGTGTTCAAGCATGAGTCCTCATTACCTCCTCATGTTTTTTAATGCATGAACAGGCTTTAGATAAATTGTGTTTCAAGTTGTGCATCAGATCTTAGTTTCTGATTACTGGCTTGTCAAAGTCTGCACTACTTGATGCAGCTCTGGTGTTGTAGGTGACTTCCTATTAATGATGCATGAGAAGAGAGTTTGGGGAAGAACTGGTCTTCTTCCAACACATTTTTAAAAAAAGCAAAGGGAAAATGGTGAATGAAGAAATAAAGACAGCAAAGGAATTGAGGCAGAAAAAAGTTTACAGGAAGTGTACAGCCCCTTAATGGCGACATCAACTTTAAAAAGAGTAGTTTAAGAATGATTCTGTTAACAAAATGTCAAAGGGATGTATTTTCCTCATCTCCTGTAATTTGTAGTATCTTTGAAACAACATACACCGTACAAACAAGATCCTAAATTTGGTCCAATAACTACAAAATTAAGGATATAGGAGAAGGTCACACTATTAGTCAGTGCTAAAATAAGCAGCATTAAACATCTGTCATTATTTTTAACCATTCAGGAATCAGGAGTAGCCATAGCTCAGGGAAGAACACAGGCTTGGCTAATGGTTGATTTCCAAGTTTTAATCCCTCAGATTTTTAGTTTACAACAGGTCCAGGGCTTTGGAAGATCTGATAGCTGAAGTTGGGCTTCTGTTCAAACAAACATTCTTACATTGTAGGATTGTTGAAAGTGTTTGAAAATAATAGTTAAACAGCTTCTCGGTCTGCAATTAAAATTGCAGAAATTATTATAATAAATTGGATAACATATCACTGGAGGAAGTAAAAACAAATGCAGCTAAGTGGCAGTTCATATAAGGAGAAGTAGATGGTCTCTGAAGTCCATCAGAGCCAATGTTCAATGGCCAATGATGAGCACATTCCCATTCACTCAGTACAATTTCTCAAAAATGATTGTTACCTGGAGTAGTAATGCCAAACAATTGCCCATCCAAGGTGGGATGCTAAGTATAAAAAAAGTCAGCTATTCAGGTGGAGGTTTATCTTAATTCTCTGGATGAAATAACTGGAATCTGCCAGGCTCTCAGGTGAATGATAATGAAGACACTGAGGAACCCCTGAAGGGATCAGGTTAGAACTGGGGGTGAGGAGAAGAAGGATCAGAGGAATCTGCTGGTTGAGGAAGGGAGAAGAAAGCCCAATTTGACTTCCAATCAATTGTTGTAGGAGTTGTACCGTAGAGGGAAAATATATATTTATGTTAGGTTATTTTGTTTTCTTTGATGGACACTTTCTTACTTTGTACTGCTGGATGTTGTTTGTAGAGCTTTTTCAATTGCAAAAAAATAATGGGGAAGCAGATTATCTTTGTAGGTTGAATTGGATATTCATCAGGAAATTATACAGAATGCCAAAAGGCAGGAATGGGACTTGTACAATTCAAGAATTTTGAGGAGCAAAACTGGGACACTGATGGATTAGCATGCCATACGAACAACTCATCCAACTGTTACAGGTTCATAATTGAGCAGGACACTTTTTTTGTTCTTAAATTTTGAATTCCTTGCACCAGTCATTAATTAACTGACTTTTATGGAATGTGTCTTTGAAGAGGGGGTGATGTGGTGGATTTCGGCAGTGCTGCTGGTTCTCAGGAAGGTGGAAACACATTCCAAGGAGGTGGAGAGGATAAGAGGAGGCATAGTCTGGGAGGCAATGGTGGGAAAATGAAGAGGTTCAGAATAGCGCCTCCCTAGAGCTCTCCCGGCTTATTTTCTTTTAGGTTAGGTAGAGTAGCTTTAGTTTGGCAAGATTCTGGCTGTACAGTGTGAGCAAATAAAGAACTGAAGTTTGAATGGACTGATTGTCTGTTGTTCTTGGGCTGGGCCTGACACTGATTTTAGTTTAAGGGGATGGTAAGCTCCCCAGTCTTCAGCAAAGGATCGTTACCTTGTTGTGGTGCTGGAGCTTGAGCACCTCAATGATACCATGAGCTAAACCGTGAAGGGCCATCCAAGATGGGAAGGTCATGACAGAGAGGTCAGACTAAATGCGATCCCTGGGGAAGGTAATGGCAACCCACCCCAGTATTCTTGCCGTGAAAACTAAATGGATCAGTACAACCAGAGATATGTCGGTATACCATCGGAAGATGAGACCCCCAGGTCGGAAGAGGGTCAAAATGCTACTGGGGAGGAACAGAGGATGAGTTCAACTAGCCCCAGACGTGATGACGCAGCTAGCTCAAAGCCGAAAGGATGGCTAGCGGCCGACAGTGCTGGTGGTTAACGGCGAATCCGACGTTCTAAGGATCAACACGCCATTGGAACCTGGAATGTAAGATCTATGAGCCAGGGCAAATTGGATGTGGTTATTGGGAGATGTCAAGATTAAAGATAGACATTTTAAGGCATCAGTGAACTGAAATGGACTGGAATGGGCCACTTCACATCAAATGACCACCAGATCTACTACTGTGGACAAGGGGACCACAGACGAAATGGAGTAGCTTTCATAATTAATAGTAAAGTGGCTAAAGCAGTGCTTGGATACAATCCAAAAAACGATAGAATGATCTCAATTTGAATTCAGGGCAAGCCATCTAACATCACAGTGATCCAAATATACGCCCCAACCACAGATGCTGAAGAAGCTGAAGTAGAGCAGTTCTATGAGGATCTGCAGCACCTACTGGACAACACGCCTAAAAGAGATGTTATTTTCATCATGGGAGACTGGAATGCTAAGGTGGGCAGTCAAATGACAGCTGGAATTACAGGTAAGCATGGCCTGGGAGAACAAAACGAAGCAGGACATAGGCTGATAGAATTTTGCCAAGACAACTCAATGTGCATAACAAACACTCTCTTCCAGCAACCTAAGAGATGGCTTTATACATGGACTTCCCCAGATGGACAACACTGAAATCAGATTGACTACATCCTTTGCAGCCAAAGGTGAGGGACATCTACACAGTCGGTAAAAACAAGACCTGGAGCTGACTGTAGTTCTGATCACGAACTTCTTATTGCACAATTTAGGATCAGACTAAAGAGATTAGGGAAGACCCACAGATCAGCTAGATATGAGCTCACTAATATTCCTAAGGAATATGCAGTGGAAGTGAAGAATCAATTTAAGGGACTGGACATAGTAGATAGGCTCCCGGAAGAACTATGGACAGAAGTTCGCAACATTGTTCAGGAGGTGGCAACAAAATGCATCCCAAAGAAAGAGAAAACCAAGAAGGCAAAATGGCTGTCTGCTGAGACACTAGAAGTAGCCCAAGAAAGAAGGAAAGCAAAAGGCAACAGTGATAGGGGGAGATATGTCCAGTTAAATGCAAAATTCCAGAGGTTAGCCAGAAGAGATAAGGAATTATTTTTAAACAAGCAATGTGCGGAAGTGGAAGAAGACAATAGAATAGGAAGGACAAGAGACCTCTTCCAGAAAATCAGAAACATCGGAGGTAAATTCCAGGCCAAAATGGGTATGATCAAAAACAAAGATGGCAAGGACCTAACAGAAGAAGAAGAGATCAAGAAAAGGTGGCAAGAATATACAGAAGAGCTGTATAGGAAGGATAACAATATCGGGGATAGCTTTGATGGTGTGGTCAGTGAGCTAGAGCCAGACATCCTGAAGAGTGAGGTTGAATGGGCCTTAAGAAGCATTGCTAATAACAAGGCAGCAGGAGACGACGGCATCCCAGCTGAACTGTTCAAAGTCTTGCAAGATGATGCTGTCAAGGTAATGCATGCTATATGCCAGCAAATTTAGAAAACACAAGAATGGCCATCAGATTGGAAAAAACTCAACTTATATCCCCATACCAAAAAAGGGCAACACTAAAGAATGTTCAAACTATCAAACAGTGGCACTCATTTCACATGCCAGTAAGGTAATGCTCAAGATCCTGCAAGGTAGAGCCCAGCAATTCATGGAGCAAGAATTGCCAGATGTACAAGCTGGGTTTAGAAAAGGCAGAGGAACTAGTGACCAAATTGCCAATATCCGATGGATAATGGAAAAAGCCAGGGAGTTTCAGAAAAACATCTATTTCTGTTTTCTTGACTATTCTAAAGCCTTTGACTGTGTGTACCATAACAAATTGTGGCAAGTTCTTAGTGGTATGGGGATACCAAGTCATCTTGTATGCCTCCTGAAGAATCTGTATAACAACCAAGTAGCAACAGTAAGAACAGACCACGGAACAACGGACTGGTTTAAGATTGGGGAAGGAGTATGGTGGGGTTGTATACTCTCACCCTACCTATTCAACTTGAACGCAGAACACATCATACAATGTGCTGGGCTTGAGGAATCCAAGGCTTGGGTTAAAATTGCTGGAAGAAACATTAACAATCTCAGATATGCATATGATACCACTTTGATGGCTGAAAGCGAAGAAGGACTGAGGAGCCTTATGATGAAGGTGAAAGGAGAAAGTGCAAAAGCTGGCTTGCGGCTAAACCTCCAAAAAACCAAGATTATGGCAACCAGCTAGATTGGTAACTGGCAAATAGAGGGAGAAAATGTAGAAGCAGTGAAAGACTTTGTATTTCTAGGTGCGAAGATTACTGCCGACGCTGACTGCAGTCAGGAAATCAGAAGACGCTTAATCCTTGGGAGAAGAGCAATGACAAATCTCGATAAAATAATTAAGAGCAGAGACATCACACTGACAACAAAGGCCCGCATAGTTAAAGCAATGGTGTTCCCCATAGTAACATATGGCTGCGAGAGCTGGAAGGCTGAGCGAAGGAAGATCGATGCTTTTGAACTGTGGTGTTGGAGGAAAATTCTGAGAGTGCCTTGGACTGCAAGAAGATCAAACCAGTCCATCCTCCAGGAAATAAAGCCAGACTGCTCACTTGAGGGAATGATATTAAAGGCAAAACTGAAATACTTTGGCCACATAATGAGAAGACAGGACACCCTGGAGAAGATGCTGATGCTAGGGTGAGTGGAGGGCAAAAGGAAGAGGGGCTGACCAAAGGCAAGATGGATGGGTGATATCTAGAGGTGACAGACTCGTCCCTGGGGGAGCTGGGGGTGTTGACGACCGACACGAAGCTCTGGCGTGGGCTGGTCCATGAAGTCATGAAGAGTCAGAAGCAACTAAACGAATAAACAACAACAAGCTCCCCAGTAGTATACTGAAGAATCCATGGTCTTAAAATTTCTAGAAAGAAAAAAGAAATCCAACATGGTGGGGGAGGAAAAATCATTCCTTTTGAGCTTTGGTTGGTAAAGCACAGGAAAAACAAGCTTCACAAAGAGCTCCTCACCCTTGGCATTTGCGTTGATTTGGCACTGGTGTCATATTTGTGTTTCTGTAAAATCATCTTTTTTAGGCAGCTAATTTTTTTTCTACATCAGCTGTGTCTGGAGTTCCACAGGGTTTGGGATTAGGTTTATTTCCAGAAATTCTTGTCTGACCCTGCCATCCCCCCTTTGAACTTGGAGCTCTCTAATAGATTTCACAGCAAATCTTACCAATTCTAGGCAGCTTCTAGACAATTCTTGGCTTCATTTACCCTAGTTTACCAGATTTTTACTTTACCCTGCTTTCTGCTTAACTAACCATTTCCCCTTCTGCCTCCAAGACACTTTGAGACTCTATACTATGACATCTCTTGTTGAAAAATGTACTTGGCTGCCAAATGATGAACTTGTGCTGCCATTACAACTCCCAGTTGGAATGTACAGTATACGGAGCAATGATGTCTCAGCAGCCAGACATCTTTTCATCTTACCAACAGCTGCAAAATGCCCATGGCATGATCTGAAAACATGGCAAAGGGGCTAGAAATTTGTAGAGAGGCAATGACTAAATTTCCTTCCTTCCTTCCTTCCTTCCTTCCTTCCTTCCTTCCTTCCTCCCTCCCTCCCTCCCTCCCTCCCTCCCTTCCCTTTTTGTACTCCTGTACTGATTAGCAAGAAGCACTGATTTGTAAAGGTACACAATGTAGACTAATTCTGCTAGTTTTGCCAGGTATGAATGCATATATTTGATGCCTCTGAACAAATGGAGACGTACACCAAATGTTCTATAATTGCAGCTTTAGGACAGCATACAGATACTGGTTATTCTAATATGAGAATGCAGATGGAATGAGTCTCCCATTCAAGATACAAGAGACCTTAAAGACAGGGGGACAATCTCAGCAGTGTGGGTATGTTAATGCAGAATTCTAATTCACTGTCAAATAATTACTTTTTTCTTAGATGTGCACCTATCTCTAGAATACTTTTAGATGGTTTTAAGGCTGGTATGAAATGCAACAGTCAAGGGAAGAACAAGGAGGGTGATGAGTTCCATTTTTACTTTTAATTATTAATGAAGTTATTTGGCAAACTTTGGGGTGGGCCTGAAGCAGTCCACAGCTGTTGTGGGGCACTTCTCTGGAACATGTGCTGCACAGCCTGGGAAGCAGCAGGGTTTCTTCTTCTTATTTGTCTGGAATTATAAAACCACAAGGGGTGATAAGCCTGCTGTAGCAGCATTTATAATAATTAGTTAAGAGCAGCATTAAAATAGGAAGAACAAAACCAGCGGCATGCTCACCAACTTAAATAAACCTCAAGAACAAGTAAATAATAAGCTCCCGTTCAAAGCAAGAGAACACGAAGTGTAAAAGCAAATAGGAAGGGTGGCATTTCACAATCCTTGTACATTTCTGAGGTCTGATTTATCTTTTTAGGATTATTGGAGAGTAAATTGATCTGGTTGAAACCAGACTGTAGCCCACTTCCTAGGAGCCTGCAAGTGTAATGGTATGTGGGAATGACCTTGGGAGATAGGAGAAAGAGCTGCAAACTAGGCAACAGTCAGATAAGAGGCAGCTGAGCCTGCAGAAGGAATGGAGGCATGGCAAACATCTCAGGACCCTCCCTAGTTTCTTGGACTGTAATTGGGGTGGGGGAAGAAGAGATGTACTTTCAGACTTGCAAGACTACATTAATATAACCTTAAAATAAAGATAGAGCTAGTACTTCTGGATGTGCTTCTGGTCTGGAATACCTCACAAGGATGACAGCAAGGGGGGCAAGTAACAAAACTGTGCTTAGGTACTACGATGTTGTGATGCAAACTCTGCCTCTTAGATACTTGCATGCAACGTTGTGAGCCAGGCATGAAGGGGCAGAGCTTGTATTGTGATGCACAATATACACTTCATCATTTTGCGGTCCTCATGGCTAACTGTGGATGCCTATGAATCCATCCTATGAAAGCCTGCAAAAATTTGCTGTTATCTAACTTGTCCCAGCACTCATATGAGACAGCAGCGGTCTTTACATCCAGTTTATCTTCCCAAGTTTTGTGAGTTTTTTACATTGTTAGCTGTAGCTCCTTGCCTCCTTTCTTCTGTACTTCGATGTATTTTTGTCCTCAATTCCTCACCACCCGGTAATGTCACTAAATGTTGTCACTAGGCAGATTTCATATTTTCACTGTCCTTTGCCAGAAAAATGTGCTTATAATGGGTTATGCTCTTACAATGGGTAGCCAGTTTGGTCTAGTGGTTAAAGTGCTGGGCTAGAAACCAGGAATCTGTGAGTTCTAGTCCTGTCTTAGGCATGAAAGCCGGCTGGGTGACCTTGGGCCAATCACAAATGTAACATTGTTCTCCAACTCTTCAATGTAGCCAAGTTTTTTCCCAATGCATGACACTGTGGAGGACAACCATGCATTCCTGAGAAAATATGTGACTTAAACTGTTCTAAAGTTTTTCTAATAGATGCTACATTCATGTCTTTTGCTCACTCCAAAATATCATTGGGGAATTGAATTGAAAGTATGCTTCACAGCCCTATTATTTATCATATTCAGCATCTAACACATATCAGGTAGAGGGAAGTGACCTTGGGCCAGTCACTCTCTCAGCCCAACTTACCTCATAGGGTTGCTGTTGTGGGGAAAATAAGAGGAGGAAGGAGTATATGGTATGTTTGCCACCTTATTTATACAAATAATAAAGGTGGGATATAAAATAAAATATAAATAAATAAATAAATAAATCCAAGGGGCTACTTCCTACTACTTCCATCTTAGGATCAAAACAAAATGCATGTACATTTTGATTATTTATTTATTTGTTTATTTTCTATCCCTTTATTATTTTTTACATATAACTCAAGGTGGTGAACATGCCTAATACTCCTTCCTCCTCCTATTTTCCCCACAACAACAACCCTGTGAAGTGAGTTAGGCTGAGAGAGTGACTGGCCCAAGGTCACTTCCCTCTACCTGATATGTGTTAGATGCTGAATATGATAAATAATAGGGCTGTGAAGCATACTTTCAATTCAATTCCCCAATGATATTTTGGAGTGAGCAGAAGACATGAATGTAGCATCTATTAGAAAAACTTTAGAACAGTTTAAGTCACATATTTTCTCAGGAATGCATGGTTGTCCTCCACAGTGTCATGCATTGGGAAAAAACTTGGCTACATTGAAGAGTTGGAGAACAATGCTACATTTGTCCCCCTAAATCAGGGTTCTCCAAAGTGGTCAATTTTGACCCCCAAGAGTGGGTGAGACTATCCATTGTTGTTGTTATCACCATCACCATCACCATCACCATCATCATCATCATCATCATCATCATTCATAGTACTATTAGTTAAAGTAGTATTTATTATTTTCATATAATAAATGTTTGAGGGTTGATGAACAATCTGAAACTTTATGAAAAGTGTTGATGAGCTGAAGAGTTTGAGGACATCTGCACTAAGTGCTCCAAATTACTTTTTTAAAGAATTGAATCCAAAGTGCTTCATAGTTCTGGTTAAAAATGGTACTGTGTTTTCCCTTTCAATGTGCAAGAATACTTTGTTTATATTTTATTTTTTTTAATCTAATTTTTAATAAAGTCTGTCTAACAAAACAAGTAGAGGTCAGGTCTTTTTTAGGATTTAAAATGATTGGAACAAAGGTTCCTATGAGCTAGTCTGGTCAATTTCCCAGTCGTCGTCCCCACCCCCCCGCCCTTAGCAGAGTAGGCAGATGATCAGTGTAGTTAGACAATAAGAAAACAAGAACTTCCGGTGGGGACATGGCCGACTGAACAGCTGTGCCCACAGGCTCTGTGGACAGAACTGACAATGCGGCAGTTTTTGGGGCTCAGGCAAGCTTTTTCCTGAAGCCCAGAAGCATCTTCACAAATAAAGAAAACTCTTGGAATCATCCCATTTGCCCTCCAGAACAGCGACTTGAAGCCAGAGAATCGCACAGGGCCACAAATAGGGGGGAACAAGTGGGGCATGTGCCCCGGGCGCCGCGCTGGGGAGGCACCAAAATGAGTGCTAGGGGGTGCCAAAGTGAGTGCTGGGGGGGCACCAAAATGGGCGTGGAATCCATGTTTGCCCTGGGTGACACAGAACCTAGTTGGGGGCCTGGAATCACAAACAGCGTTTTTGCGCTAATCAGGTAAGAGCCATCAGGAGGCCGGGACATCTTCATTTCCAAGCCATGCTGTAGCCTAAAAGAGACACTAAGTCGATCCACCTCATTTCTAAATCACCCAATTTATATATATGTATTTAAGTTTATGTATGCTAAGAGAGGCTTTTTACAGCAAGCAGAAGCGATCTCTCTTGGTGTTTATTGTTATTTTTGGGATTAATTTTAAAAAAATCTTTTTAAGTTTTGGATTGTTTCCCATTCAAATACTAAGGAGGATTGAAAATAAATAATTGCCTCCCTTTAATTATTTTTGTATTGAATTTGAAGAATTTAATATTTTTCTACACATTGAATCTGCTGTTTTGAATCTTCAGCTTTCTGTTCCTACTTTCCCTGGGAGCTGCCTGTTAGCATACTTTCCCTTGTGCCAACATCTTTTGGAAAGTTTCCATTAGCTCATTAACTCCTACTTTTGCCAGTAAAGTATCTAGCGGGTGCCATAATTTACTGCCTGAAACATGGAAGACTTCAAGCAGACTTTCTCAGAGTTCTGTTGTGAGCTTAAGCAGTCTTTTAAACAGATTTTTTTCTGATTCCTGTCAAGCTATTTTGCAAGATATTCAGGACACTGTAGAAAATATCAGCTTTAAAATGGGTTATCTGGTTGGGGATGTCATGGAAGAAGCTGAGGAATCCAACAAAGATAGAAATGTGTCTACTGATAGCGAGATCGAGGCTTTTGCTGATGATGACCAGATTGTGTAACTGAAGGAATTTAATGGACAGATTGAATTGCAAATCATAAATGGAATTGCTCTGATGGAAAGTTATGGGAAAGAAGGGATTCTTTTTCTATGGGAGGTTTTTTGCTGAAAAGTCGGAGTTTTTAAGGGGGGGGCAGTTGGGCTCTTTGATCTCTCTGTGAAAAATGCCTTGGGTTCATTGTGGAGATACGTGACTGCTTTGGTCTATTTTGAAGTGGGGTAAGGATTTGAGAATGTTTATTTGGATTGCTTTTAAGGCTTGCTTGACTTCATACTCTTTTTTAATGATTTGGATTCAGATTAATAAGGTATAAACAATAAATGCTGGTTTTAGGTTTAATAGAATTAAGGTTGTTATAACTGCAGTATTATTAATTATAAGAACAGACAATTTATATGTTTTTTTAGTTTGATTTTGATTATAGTGGACAGAAATGTATAGAGTAGTAGTAGGAAGGAAATAATTAAATAAATGTTGCTTTTGTTGGGGGAATTTGATTAAGAGGTTTATATATTTCTTTTTCTTTTAATATAAGGGAAGGCACAATTGGATTTAGTGATTTTTATAATGTCCTAAGAATGATTTATAGAAATAATGTGATTTTGGTCTGATATAGAGTAAGGGATTGATTACGGAAATTGCTGTATATTCTTGTTAAAAGTCAGAAGTCACCTCTTTATGTAATCTTTAAAATTCTTTTTTTCTTGCATTTTCACACTTTTTTTAGTTTTTTTCTTTTTTCTTTTTGTAGTTCTTTTTGTAGTTTTTATCTTTGCTCTAAATCTAATAATATTCTTATACCCCCCCCCCAAAAGAAAAGAAAAGAAGAAAGAAAACAAAAACAGGGGATCTATTCAGAAGTTTGAGAAGGTTTTGAACAACAGATGAGTGGAGGTGGGGCTATACCACCTAGCCTGTTCTCAATATCATGTAGGTACCGTCACCCTTTCCCAGATGTCTATGCTTTCATGAAGCAAGAGGAGATTCCTGCACATATAAGGATTCCCACACCAGCAAGAACCAGGGGTACTGACTTTTACCACTTTTAGCAGGTAGTTGTCAAGAGGGGTGATATCATGTGTCTCACATTGGAGCAGGGTTACTTGGCTGGGTCCATCACTGCTCTCATGCTCAGTTATACCTTTTTAAAATAGTATCAAACAGAAATCATTTATAAGGAGCTTTTACATTTCTAGGATTAGATGTAATGGTAAAGAAGAAGCCATTCCTGTTTATATAGGGAAACTACACCCAGCCTTTATATCACATTTGCAAATATCCCATATAATAACAGCCATCTTCTATCATTTTTCCCCATCTGCTTTAATATTTACTGGCAGTTCCATTTTTATATCCTGCCAGACTTTTTTATTCCTCTTAACAGGAAGAAACAAAGCCAGCATCTTCATAAGGAAATCTGCCTGCCTTGCAGTTCACTTTAATTGGCAAATGTCTCATTCAGCTTTGCGCCTTTTGGCAAACTAGGAAAAAACATTTATGCAAAACATTTCCAAAATGTTTACGTGTTACACTAAACAAAGATTTTAAGCTTGCATCCTTGTTAATACAGTTATGTATCCAGTACATAAAGACCTACCTGGATTTCCTTCTTCAATAAAAATCAATTTTCAACAGATTTATAAAAAATGATTTATGATTCTAAATTTAATTTGATTGTTACTAGAAGAATCAAACATTAATTTTATCAAATATAAATTAAAGAAAGAGACCTCTTCAAATGCATACATGTAAGCCACATCTCTGCAGAACTAAGACTCTTGTTCACTGTTGTGTGTGACACATGTGGCAATACCGGCACTTGGTCCTGATAAAATAATTTAATATACTAATTTGTGTTAGTTATATAAATAAATAACCTCTTCAATACTCTGTTGTTCATTAATGGCTTGGCTTTGCATAAAAGCTAAAGAGTTAATTGCCATTTTCTAGTACATGCTCAATTAAATAGCAAATGCATAAACAATTGTTTTCTTAAACGTAAACAAAAGGCATCTCTGATCCATATTATTACCCAATTTGTAAAATTTGCTTTGAAGGGTTATGGCTGTTTGTTTTACTCTTGTCTGGCAAATCCATTAATCAGACCTTATTAACAGATGATTTTTGCTAACATGCCTGACATGATTTTCTAATGTTTGCCATTAAATGTTGACCTCTCAGACTCACACGTGCAATTCAGCTAGACTTTGAACTTGCAACATGTAAATTGTTAGTTGGATTTGTCACTCTGTTGACTTAATGTCAACATTAGCTTCCCAATCAGCTCTGTATGGTTGGGAGCCTTTTTAAAAAGAATTATCTCACATACTTGAGAACGAATGTGTGTGAATGGACCCATCCACCCACCCGCTCACAGACATCAAATCCTGTTTTTTTTATCCCATTTATTCCTGATCTGGTGACCTCTGCTGGCCACTTCTGGGCATTTTACCACTTACTGTTCATCTTATTGAATCTTCACCAATGGTACTCCATGTTTATTCTCATTCTGTATTTTTAAATGACATATTAGTCCAGTTAAAGACCATTTCTTAAGTATAATGTAAAAAACTGCAGGGTTGCAGAATCATATGCCTATGATCTGATGGGTACATTAACACATTATGAGAATAAATTATGAAGAACATGAATAGCAATTTAATGTTTTAATCAATACTTTACATATGACATCTTCAGAAATTTTGGGGAAAATTAATTGTATAGAAAATATTTTTCTTAGTATGGTTTTTTTTTTGTTTATTACTGAATTGCCTCTTTTTTTGTTGGGCTATTTTTTCTGTAAGATATTACATGCAATTTGTGTGGCAATGGCCTTTGCCATTATTTTCTAAAACTACGGCTTCAAGATAATGACTTGAATTGGTCATTTTAGGTAAAGGTCCCATAACATTCGTAGATACTCTAGAAAAGGGGACTGGCATTATGGGAATCCTTTCCATAGGAGATTTATTGTCTGCTCGTTTCGGTTCTGATGCGTTGACACCCTGGATATGACCTACAACATTTTTGTACCTCTGTTATGATTCTTGGCCAATAAATCTTTCCCATAACCTCATCAGGGTTTGGCATCTACCCATAAGTCCTGCCTAAGGACTTCCATGTTCTAACTTTAGCAGTTCTACCCTAAACTCCTGTGGAGCCACAACCCACTCCAACTTTTCTCTTGTGCTGGAATCACCTCTATACCTATATAAAATGCCTTCTTTTTCTGCAAAAATAGGCTTTTCCATCCATCTATTTTCATATCTGGATATGTCTTGTCCACATTTTCTTTATGTAAGGTCTTTTCTCTGTATGAATCCTGTATACACCTCCTATCTTTGATTCCAATCTTCTCCTCTAGCCTTATTTGCTTGTCTCAAAGTTAAGAAGTGTTATGAGGAACCTTACTATCCCCCAAATAGGTCAGGATGCAAAGAAAGAATTTCAGGAGATTCTTCCTCCTTCTTTGCCTGCTTGGCCTGTGCTCTCATGAGAACTCTGCAGCTTCTCCTTGTGCTGGCACCATAATCGTTTTTCCAGCAACCATCCCTCCACAAATGGGTAAGTCCAGACAAATGACTTAGCCATTTGTCAGTGCCTATGATCAGGTTATGTAGTAATCGTTTCATTACACCCACTGGTAAGTGGTATTTTTGTCTTAGTGTCTACTAGCCTTCAGTAAGGGGACCTTCTTCACACTTCCAAATACACTAGTAAGATATTCCACTCCATCCTGAGGAACATAAGAACATTCTCTAAACCTCTGCCTGTAGGTATATTTGGTCACATTACAAGAATGTAATGTACCCTCCATCACTGTTTGGTAATCCACTATATCTCTAAGTGATAATGTGGAGTAACATTTAAGGGTAAGATTGGGTGCTAATCTGGCAAGCCATTTCCATTCTGGCCATGCACAAACAGATGCTGTACCATCAAACATAATGAAGAAATGCTCTATATCCTCCTTCATTCAACTTTGGGATTGTAATATACTTTGGGACATCCCTGTCATGAATTGGAGAAGAAGATCTAATTTCTCTAGCTGGGGCTGCTGTCTGGACATTTGAGAGTGCTTGAATCATTTCCTTCACTCCCCATACTGAGCTATCTAATCTCTCCAGCTCCAGTCCATCCTGTCTGTCAGCCTTTCTTCAGCATGTGTCTTCTTCCTACTGCTCAACATTAACTGAAATACTTTTGCGCATGGCTCAGAGGTTT
This sequence comes from Candoia aspera, assembly GCF_035149785.1. Classification (NCBI taxonomy): domain Eukaryota; kingdom Metazoa; phylum Chordata; class Lepidosauria; order Squamata; family Candoiidae; genus Candoia; species Candoia aspera. The sequence continues at coordinate 95,709,104 of NC_086154.1, read as the reverse complement.
ATTGTTCAGGTCCCTTTTCCTTTTTCTGAACTGGGGAATTCTCTTCACCTTTGGTTCCTTCCATTCATGCAAGGGCATTGTTGTTTTGTTTTGTTTAGTTTAGGCATGAGTATGAATTCTAACATCCAGGTTTGCTCCTAACATCTCACTTAGACTTTGGGGTTCTAGGGCTAACTTCCTTCCTTCTTTGCACTGAGGGGACCCTTTTTCTCATTCAACTCAAGATGCTATCTCTGGATCTGCTTCCTATCCCACCTCTCCGACCATATATTGGAGGGAAGATCAGGATAGGAGCTGTACAGACACATAAACAGAGCCAGTAGCCAAGCAAATTAGTGATTTTATTCTGAACATTATGAAACCTATACTAATGAAGTAATGTGATCTAGTAAAATGTACAAGTGAAAATATTACCTACAAAACCAGTATGTTTTTCTATGTACAGAAAATGTACATACTATGTAAAGGTAAAGGTTTCCCTTGACATTAAGTCCAGTCGCGTCCGACTCTAGGGGGCGGTGCTCATCTCCGTTTCAAAGCCGAAGAGCCGGCGTTTGTCCGTAGACACTTCCGTGGTCATGTGGCCAGCATGACTACACGGAACACCGTTACCTGCCCGCCGAAGCGGTGCCTATTAATCTACTCACATTTGCAGATTTCCGAACTGCTAGGTTGGCAGGAGCTGGGACTAGCAACAGGAGCTCACCCCGTCACGCGGATTCAAACCACCAACCTTCCGATCAGCAAGCTCAGCAGCTTAGCGGTTTAACCCACAGTGCCACCGCATAGTGCATATTTCTATGTACATACTATGTGCAGTATGTTTTTCTTAATATAAGACATCAAGTCTTAACCTAACTTAATTTCCTCCCTCTTATGTCTCCTCTCATCTTACTGACACGGGAATGTTTCTCCCAGCTGTTCTGCTGCCAAACAGAGCCTTTAACTCAGAAACTCCCACAATCCAGCATCTGCTCCTTTGTACAGATACATAATCCTAGATGTTTTCCTTAGTGCATTCTCCTGGTCTTCCTTCATTCTCACAAGCTGCTTTCCCTCCTGTCCTTCCTCCACATCCCAGGCCTGGAATATTTGGACTCAGGAGGCTTGGCTGTTTCTCCACTCCACTCCAACCGGATGACATCCTCTCCAGTAGCACATCCTGCAGCATCTGAAATACAATTCCTCCCTCTCTTTCTCTGCTTTTTCTGTCTTTTTATATATTATATATCTAAGGTATGTATGTGCCTCTGTGCATTCAAGCATTTTCTGCCTACGTGCTCTTTGTGTTGAGTCATTTGCTTGCTCTAAAAAACGAAACAAAACGTGTGACCTTGGCACAGACCCAACCACTTTCCTCCAGCCAGGCACTTCATCCTTCAAGTCCAGTCAGAAATACTGTAGGTATTATTGAGTTCAAAGGGACTTATTCTTAGGTAAGACAATGTAAGTTCCAGTAAGTCTGATTTACATTCTATGCATTTTATTTCTGATTGCAGGGAGAATAATGAAAGTCTGACATAAGCTTTGGGAAATAAGAGGTCAGCTGGTGTCTTCAACTAACTGATCTGACTGCCCTATAGTCCTCCCACCTGTTATTTCTCAGACCTGACAAAAAAGAGAGACTGTCCCTTGAGCTATGTGACCCATTTTCATGTTATATAGTATCTTTCTTAAGCACCTGGAGTTTTTTCTATTGAAAGTGAAAGGGATATGGATATAACTGATAGACAAAGATAATTAGCTTATAATTGACCTATTAGTTATAAAATAGATGAATGTATCTTATTATACTGTAGGTTACTCTTGTGGCAGCATTCCATCCAGTCTGAGTTTGCCATTAACTGTAACCATTTTACTGTACCTGTGAACTGCCAACTACACTAGTCAAGTCACCATCTACAAACCCAACACTATGATTCATTTTTCTCCTTACTTGAACTGCAGTGGCAGAATTATTCTAGACTGGAGACTCCATTTCTACACATCTGCTGTGTGTCTATTAACATATGGTGTTCCACTAATTAATTGCTAGCTATCAACCAGTTTCCTACTGTTCGTATTAAATAGGAAATGTTTTAGAGGGGATATGGTAATAAGCATTGGGCAAATTACACAGTGCCTGTTGCGAGAAGTAAAAGTCCGTTTTTGGGTTGGTGTGTGATCAGGGTAAAAATGAAGTAGGCAAACCAGGATATTCTAACTCCATTTTCATCTTACTACTTATTTGACTATGGCTACTTGTGAAAAGATTTCATCAAGTAATACATTGGAAAAAAATATTACATTTTATGTAATTGTTTATTATGGCTAAGGGCAGGGAGGGGGAATCCAGGGTGATTAAAATATTTACAGGTAATATTTAAGCTTTCAGGTTTCCAAGAACTTATTTTCAATCAAGATGGTTAAAAAAACTAAGAAAATAAAAAAAAAAAAGAAAGGGGGAGGAGAGAAAAATGTGGCTATTTTAAAAATGATATCTGTACATTCTTTGACAGATTGTGGGAATATTCAGCAAACATGCAAACTGACTTTTATCAGATGGAGAAGCAGTGTTTGGATGTACTAAGCTATCTTCCAAAGCTTTTTAGGAAAAATAAAAAAGAAAGTAACAAGCCCACCCCCAGTTTTGGAAATAAGAAATTAGCATGAGAAGATAACTGGAATTTTAATCCCAGGGTTTGCTTTAACACAGAATCAGACACAAGTTGGGTATAGGGCATTTAATAAATATTTAAAGCAATTGTTTTTGAGATATACAAAGAAAGCAAAAAAAAAAACAAAACACCAGAAAATGTTTGATGTCAATCTTCATAACCTTATATTAATCGTATATCATAAGTAATTCTATTTAACCACTATATATAGTCTTAACTGTGGCAGCACAAAACATAGCGAACACAGAAATCATGAGTTCATTCATGGTGCCTTCTCCCACAGAACACTGAATAAGCCAAGAATTCTTTTGTTTTGAGACCGTCATCTGTGGTTGGGCGGTGTGAACAGTTTGGCTTGTAAGCCTTTGTGAAAATAACTTTAAACCACATCTGCTCTCTTGTGTAAAATACTGACTTGGTGCTGTTTGGGCATACTAACACTGATATTAGGGTTCCCATTCCAGAGCAAGTGTGTCTGGTAAGAACTACTTAAATGCAAGCATACATTGGCCAAAAAAGCAATAAATTAAAGCCATCCATCCATCCATCCATCTGCCTTTTTCTATTCATTCACATTTTCTTTCCCTATCCCTTGTGCTTTCTTTTCAGTTCCTAAAATTTGGGGATTGGTGATTGTAATAGAATTTCTGGAGCAAAGAAAAAGGATTACCTTATTCACTCAACCCATGTCTAGCTCTCTGATGAGATTCCCCCCTTGGACCAAAGTTAAAATTGAAATAGATAACAGCAGTCAAGAAATAAGCAGGCAGACTTTCCCCACCATATTAATATCCTAAAAGAAAAAGCTTTCCAAAATCTGCAGCATCTTGGTTTGCTATGGAAGAAGCAGAATCAGACTATCTTAATTATATGATCAGAAAAATGGAATCATGTGAGGACCTGAAGCCTTATGGAGAAAGATGTTTGGCTACATGCATTAGTTCAGTACTTGGAAGACTACTCATGAGCCTCTGGCCAGGAAAAAGAAAGCCTATTTTTCTCTCAGACACACTCAAATAACACCCAATGACCCACTCTACACATCAATCAGAACAGTAATTTGCTTTCTGCCTGGTTCCTTTCCATTCCCCACAGTATGTATCTGTCAGGATGCTTTTAAGGATAATTCCCTCTCTCTTTCTAACAAATACATTTTTCTTTCTACTTCTTAACATAAAACTAAGAAAGTTGACTATCCACAATGTGGAAGGAAAGAGACACTGATATGGGCCAAGTCACCAATGGTTATTAAAGAGAAAATTGCTCCCTAATCTCCCAGCTGGGAGTAATAGGAACAAAGTAGGAATTCACAATTGTAGAATGTTTTTACATGCTGAAGTCCTCAAGTCCTAGCATTATATTTATTTACACACGCACACACACAAATACAGCAGGTCCCCGGTTTAAGAACATCCCGGTTTATGGACAACTCCTAGTTAAGAATGGACTGCCATAAAAACTATTATTTATTTTATATTTATTTATTTAATTAATATCCCACCTTTATTATTTTTATAAATAACTCAAGGTGGGGAACATAACAAATACTCCTTCCTCCTCCTATTTTCCCCACAACAACCACTCTGTGAGGTAAGTTGGGCTGAGAGATAGTGACTGGCCCAAGGTCACCCAGCTGGCTTTCATGCCAAGGCAGGACTAGAAGTCCCAGTCTCCTAGTTTCTAGCCCGTTGCCTTAACCTCTAGACCAAACTGTCTCTCTATTATATTAAAAAATTGAGTTAAGTATAATTTTTCATGTTAAGTACACAATACTGCTTTGTGTATTATTATGTTTAAGATGTTTTCATGTATTTGGAAATGTTTCTTAAGTGTTTTATATGCACAGAGAGGTAAAATATATACTATACATGTTCAACTAACTGATGCTAAATAACTGTTCTGACTTACATACAAATTCGACTTAAGGACAGGCTTAGGAATGGAACTTGTTCTTAAACCAGGAACCTGCTGTATGTATTGGTGCTCAGAACACATTTTATTTATAAAGCTGCATATGATTTCTTCAATCTTGGATCAGAGTGAACTATATATATGATAAATACCCATTTAAACACTAATGCAAATATATTTAGTACACTTTTAAAAACCATCTTAAGGGACATTTACTTGGCTTTCTAATGAGTTTAGCTTAATTATTTATCAGATTAGAAAAACATTTGGGTTTTTTATTTTTGTTATTGTTCTGTGTTTATTAACGATTTAAGTGCATTTGTGTGTCTGTGTGTATTTATATTATATCTGTATTTATACATATGCATAAAGTGGGAGGGAAATAGAGGTTTGTTGGTTTGTTTGTTTTAACCTTAGTATACTTTAAATAAATGAAACACTGTCACACAATATCTGTGGATTGGGGCAGGTTATAAAAACTGAGAAATAAAGAAATACTACAATTCCAGGTAGTGACTGAGAGGCACTAAACTGTAACAGGAGATAGTAAATCCCACAAATAACCAGCTGCTATTTGGAAATATTGGAAACCTGGTTTGACATACCACCTTACTCTTACCAGCGGGACCTGTAGGCTGCTGCTAAGTTACAAGAATCATGCTTTCCTGTATCTCAGGATAAGGAGCTGAAAATGTAATGAATGAGAGAGGCAAGAATAGCATACCAATGGCTAACTGGAAAACTGATTATTTTTTTTAAAAAATGTTCTACATGGTGTAATTGGTAAGAATTCATTCCCATTGTAGAAAGTTCACTTTGACCCAAGATGGAAGAAATCTTATGCTGCGTTATAAATGGAATGTATTCTGAGCACCCATTTTTATATTACAGTTTGCTTAGCTAAATTACAGGGGGATTTTTTTAAAGAGTGAAATGTGAAACCTAGCTAATGGAAACATTAATATAGCTTGACTGCCCTAAGAGGACTGGACCTTTTGTCAGGGGGTCCTTGGTGCTCTCTGAAGTTGGTTGTCTTCTTGCAGATATTTCATTACCCAACCAGGTAACATCATCAGTGCTTGGGAGAGTGAGGCCTGCTGTCTCTTTATATACAGTTTCTACCCCTGCCGGTCTTTATGCTTACCTCCTTGACTGTTCCTTGATCAGGGTATTCTTTCTTCCCTGATTGTTTATCTGGTCCCTTTTCCAGCTTATTTGGGTACTGGCTGTGGAGAAGGCTGTTTCCTTCCTTCTTAGGCTTTTGATTATATCTTTTGAATAGTATGTAAATGGGGTTTATGCCTATGTGTCTATTGACAGCTGATTTGTCTGAATGCCAAATTTCCAGGAATTCCCTAGCATTTTTAGATTTGGCTTGATCTAAAAAAATAATAGTTTCCCAGTTGAAATTGTGGTTGACTCTGTCCAGGTGTTGCAAGATTAATGACTTTGTCAAGTCTTCTGACCACCAGCTGGTGTTCATGGTTGTGGTCTGCCCATGTTCTACATGTCTGTCCTACATAGTGGCTGTTATGGTCCTTACATTGTATGTTGTGAATGACTCTTGATTGTTCTTCTTTGGTTATTGGGCCTTTGGTTTGCTTACGACATTTTGGAGGGATTTGGTTGGTGTCCTGTTCAGACTATGAGGCGGCCAGGCAGATTTAGTATAAAAAAATACTCTTTATTAAACAACTATTTACAATAAGTAAGTCCTTATGGTCAAGAGGTAGACTGGTTTCGGTCAAGACCAACTGGGTAGTGAGGAGGAAACTGGCAAGGTTTCAGGAGGAGACTGTAGTAAAAGAGTGGAGCAGGATTCACTGACATGCTGGAAGGCTGGGAGAAGCTAGGGCACATGGCACTACTGGAACTGGGAACAAATGCCCACGATCTGGAATGCCACTCAAACTAGGCTGGCACCAGGAAGCTGGGTGAGGCCAAACTGGACCTACTGAACTCTTGGTTCTAACGAAAGGACTGGATTGGGCTTGGTGACACAGGCTGGACTGGATACTTGGAACTGGTGGAACAAGGCTGAGAACTCGAAGCAAGGCTAGACTCAACTGGAGATACTGGGCTGGACTGGATACTCTTGACTAGAGATTCAGAGCAAGGCTGAGAACTTGAAGCAAGGCTGGACTCAGCTGGAGATACCAGACTGGGCTAAAGATTAGGCACACAACTAGTCTGGACTGGAAGTTCTGTACTAGGCAAAAGGCTGGAAGCACAACTGGATTGGACCACAGGTTCTAGGCAAGGTTGAAAACCTGATTCACAACAAGATAGATGTGAAGTTCCTGAGCAATGTCGGGCGACTGGGGCATGGCTAGACTAGGCTGGAGATCCAAGGCAAGGTTGAAGGTCGAAAGCATAACAAAGACTTTGAACAAGGCTGGGAACTAGAAGCGCGACAAGGCTGAACTGGAGATTCAAGGCATGGCTGAGCACTTGAAGCACAACGAGGCTGGGCTGAAGACTGTGTACGTGGCAGGAAGCTCGAAGCAAGGCTGGAAGTGCATCTGGAATGCACACAAGGATGGTCTGAAGCTGGATGCGAGACTGAGGCTGCTGGGTTTGGCAAGAAGATCCTTGGCAGCGGATGCAGGATCCAAGTCCTCTCTGATAGGGAACACTGGTGCTGATTCCCCTCCGGTTACAGATGAGGTTTTTGATGCAGGCAAGGACTCCTCCATTGGAACTGCAAGCTTGAAGGATCAGTTGTCTCTGGCAGCTTGCTCTTCACGTGTCTGCCTCTTATGCTGATCCCTTGTGCACCTATTCCCTTCTACAACCAATCAGGCTGCCTTCTCCTTCATGCACTTTTCTGCCCGTTGTTCACATGTGCTGATTGGAGCATTCAAATCTTCCTCCAAAGACTGACCAATCAGCATCTGTGACTTTTCCCGCACTGCTGACTCATCTCTGGGTTTCACTTTCCCAGTTTCAGCCTGGTAAGTTTCTGTTTCCCCTTCTGACTCAGAAAGAGTTTCATTTTCTGAGTCAGAGGCTGGCTGGAATCTAACAGTTGGTTTATGATGCAGAGTAGTTGTAGTAGCTGTTTTGTCAAGGAAATGTTTTTGATGCATTATCTGTTTCATAGATTGCAATGGTTGTGTTGTGTTGGGGTGTATAACCAGGTGCTTTTTGCCATCTTTTATTCTTGTAATGGGTAGAAGGAATTACCTTGAGGACCAGGAGGAATAGCTGCTACCAAGACAAGGTCAGAACAAAGAAACCTGAGTCCAGGACTGTAATGATTGCCTATTCAAAATCACTATCAGACTCACACAAGGCTTTCATGGATATCTGATTTAATAATTAATAGTATGCAAGATCACAAGCAAAGCTGAGAATAGTAAAAGCATGGGATGTCTCCCAATAAAACCCCAAACGGCTTCCAGTCCCTCCCCCCAAAGTCAGTACAATTCCATGCCCTGCAGGTGCCCCTAACGGTTCCTGCCAGTCTGCGGGAAATGTCCTTGACAGGCAAGATAACCCAAACATGCATTCTTTACTCCTCGCATCTCAGCCTGGTACAAGGAACAGGAGCAGCCCCCTCCTGTACAGCAGCTTGTGTCAGCCCCATGGCATGGGAACCCATTACGATGTTTTCCAGGAACATTGGAACAGGGACCATAACCAGGACAGAACTGTAACCTGAGAAATCATCTCAGACAAGACCCTCCCTAGGTTTCAGGAAGATAAAGGGAGGGAGGGGGAAAGTGCATTCAGATTTGTAAGATTCTGTTACCATAACCTTGTAATAAAAATAGTATTAGCTACTTGCTAATTAGCCTCCTTACTACAGCCTGCATGACTTTGGTTTCCTATTCTGGTCTACCTCAAAGGGCTGACAATTCTTTTATTTTTGTCTCTTATTATGTTTTTTAAAAATGTTTTTACTCATGAGCTGCCCAGAGTCACTGGGAGTCAGACAGCATACAGATTTAGTAAATAATAACAACAATAGTAGTAGTAGTAGTAGTAATAATAATAATAATTACAGTTAATGAGCTTTATTAGGAAATATTGACAGCCTCATTGCAATATTATTGTCTTCTAAGTGATATAATTTCCTTTTATCTAAACTATTCCTCCACCCCAAGATACAAAGAATACCACTTGCAAAGCCATTGAAAATTGAACCTAGGTGTTGCTTAGACTACAAAATAGTAGCTACTCCTTCCTTCCTTCCTTCCTTCCTTCCTTCCTTCCTTCCTTCCTTCCTTCCTTCCTTCCTTCCTTCCCTCCCTCTTTCATTGTCTTATTTAGTATAACAAGTTATTGTAAATTACCTATTTGATCCACTTATCAAGGGAACAGCACATTTTGCAAAGGATTGGAATGTATTTCCAAAACAAAACCCATGGTTTGTGGTTAATTCTTCTTTCAAGCAAGCTTTGCAAAAATTGCTGATCAAGCAGATATCAACTCTGTATCTGAATAAGAGGCATTCCAGAAATTATTTTTCCAGTTTGACAACAGAGCTCTCCACCTGCTGGCAATTTTCATGATACAGAAGCCATCTGATATCTAATCTCATCTATATTCCTCCCTCAGCATTTTTTCAAATAGTAAATGTTGTTTTTTCCTTCAAAAGCTGCAATATTGTTATTACTTTTGGAACCTCAGCTGGTCTTCTACAATCCATGGAGACAGTCTATTTTCTATGGGAGGGATTCCTCATGATGCTCCTCATCCTCTGAATTTTATTTTTGGGTGAAGCCAGGAATTATTGCAATCCACAATCAATCCTATCTCCTCTCCTATATAGGTCTAGCCTCTTTTTCATGAGATACCCAACATTCTGGTATTTGTGCATGCATTGTTTACAATTGATCTTTTTTACCTCCCTTCTCTTCCATTGCTCAGAAAGATTTTTGTAATCCATGTTTGGCATTACACCATCAAGTTTTCAGTTATGCAAAAGGATTTCTGCATGCATGTTTGCTGCTATTGGCTTTGTACAGGGGCATTACTTTTGATTTCTTTTTCATTTGATTTCCCTTACCACCACCCATCATGCAGCCAACTATCCGAATGGATTTTTCTTTTGCAAACCACTAGATAAATGATGTAGACCTATATATGAATCTGGGGATGGGGTGAGAATGAACACAAGTTATTTCATTTGGGGGGGGGGACATTTGAAAATATTTGTGTGCATTCACTATAAATTCAAGGTTCACAGCACAGGGGCAGGATCTGCAGACAAGCAAAAAGGATACTTGGAACAATAAGGGTGAACACTGATTTGTTTTGGAGGCGGGAAAGCTTGAGCCTGCCAAAAAATAAAAGACATGTCTCCAATTGTAGCATTATAAATACCTATCAGCAAAAGTTAAAAACAGGTTTTTGATTTCATTTATGTGTATGATGAGAAGTGAGACCTGTGGCCTGGAAACCTTTTAAGAGCCAATTTGCATATTGGAGATTTTCTCTCACTCCATCCTGCAATATATATACATTTTACAGAAATGATTTGACCCTCAGCTATATTTCTTCCCTTTTCTTCCTGAATTTAATACCTTGCCTAACAAAGAATTATGGGCAATTTGAGAGATTGTATATATTGAACAAACTTTCATTGGCCTATTAGGATATTCTCATCCCCCCCCCCCTTTCTCACTTTTTGTCATGCCATTTGTTTCTGTTCTGTTCCCCTTCTTCCTTCTCCTGATTGCTTTTAATTTGATGTGCCTTTCCTTAGGCACAAAAATAGCATGAATTAATTCTTTTAATCTCTTGATTTATTGCGTGCAGTAAACAAGAGGAATTATTCCAAGGAATTTGAAGTATAGAACAGGGTTTGCTGAGGCTTGCCTTTCTTTCAGAGCCTCATGTTGGTAGCTGTCAGGGCCGTAATTCAAAGTGAGTAAGGATATGCACCTCTCTCCTTTCTACCAACCCTTTCTCTTAATCTCCTCCCTGCATAGCCCTTTGCTCTTTGAAAAGGACTGCTTTGATTTGGCCAGACTAGATTATGGAGGTCTTTTGAAATTAGATTTAAGGAAATAGGTTGCTATACTTGAGCAAAATGTTTACAGTCCAACAGATACAGAGGGTGAAACTAAATGTACATGTAATACATTTCTCAGTGTAAATTTCTTCTTGGAAAAGCAGTCACAGGAGAAAGTTTGGGATTACAGCAAAAGGGAAGAGGGCTTATTTCATGTTCTCACATCAGTGCTTCAGTATAAGAATGCATTGCTGACATTGTCTTTTTCTTCACATGTGCCAAAGAAATGGTCCAAATTCACCCCTTCTTGTGACATGGACCTCCAATTTAAAGTTGTTGGTTGCAAGCAAGTCACAGAAAAAAAAAGATCAGGTGACAAACAAACAAGGGAATGTGGTGAGGCAGTTATAATAGGGGATCATATTTATATACATGTTTAGAGATGTTTATATTTGACGTAAGGATGGTCCCCATGGGACATATTGGCAGACAATTTTAATCCTTTCCTTTATCGTTTCAAAAATCTGCTTCCTACAGCTAAGCCTTTATGTGCTGTAAAAATACTTCTCCCTGAGGAAAGTTATAAGAGAGTTCATCAAGCCTCATAAGATTAGCTTTCAGCAAGTAGGGGTTATAACTGTGCATTAGGAACAGCGCTCAAGGCTCAGGAAATATCAATGATGATTTTCCGAAGAGTATAGTGAGGAAACAACAGGTATCTCACAATGACAACTAAAAGTCACAATGCAGATTGAATCCACAGATTGAGATATTTGGGTCTGAGTGCTAGTGCCAGTCTCTCAAGACTATTTTCTCACACCTGACATTCTTCAGTAAGTCACATCTCCCTTGCCAGGACTATAAAAATAAGACTTAGTACAGCATACTATGTGGTCTTTATTCAGCTTCTCCTGATCTGGTTTCTGAAGTTATCTTTTGAATTTCTTTGGATCTTATGGCCACCTGAGGAAAGGCACAAGTAGCATGGCTGGAATTCCATCCAACCACATCTTTCTTCAGCAACATTACAACAGCCAAATCATTTTGTAGCGGAAAGCTTCCCAAACCACTTTGATGTTCCTATGTCAAAGGTACTTTGGCCTGGATGATTCCATGTGGTTTTGAGGTGACCAGGAAAAAAAAATCTGACTTCCAATAATTCATAATAACAAAAAAGGATTAATTTAGGTTATATTGCTGAAGTGAAAAAAAAAATTGAGGTAATTGGGAATAGATTTTGGTGGGGCAGGACTGTAACTATGGTTCAATTCTGCTGTTCAAAACAAATTTCTTGGTTCAGAAGTCTTTTTTATTTTTAAAAAATGAAGCTTTATTATAAACATATAGATAATTTACATTCTTCAAGCTGATAGTAAAGAATAAAGAGTACAGATACAGAAAAGGGAGATACTGAAACAAGGTAAGAAAAGTAAAACATAAAAAACATCATAAAGAGGAACTTTCAATAACTCATTTTACCCTTTTCTTCCATTGTCCCTAGACCTGAATCATACTTAATTTTTTCTACTTTTCTTGGAGGTTGTTGCTTATATTTATTTAAATCATTTCATCTGATATTTTTAGTTGATCTCTTAACGCTTTTTCTTGAAAACTGTATTCCAAATGTCTAAATTTGCCTTGCTGTGTGATATATGATAAGTAAAGAAACCATTCCTGCTTGAATTTAATTAAAATTCTATTATGAATATATACAGTCAATTTTGCCATTGCTGTATACTCTCCAATTTGGTCTCCCACTCTTATATTGTCATCTGGGTTTCTGTCAGAATGGAGTCTGACTCTGACTTGGAGGAGCAGGAGTTGGAGTTGAACATTGGCAATAATAAAGGCAGGAAATTTGAAGTGGAGCATGATTCAGCAAGGTGGGAAAGTCCGGAGCTGCAGATTGGCAAGAGCCAGGCAGCGGATTTGCCACCACCTATGAGTGCAAGAGAAAGGAGAGCTGAAAAGCGCGCCAAGCAGAGGGAAGCCTGATTGGTCTCTGATGAGAAATGGCAGGAAGGGAACAGAATGAAAGGGTGCCAGTGCAAGGAACAGGTTGCCAGAGACAACCATTCATTAGAATCTCCATTGAAGTCTGCATCCATTGACCTCCAGTCTGCTCCTGCATCAGTGCCTTCAACTGCTGAGACCACAACCTCTGAGCCAGTCCATAGCGCCAAAGACTTAGAGCCTGTTGCTGAGCTTTGACTTCCTACACTGGACCACAAGCTTAGCATCGCCTTGCTGCATTCCTCAGCCGAGTCTTGTCCTGCTGCTTCACTGCGTTCTCTAGCCAAGTCTTGTCCTGCTGCTTTGCTGCATTCTTCAGCTGAGTCTTGTCCTGTTGCCTTGTTGTGTTCCTCAGCCAAGTCGTGTCCTGCTGCTTCATTGTGTTCTTCAGCTGAGTCTTGCCCTGCCACTTTGCTGCATTCTTCAGCTGAGTCTTGTCCTGTTGCCTTGTTGTGTTCCTCAGCCAAGTCGTGTCCTGCTGCTTCACTATGTTCTTCAGCTGACTCTTGCCCTGCCACTTTGCTGCATTCTTCAGCCGAGCCGTGTCCTGCCGCTTCACTGTGTTCTTCAGCCGAGCCGTGTCCTGTTGCTTCATTGTGTTCCTCAGCTGAGTCTTGCCCTGCCACTTCACTATGTTCTTCAGCTGACTCTTGCCCTGCCACTTTGTTACATTCTTCAGCCGAGCCGTGTCCTGCCGCTTCACTGTGTTCTTCAGCCGAGCCTTGTCCTGTTGTCTTGCTGTGTTCTCTAGCTGAGTCTTGTTCTGCCACTTCACTGCGTTCTTCATGCGAATCTTGTCTTGCCGCTTTGCTGCATTCTTCAGCCGAGTCTTGTCCTGTTGCCTTGTTGTCTTCCTCAGACAAGTTGTGTCCTGCTGCTTCATTGCATTCTTCAACCAAGTCCTGTCTTGCCACTTCACTGTGTTCTTCAGCCAAGTCTTGTCCTGCCACTTCACTGTGTTCTCTAGTCAAGTCTTGTCCTGCCGCTTTGCTGTGTTCTCTAGCTGAGTCTTGTCCTGCCACTTCACTGCATTCTTCATCTGAGTCTTGTCCTGCCGCTTTGCTGCGTTCTTCAGCCAAGTCTTGTGTTCTTCAGTCGAGTCTTGTCCTGTCACCTTGTTGTGTTCCTCAGCTGAGTTGTGTCCTGCTGCCTCACTGTGTTCTTCAGCTGAGTCTTGTCCTGCCACTTTGCTGCATTCTTCAGCTGAGCCATGTCCTGCTCTCTTTGCTGTGTTCTTCAGCTGAGTCTTGTCCTGCCACCTTGTCACAATCCACAGCCAAGCCTGCCCTGCTGCCTTGTCGTGATCTACAGCAGATTCTCATCTCATCGCCTTGCCTCATTCTGCAACTGAACCTAATCTTGTCCAGTTTCCGCTGGCTACCACAGAACTCTCTCCATCGAGCCTCCAGAACCCTACAGTCAAGATCTGTTCTACCTTCTTGTTGGGGTGGAACTGATGGATGAAAAATACTGTTGCCACTTGCATTAAGTTTTAACTGGTGTAAATAGTTGTAAATCTTATAAATAAAACATTAAACTACCTCCTCCTGGTTGATTCATACTCAGGACAGAACAGTTTCATTTTTGCAGTGTTGCGCCAAATTGGTTCTTGCCACTGTCACCATGTATCTTAGTAGCTTCTGATACTTTTCATTTATGCTCTCAAAAGAATTTTGAATCTTACTTTCAGTTTTTCCATCTCCATATGAATTAGTTAATTGTTCTTTGCCAAACGTTTATCTGAAATTGGAATTGGTGCCATTTGAAATAAAAAGTTATGTTAGATAATATTTTTTTTTTACTGTCACAATTAATCCCAGCCAAGAAAGTTTTAAAGTTTTTCCACCTTTTATGATTCCACCTTGATTTATTTCTTTCCATAATTTGTTGTGATTGGTTTGAAATATATTTTATAACATCCTGTCAGATTAAATCCTAAATATTTAACTCGATCTTTTGTTGTTTTACAGCCAGTCTCTCTCTTTTTTTTACCAAGTCTTCTCCCTCAGAATTTACCTTGTTTTTCTCTTTGCTTTCATTGTGTTAACTTTGTATCTAGAAAAGTGGCCATTTTAAAAAACTTATTTTTATCAACTGTGTCATACAGCTCAGTGATTGCATAATTCTTAGTACTACATTGTCTGAAAACATTTCATTTTGTATTCCTTTCCTTGAATTTTGGTCCCAGTTATTGGTTTGACTTTTCAGATCTTGTCTGCCAGGATTTCCAGAGCAAAACTGGGATGGCAAGTTACATACAGTATATAAACAGGGAGAAAACCCCACACTCATTCGCACTGATGCTGTTGCCTAGTTGGGTAGTGACACACCTGAAAGCAAGCAACCAAGCTCAGAGAACACCAAGAACTCCACAGTTCAACCCTGAGCTACAGATACTCTCTTCTATTAGAACTCCCAGAGCAATTACAAATACAGTAATAAAGGAGAGAGTTGACACCCTTGCCTTGTGCCTTGATTTATTGAAAAGCTTGCAGAGAGTGTTTTATTCGCTGTGATCTTTGCTGCTTGCCATTGATATATGCTGTCCTCCCAAGTTCTGAATTCTTCTTCAAGAAGTGTTAAATATTAAGCATATCCTCTTTACCATACTTGCTGAGCCTTCAGACTCCAATTTAAAAAACAAAGAACTTGCAAACCTCAAATCTATATACTTCTGTCCTACAGATCTCACAGTAGCTTGGTCTACAAACAACTGAATAAGAGGTTGTGTAAAGGGAAAGCCCTTTTACGCTTAAAAAAAAGCCAGCAAAAATTAGCAACAAAAAGTAGAAAAAAATCTAGAATTAATCTGATTGTTACTTCTATCTAGAGGAGATGATTTCATTTATGAAAAAGTTCATAAGAACGTGAACTCTTCTGAACAGCTAGGTATAATTTGATTCCTATTGCTGCATAAACCGGTCTTGTCCTAATAATATCAAAGGGGAGGAGGATGTGGTCAGAGAATATATAAATTGTTCCCTTCCTATAATGTATGACCCAATTCTTAATATCCATGGTCTGCTAAATATAGTTGGATTCTAGCTCCCATCAATCAGTTCTAAGACATGAGTAGAATGAAGGGAATGAAACAGTTGCCATGTTGATACTACACTTGACCTTGTAGTCAGCATATGTGGTTTTCTTTATGAGCAAAGTTAGTTGAGAACGATGGGGAGACAATTGGAAAAAGGGACATACCTGGCAGGATGATAAGGAGAAGGCCAAGGAAGTTTAGGAATGTGCCTTATATGGCCAAAAGTTTGCTAGGAATCTGAATCTTAAATTTTAATTGATTACTTTTGGTCATTGTACTACATAAATACTGCATATTTCCCTTGGGGAACACCATTTCCTTTTGCACTAAAGAGAATAAGACTTTGCTGTACCCATTTTGGTCTGGCTCATTGACTTTCCAGGTCAAATGGACCAAACTGACAAATCAAGGTTAAAGAAAAGGAGTTTGGGTAGGATGCTGTTCAGTCTAGATTTGTCCTTAAGAGGATCACCATGGGCTTCCTATTGAACCTTAGTTTATCACATTACATCCCCAACATAGCCACTCCTATGTTTATACCCATTGTCTTGTTGCCCCCTTTTTAAAGAACAGTTTATTAATTTTACTACTCAACCTTCTTAAAGACTTTTCATTCAGCTTCATTCTCTAAGTGCTACATTGAAATTGAGAAGTAATTTGATTATTATAGTCTCTGCTGGATTTCTAGAATTGTAAGAACATTAAGTCACAATTTTCAATAAGAGAGCAATGGCTGAATTCAGAAATAGGTAACTTTATACTGAAGGATCTTTTTTCAGTAAGGAACTTTTCAGTTTTTCATCTCCATCTGTTATTATCTCTTCGTCCTTTCATGTCCTCTTCTTCATCTTCCCAAATAGGCATAGTTCTCTTCTCACAAAGAAAAAGAAAGGCACTGTGATCTCACAACAACAACAACATAACACTAAAGAATAAGAACTCCAAAGATTGCAGTTCTGTTCTTTCTTCAGTAAGCTGAGTTAATTATTAAGTCAAACCTCAGAAAGTTAATCTGTGGATGGCAATTTGAAGCAAAAACTAATTGTGGGTACTGGATCTGGGAAAAAAACCTTAAAACTATGCTATTATAGTCCTTTCAGAGCAAGTAAAAAAAAAGCAGAAACAAATGCAAAATTCTTCATTTAAATATCCAATGTACTGATATAGGATGGAAAAAAACTGATCTGGGAAAAAATGTGAAACCTGTCTTTTGGAGCTGTTGTGAAGCAGGAAAATATGCTAGACAGAAGGTGGGAGGGTTGGGGTAAAAAAAAAAGTTAGATGCAAACAGATAGGAGTTTGCTAGGAAGGTAATTTTGTAAAAGGATTTGAGGGAATACAGTGAACTGGGAGCAGAAAAGAGATCAATTGCAGTAGTTAAACAGGAGTCAGAAGTAGATCTTCTGGGCAGTAATGGGCTGTCCATGCAGGAAAAGGATGAAATAAATTTAGGATTTAGGAGGGATGTAAAAGTGAGTGAGCTCTGAATGGGCAAGAGAGAGGCTCATGGGGCCCAACTGGTTCCTGAAGATGTACAGACTGGATTGTTCAGTAGGTCATTAAGATAAATATGAATGTGAGGGGGAAAAAAACATACATTTCTTGATTTAAAGAGAAGTATGAATGGCAAATGGCAAAATGACAAAACAAAATAGTGCATTTGGAGCAAACAGAGTTTGTCTCTCAACAACAGGGGTAGAGAGAAGAGGGCTCGTGAAGAAGCAAGGGCAAGAAGGGAGAAAGCAGAAACCTGTGTGCCAGAGAGGACAACCTCTCTCTAGGACAAAAGGGGATTCATCCCTTTGAGTCCAATAGCACATTATAGTTTGCAGTTCTTTTTCAAAGGACTGACTTTGTTTGCAAATGAGGTTTTCATTATTTACAAAAAAAAATTTTTTTCCTCAGAAAGAAGGGGAACTAAATTATTACTTTACAATACTTCCTGCTGGGTAGAGAAACTATCCCAGAGTTTAAAGTAAAATGCAAGGAAATGGGGACTTAAAGCTGTTCCTTCCAGCTTTAAGATGTTATGGCTGTTTGCCACCATAATAGGAAGGACATCTCAGAAACAACCAGTTAAACAATAATTTCTAGGTATCTTTTCTACATATGGACCTCAATCAATAGGATGCTTTGTTTTTGTTCCTATCATGTATTTCATTTGTCTTCTCTCTCTAACCAGTCTCGTTCAAGGTAGGGAATACCATCCCTGATTCCACTGCATCAATACACTGCAGTGTATACACTTCAACACATTGTCTCATGTTTCTCTTTTTCAGGATCCTGTGAGCTCCACCCAACCATTATTTTCTCAGCCTTCCTCCTCCTTTTGACCTAGTCACTCTTTGTTCATATATTTGCTCATTCATTCCCTCTGTTTGATCAAAACACCTCTTTCACACTGGTCACTCATTTTTGTATTCAATCCATGTTCATTCATCACCAATCCATTCTTGATCCTATCTCTCCTTGTTTACTACATATTGTATCTCTAGTACCCAACTGCCACTGCACTCAGTTTACCTTTATGTTTCTCCTGACATACTAACCTGTCACTCCCATATAACAAAGTGGCAGAATCATGCTCTCATACACAGCCAGTTTTGCCTATTTCAATGAATATTCATTCCTTACAAGAAACTGTACACTTTCCACTACATTTCTACCAGCAGTTGCATGTTTTATAATTTCCCTGTTTCCTCATCTTTAGTAAACATTAACACATTGCACAAATTCACCTATTCATCATTTTATAACTGGCAGTTGTTCACTCCATTTCCCCTGTCAAATACAAGCATGTTGTTATTCGATACATTGATTTTTAGATCTATGATCTCCGCTGCATCATATAATCCATCTAATATTTGCTGTAAATCATTTGGGTTGTCAGACAACACAGACACTCATGTCCCCAACAAACACTCCTCTAACGTCTCTTACTTCATTCGGCAGCCAATTTTCATCTCAACACCTGTGCAAAATATTTTTAATTCAGAACTATTCATATTTCTCTTTAATCTAATTTAAATTTAAATTTAAAATTTAAGGAGAGCCAGTTTGGTCTAGTGGTTAGGGGACCAGGCTAGAAACCAGGAGACTGTGAGTTCTAGTCCTGCCTTAGGCATGAAAGCCGGCTGGGTGACCCTTAGATCTCTCTCAGCCCAACTCACCTCACAGGGTTGTTCTTGTTGTGGGGAAAATAGGAGGAGGAGGGAGTATTAGGTATGTTCACTGCCTTGAATTATTTATAAAAATAATAAAGGTGGGATAGAAAATAAAAATAAAATAAATAATAAAATAAATCAAGAAGTGTACAGTTTTTCCCATCACACACATATTTGTCTTAGTGGCCTACTGAACAATCCAGTCTGTACATCTTCAAGAAGCAGAATAAAGCCATATTGCAGTTCCGAATTATGTTCATTGTCACTGCTCATATCATTTTAGCAGAATTCTTCCAAAATCTTTCACAGACATACATAATAAACTAATACCCCATGTAGTTTTTGCATTTATTTTTGCCACCTTGGCCATTGTATAGGGGAAGAAAAGCTGCATTCTTTCATCATCATGCACAAATGCAGCTTTTACCCACACATTAAACTAGACACAAACCACATCCCTTTTTAAATATTACTGCACTTTTACCACCTATATCTATATATTTCAAAATTATCACACATTTATGACTTTGTTTTAATCACATTTTTCTTAAGCACCATTTATAGCACTTATTTCACTAGTGACAGGTAAGGGTGTATTTATTTTAAAGGAAATTCAGAGGCCCATGAAAAATAAGAGTTTTTAATGCTTCTTGAAGCTTTAAGTGATCCAATTCCAAGTGTAATCCTGTTGGTAATTTTTTCTAAAGAACTGGAACCAAGTGAGAAAAAGCTTTTAACTCTGATGTGACTATCTTAGGACATGGTAGAACCAAACCACCTTGGTCCATGAAGCATACATATCACTGATATTCCCATACAAATCTCTAAAATACACTTCCAGCATTTCCTCAACTCAAGTTCAGCCCAAATAATTTCATCACTTCTATTCTCAAATCCATTCATTCTTCTGGAGGCTCCTTGTTTAGCCCTTTTCATCCACTTTGAAATATATTATCTGGAATTGCTTGGCTTCTTTTAATTTTAACAGTTCCTTGATCAATCTGAATACCTTCTGTGTAACTATGTTTTTTTTTCTCTCTCTAAACACATTATATAATGTCTTTTATCCTCGTATTTTTCAGTAATCATTTTTTCCATGCACTTTTTTCCTCATCCAGAATGTCTTTCGTTTTCTCTTTCTATCAACATCCTTTTTCCCATTCATGTAACATCACATGCTTGGCACTCTGTTAAAAAAAAAAAAAAATGTTTGTGCTCTGTTCCAAGTAGCCTCCTTATTTATGTCCCTTCTATTCATTTTGTTGAGAGATTAGTCTAATACTTTTTCACACAGGACTTGTATTTCCTACAGTCATATGTCTTTGCTCTGTTTTTTTTTCACTTTTTTTTTATTCCATGTAAGTTTTTTCTCCAACATCCATTCTTGACACTATCAAATAATGTCCTACATTTAGAACCTCTCATCAATCTTGTATAAGTTACTAATTCTCTCAGTCTTTCATCATAAATAATGAAATCAATCATGCTTTTTGAGACATTCCTTTTCCATGTGCACATAAGATTAGGTGTATTCTTAAACTAAACATTCAAAGTAGATACTCACCAATCACAATTCTCTTCATTCTTGGGTCTTTGAATTGAAGCCATTTAGTGGCCTGCTAGACACATTGAAATGGGGCAGAGCTTAACACAGCTTAGAAGTTGTACTCAGAAAAAGAATATTATCTTAGATAGCTTCAATGATCATGTTAGAGAAACACAGGTTATTGATCTTACACATTCAGACTTCCCAAGCATAAAGAATCACACACTTAGACAGAGTAGGTCAAGAAGACAAAAAGAATATCTTACTGACTTTATTCTTGGTTTGGTTACATCCATGTTCAGTGGAAAAGATGGAGTTCCTTCTGTATTCTGTTCTTTCCTAAGACTTAATTCACCCTTAGCCCTCATTGCTGCTAAGCGCTGCGTGGAGAAAGGGGGAAGAGATTTCTTTTCTTAGGCCTGGCCACATGGCCCAAGATGGAGGGAGGAGCAGCCAAAACATACTGCTTCTCCCTTGGTGGAAGGAGGAAGAGAGAGAGAGGAAGGGGAGTGGCAACAAAGAGCTTCCTCGGAGTTGCATCATGGGACAAACTCAATTTACATGCTAATGCACATGCTAATGAGGCATGCTGGATTTGCCAGGACCTCCAAGATGAATGGTCCATTTACTTTTTCTGTACTCTCTTGTATTGTTCCTACCGATGCATTTATGTCACCCAACATAATCTTTCTCCATCTCTCCCTCAGATTGCATACATTCAGAATGTTGCACCACTTTCCCACAAACCCATCTCTATTATTGTTGTTGTTGTTGTTATTTTCTATCCCACCTTTATTATTTTTATAAATAACTCAAGGCGGTGAACATACCTAATAGTCCTCCCTCCTCCTATTTTCCCCATAACAACAACCTTGTGAGATGAGTTGGACTGAGAGAGAGTGACTGGCCCAAGGTCACCCAGCTGGCTTTCATACCTAAGGCAGGACTAGAATTCTCAGTCTCCTGGTTTCTGGCCCATTGCCTTAACCACTAGACCAAACCAACTTTCTTCAATTATCTTCCATTATCACCACCACTCACTGTAATGTAAATGAAGTTATCATCAACCTATGGTTTCTTATTTTCATACATACTGACAATGACCTAGATGACATCAGTTCATATTTTCTGACATATATTTTCCTCCTTTCATTCATAATTAAACCTACACTTTCACTTCCCAGTATGCATTGATGGAGTCTACAAGATCAGGATAACATCAAATTTATCACTTCCTTTCCCTTTCTTTTTCGTTTCACAGAAACAGAACATATCAACAGACACAGAACATATAAACATCATCTTTATTTACTATCAAACACAAAAAATCAAACACAAATGTGTAAAACTGTTTATTGAGAACCTGCCCATGCAGCAGATCTATTTTTCTTTAATTCTATTTGTTAATTCATGATATTTACCATTTACTGTTTTTACATTCCAAGTCACAAAGTATCTTCCATATGCTTTGGTCATGACCAGTTGGGACAGAGATATTGACTTCTGCCACCCACCACAGTTTTGGTCAAACAAGGCTTTCACTTAATACTTTTAGTGAGATAAAAAATGGTATAAACTAGGTTACCAGCCTTAGTTATATCCATGCCACATGCAGCATTTGCAGCTAACAGCAAGGCAGTATTATTTAGTTTTGGCTTGATTCTAGGATCTCTGTTTTAGAGAGTACCTTGCAAATTAGCCTATTGTTGCCTTCATCCCATCAGCTTAGAGGTACACACAGTGTCCTGACACAAAATGAAGATATTGCTTTTTTAAGTGACCTCTTTGTGGAACACTTTTAAGAGTATAAGTAATGGTATGGGATATTCTTTTATGAAGTTGATTTAAAAGTAAGTCACTTTTCAGTTATCCAAAATTGATGCCACTATTCATGATATTTTCTGGAATTTAGAAGTCTGCTTTCTGGTTCAATAAGAATAAATTAAGGAAAACACACTGGCAACAGAGAAGAGATTAGTCATGCTTCTTTATTTAGCGTAAAATGCCAACAAAATTTGCATTTGCAATCACAATAAAATTAAGCCTTTGCTAGTTATGTCCAACAAGCTTGTATTACAGTGACCTCTATCTGTCCTTGACTGCTGCTGAATTGCTGTATGGTCAATTAGTTCAGAAACAAACAGCAGAATAGTCTTTTACCAGACTGTTCCCAGCAGTTATTTTCAAGGTGTCCAGTGACATTTAGTGTTGGATTTTTCTATAAAGCTGCTGTCAAGTAGGTTCTAAGATGGGGATGTTAGAAGTGTGATAGCAATTATATGTGGGTATCGCTTGCTTAAATCGGTTTGAATGCAGTTTTTAATTTAGTGATTGGGTGAAGTAGGGGAGGAAGAAGGAATGAACTCTTAAGAGACATATTTAAAGAATATTTGTTCCTGGAGGCAATGAAGAAATGATATTGACTTTCTACAGGGTGAAACGTACAGTCTTTTCAAACCAATGTTAATGTGAAGAATGTCTTGTGCATAATATAGAAAATGTGTAAAGTGACCCTCACACATAGATTGTGTCTGATTTCTCAGTTCTTAATTATTCAGGGACAGTCCAGATGGGAATAAAGGAAGGTTTTGTTCTTTCTTTCCCTTCCAACCACCAGATACCCAGAAAATATTACCTCAAGGATTAGGTTACTGTCAGTGAAGTAGACTGTGACACAGAAAGCTGAGATAGAAAAAGAAGTCCATGAAAATGTGAGCAAGTGATGCTTTTGCTTCATTCATGGAAGGTGTATCTGCTCTATTTTCTGCAGTCTCCTTATTCCTTTCAGCCCTTGATATCAGAGTCTACTAAATTCTGCAGTTTCCCCAATCCTGCAAAGAATATTTTGAGGTGAGAGGAGGTGGCAAGGAGAAAAGGTCAAGTCTGCTTGTATTTGCCCCCTTCTGCAGATGAATGTTTGATTCCAGCCTTCAGTGTCTAATGACTTAAAGTTGAGTGGATGAATTAATGACACAGAGGTGAGGCAATTTGAGTTGAAAATTTTGTCCATTAAATTTGAATTAGGAGTGTGCATTCTCAGTGCTGCAATCATGACATGACAAACACGCGTCCCTGAGATAGCCTCAAGAGCTACATCTAAACAGATTTCTAGAAATAACTCAGTCATTCCCATTAACAGCCAGAGTTCCAGCTAGGCATGCAAACAGATTGCTCTAACTATGAATATTGATTGGCTGTGTTAACTGTGGTAAACACTTTCCTCCAGGATGACTGATTTAAGCTCTTATTTAGAGATGGAGAGGTTTTCCAAACCTCTGCGCAAATCAACTCAGTTGTTGATCACAAAAAAATTACTGTGTTAGTCCAATGGCTAACTTGTCTTCAGTCCCCATAATCCCCCAAGGTTTTAGCAATCTCTGTCCTGCCCCCCCCCCCTGCCCACACACACTGTCCCTGTCCCCTTTCCCTTTTTTTTTTGTCCAGTGGAACATGACAGCAGCCCTCAGCATTTGAATCTTGTATGGATGGGGGCTGGTAATTTCTTTCCAAGAGCTACATTTAAGCCAAATAAAACAGTAGGGGGGTTAAATATTCACCTCTTGTTTATAGACGGATTTTTTGAGATCTCAAAAGTCATATCCAAGTATGACCCAAGAAAATTTTCCCAGAACTTTTTTGTTTTGTTTTGTTTTTGTTTTCTATCCCGCCTTTATTATTTTTATAAATAACTCAAGGCGGCAAACATACCACGTAGTCCTTCCTTCTCCTATTTTCCCCACAACAACCACCCTGTGAGGTGAGTTGGGCTGAGAGAGAGGGACTGGCCCAAGGGCACTTTTTAAATAGATATAAGGAAAGATGGCTAAAAGGAGGCAGGAAGTTATTTTAATTAGGAAGTATTCATAGATGATTTATCCCATGCTAGATCTTTGGAGGCTCAGTACTACCACCACTGAACATTAGCTTTTCTGAAGTTTTGTTCAAATTCAATTCTGGATAGGGGCATTTGGAAAAAAAAATACAAATGCCAATTGCTGACTAATTATGACTACTTTTATACTTGGTCATTTAGTTTTTCTGTGCTATGGCTGTAATGTTTGCCACCTGTTTGGAAAGTATTTTACTGTTCTTAGCTCAACCAGTCAGTGCTATTAAACATTAACATGTGTGCTTTCATGTTCAAAGTTTCAAATATTTATTTTTCTGAAATGCCACAATGTCTGAATGTTGAACTAGTTTCAAAACCACCATTTCCCATAGACTACTATTCATCCTGTTTCAAAGACAAGTATACTGAAGTTAACTGCAAATCTATCTCACAGAGGGTCATTCAGCCCACATTGTTTTTCCAGTTTATCAAAAAGGAGACTATGGTCTACTTTATCAAATGCCTTCGAATTAACTTCAGCCTATACAATTGCTAGCAATCCTGCCTCTCCCTATTACTATGATGAGAAGCTACTGTGGGGAAGTGGGGGGAAGCAAGATCCATACTATATGGCCACCATTCATTCACTGCATTTAAAAGTTAAGGTGTCAAAAAAATGAAAGAATAGCAGAAGGGAGAGCCCAAGAAGCAGGAAATGGTTCATCCAGTGGGAAACTGGACCACCCATTAGCTCAGCAGAAATGAAGTTTTTTTTTTAAACATAATTTTATTCATTAAAAATTTCTACAAAAAAATTTCACAAGACATATATACAAAAAGATTTTTCAACAAAACAAAATAACGAAAAAATCAACATACATTTCTACACATCTTGCTGTAATGTACTATGTTAGTGATACATCTTATGATTTTAACCTTTCTTTCTCAAAAAGAAAAAAAAAAGGTGTATCAATATATACAAAATCATGTAAGTAAAAGGTTTCCAACTAAACTAGCTAAAGATATATATTAAAACCCCTAATGTAACTCCTGATAATTTTGAACTCTTAAAGGTAAAGGTAAAGGTTTCCCTTGACGTAAAGTCCAGTCGTGTCCGACTCTAGGGGGCGGTGCTCATCTCTGTTTCAAAGCCTTGGAGCCGGCGTTGTCCATAGGACACTTCCGGGTCATGTGGCCAGCATGACTCACGGAACGCCATTACCTTCCCGCCGAAGCGGTACCAATTAATCTACTCACATTTGCAAGTTTTCGAACTGCTTGGTGTGCAGAAGCTGGGACGAGCAACGGGAGCTCACCCCGCCACGCGGTTTCGAACCGCCGACCTTCCGATCGACAGCTCAGCAGTTTAACCCGCAGCGCCACCGCGTCCCTCTTTGAACTCTTACTTTACTATTTATTTCTAAATATTTGCTTCTTTACAGTAAGAAACCCAATATCATTACTTTTTTTTCAACAGCTGAATACAGGTAATCTAGAATTGGTTGCCACATTTCCTTAAATTTCAAAATGTTATTATCTTTCATTAGACATGTTAATTTTGCCATTTGTGCTAATTCGATGAGTTTTATTATCCATTCTTCCATTGTTGGAATAGTTTCCCTTTTCCAATACTGTGCATATACTAATCTGGCCACTGTGATCATGTAAAGCATCAAATCACTATATTTTTCTTGTTGATCGCCATCCAAGAGACCTAATTAAAAAAAAATCTGGTTTTTTCCTAATCTTTTTCTTAAAAAATTTCTGAAATATTTCATGGATCTGTGCCCCAAATTTTTTAGCTTTGCTACAGGTCCACCACATATGATAGAACGTTCCTTCTGTTTGCTGACATTTCCAACAGGTATTTGAGGTATCATTGTACATTTTTGCTAACTTTTGTGGTGTCAAGTACCATCTAAACATAATCTTATAAAAATTTTCCTTTAAATTATGACATAATGAAAACTTTAAATTTTTGGTCCACATTTTTTCCCGTTTTTCTGATGGAATGTCATAACCAATATTTCTTGCCCAATTAATCATGCATGTTTTAACTTGTTCATTTTCTTGATTTGTTTGTAACAAGATTTTATACATTTTTGTGATAATATGGTCATTATTTAAATATAATTGTTTTTCAAATTCTGATTCTTCTTTTTTAAATTTATAGTTCCTTTTATCTAACTTAAATCATTTGTTTAATTGAAAATAAATAAACCAATTACACGTGTGGTCTTCATTTTGTAATTCTTCCCGAGATTTTAGAATAGGCAGACCACCTTGATCGAATTTTAATAGATCTTTATATCTTAACGAGTTAATCTGGTCCCCTAAGCTTTCTCTTCTTGATAAGGCTTCTAATGGCAATATCCAATTTGGTATATTTGGAAGTAATCTTCTTTTGTATTTGTCACAGGTCTTAAGTAATTTTTTTCTAATAATGTGATTGTTAAATTCTTTATTCAGTTTTACTTTTTCATACCAAATATAAGCATGCCAGCCAAATTCAATTTCGTGTCCTTCTAACTGTAAAAGTTTTGGATCTTCCAATGTTAACCAGTCTTTAATCCATAGAAAACAACAAGCTTCAAGACGTAATTTAAGAACAGGTAATCCCAGGCCTCCTTTCTCTTTGGCATCTTGCAATAGTTTAAATTTAATTCTTGTTTTTTTCCCCTGCCATATAAATTTCAAGATGTCCTTTTGCCATAACTTACAGGTTTTTTCATTTATCAAAATTGGAATTGTTTGAAACAGAAATAACATCTTTGGTAATACATTCATTTTAATTGCAGATATTCTTCCTAGAAGAGGTAATTGTAACATACTCCATCTCTCTAAATCTAATTTAATCTCAGACCACATTTTCTCATAGTTATTGTGGAATAATGCATTGTTATTAGCTGAAAGTATTATACCCAAGTATCTAATTTTCTTTTCTATTGTAAAGCCAGTTTTTTTCTTTTAAAATTTCTTGTTGTTTTTGAGTCATATTTTTACTCAATATTTTAGTTTTTTGGTTATTGATTTTAAATCCTGCTACCTCTCCAAATTCTGTTATTTTTTTTCAATAAATAGTCTGTCGAATCTAATGGGTTTTATAAAGTAAACACCAAGTCGTCTGCAAATGCTTTCGATTTAAATACTTGTTTTTTTCAAGTTTTATCCCTTCTATTCGTTTATCAAATCTTATCTCTCTAATAAGAACTTCCAAAACAAGAATGAATAATAAAGGTGACAATGGACATCCCTGTCTCTTTCCTTTTTCTATTTTACAATATCCATTATATCTTCATTAATTATTATTCTGGCTTTTTGTGATAAATAAATTGCTTTGATCCCCATCTTAAAGTCTTTTCCAAATTCCATTTTCTCCAATACCTTAATCATAAATCTCCGGTTTAAATTATCAAAGGCCTTTTCAGCGTCCAAAAATATTAAGGCTATTTGGCTTTCATTATGATGATGTGCATACTCCAAAATATCTATCACTGTTCTTGTGTTGTCTTTTATTTGTCTTTTTGGTAGAAAGCCATTTTGATCTTTATCTATAATTTCTCCAAGGACTATTTTTAATCTTTCAGCTAATATTGCCATAAAAAAAATATAATCATTATTAAGCAACGAAATCAGCCTATAATATTTAGTTAAAGTGTTCTCCTTTTGGGATAAGAGTAATATTGGCTTCAGTCCATGACTTGAGTATTTTAGACCCCATCAGAATCGAGTTCATTAAATCTTTAAGTGGAGTTAAAATTTGTTCCAAAAATAATTTATAATAGCCCATAGATATACCATCAGGGCCCAGTGTTTTTCCTATTTTAAGTTTTTTTACAGCATCTATAATTTCTTGGTTAGTAATTGGACCATTAATACTAAATTGTTGACTTTGTGTTAATTTGGGAAGATTTGGTTGTTAAGATACTTAGCAATTTTTTCTTCTGAAATTTCCTGCTTCTGATATAACTTTGAGAAGAAGGTGAAAAATGCTTTTTTTAAATTCCTTTGTTATCTACCACATCTTCCCCACTGTCTCTTATTCTAGTAATAATTTTTTTTTCTCTCTCTTTTCTTAATTTGTAAGCCAACCATCTACTTGGTCTATTAGCAAATTCAAAATTTCTTTGTTTTACATATGTAATTTTGTTTCCATATCTTTTATTGTCGTAAGCTCAAGTTGTTGTTGTAACAATTTAATTTGATGTATTAAATTTTCATCTGATGAATTTTCTTCTTTTTCTCTTTCCTTTATTTTGATCTGATTCATTATTAAGTGAACATTTTGTTAATATTGTTTCTTTATTTTATAGTTCAAAGATATAAAATGTCCCCTCATTAGTGCCTTACAAGCATCCCAAACTGTTCTAATGTCCACTTCATTGTTCAAATTTATATCAAAAAAATCTTTTAATTTCTTTTTACACTCCTCTATTACTCCCTCTTTTTTTTAAGATACTCTCATTTAATTTCCATTTTGTACGTTTAGTGATCCTCTTAAGTATAACTTTCCCTGGGTTATGGTCTGAAAATGTTTTTGGTAAAATTTCAGCTTTTATTATTTTATTTGCTAAATTTTTAGATACCCAAACCATATCGATTCTTGAGAAGGATTTGAATCTATCAGAAAAAAAATATAATCTTTCATTAAACCATTTTTGTGTCTCCATGCATCTATCAAAGCTAAATTTTCCATTAATTCAAAAATTTTTTTTGGTAATTTTCCCTGCTTATCTTTAATTTGTTTATCTGATTTTCTGTCTAATGCCAGTATTGTAACCCCATTCCAGTCACCCATTAATATCCAACTGGTATAAGAGTATTTTAATTCTTCCATTATATTATCATTAAATACCTCCGTATCTTTATGGGGTGCATATACTCCCACTACAATTATTTTCATATCTTGAAATTCAATTTCGATTCCTAAAAATCTCCCTTGATCATCAGAAAATAGTAAATGTGGTTTTAAGTAAGATTTAACATATAATACTATACCATTTATTTTCTTATCATTTGCTGTTACAAATTCATTTCCCAATTTTCTATTAACTAGATATTTTACATCCTTTTTTTAAATATATTTTTCTTGGAGGCAAATAACATCATTGTTTAAATTTTTAAGATGGTGAAAGATTTTTTTTTTTCCTTTTTGGGGGACTATTTGCCCCATTAATATTCCAAGTTTATAACTAATACCCATCACACCAGTAATTCTTCGTATTCTTTAGAAGTTGTGGCTAGCTCTTCTCTGCTTGTTTCTCTGATATTTGTCTTAATATGATCTAAATCCTTTTTATATCTTTCTAGAATTTCTTTAACCTTATGCATTGAGTTCAACTTAAAGCTCCTTTCCTGAAAGGTAAAGCTTACCCCCTCTAATTTCTCCCAGTTGTTTCTTTTCAACATCTCCATTAACCCTACATATTCCTTTCTTTTTCTCAAAATTCTTATCGGTATTTCTTTGAGCACAATAATATCATTTCCTTTAATTCTAATTTTATTGTCAAAGTGTGCATGTAATATCATCTCTTTAGTTTTTCTCTTGAAAAATTCAATCAATATGTCTCTAGGTTTATTATGTGTCTGTGCATACTTTGAATTTATACAAAACTTCTTCTCAGTCTCCTGTTCCATCTTATCTTCTTCCCAATTTAGTAAATTTGCTAGTGTTCAGACTATTGTTTTCTCTATCTCATCTTCCTTTCCTTCTGGTATACCCCTAATTCAGACTGAATTCCTTATCTCTTAGTTCTAAAAGAGCTATTCTGTCTAGTTCATTTTCTTTCTCTACTTCCAATCCTTCTACTCTTTCAATCATCTTTTTTATTTCCCCATCTATTTTCTCATTTATTTTATCTAAATTTTGTTTCAATTGTTTCTCAAAGTCTTCAAAAAGTTTTTCCAACATTATATTTACATTTTGCAAGATAGTCTGTGAAGTCTTTCCTGAAAACTCTTCAAACATTGCTCGAAGTCCATCGTTTTCTCCTATTCCCGATTCTCTTCTGTTTTGCCTCCTGGTATTCATTGTTATAGTGTTCATATAATATACACAGTATTTTAAAGGTTATATCCACCACGTTATAAGAAGAAACTTGCTATACAACTTTTTTCCACCAAGTCCACTATATGGTGACAGATAATATAGATGCAAGAAAATGACTACTATATATTAATAATTAATTTGCACTCTGTTCCTGTAGTCCTTATTTTCTCCTTTTAATCTCTCTGCAATTCATCCACCTGTTTTGAAATAAAAAGACTCACCAGGCTTTCCTGAGTCTCTACGGCTACATTTAGTGTCTTCTTCTTTCTTCTATTAAGTTGTAAAATAGCCAAGGAAGTGAGGTGGTCGAGGGTATTGTCTTTTAACAAGATATTCAATTGCAGCTTCTGTTTACCAAAAAGAAGGTGCTTCCCAGCTGAATCTCTGCTTCATAAAGAAGTGACGTCTGCCATTTTTCTTGCTTGTCAGCTGTCCGGAGAACACTTTCGCTTTCACACTCACAGCTCCTTTTGCCAGGAGTTGCTTTCGATCTGGAAAAAACCTTCCAGCTTGTTGTATCAAGCCGCAATGAGAACTCTATCTGCGGAGCTTCAGTAGAGTTCAACCCGACGCCATTGCTCCTGTACCGGAACCCCCCTGATGGTTGGGGCTCTCTAAGGAGCAGAGAGCTCAGCAGAAATGAAGTTTTGAAAAGAAAAACAGACAAACAAACAACAGCAATGGATTTGCTCCATGTTCAAACAAACCACATGAAACCAACTCAGCTCTAAAAGTCGGCTGACATTATATGTCAGGAGTTACTTCCAAAGTTGCATAAAGTCCTTGCACAGATCTTCCATCTTGTTTGTATATGTCAATTAACCATCTCTGTCTCTGTCTCTATCACCTTGT
This sequence comes from Candoia aspera, assembly GCF_035149785.1. Lineage (NCBI taxonomy): Eukaryota > Metazoa > Chordata > Lepidosauria > Squamata > Candoiidae > Candoia > Candoia aspera. The sequence continues at coordinate 95,678,084 of NC_086154.1, read as the reverse complement.
ACTTTTCCCCATGATATCTTCTATTTTGAAAACTGGTGGAACTATTCATGGACACACATACATACATATACATGTAGTTATGGGTGTGTATGCACTTGTGTGTATGGAGCCTGATAACAACTCTGGAGAGAAATGTTCACATTCCTTTCAACCATGTAATTATTTTACACTGCTTTAACAATCCTGCTATGCCAATTCATATCAGCTCCATTATAATTCCAATTCTTATACTTTATAAAAAATAATCAACACCTGCACTTTCTCTAAACAAGCACACACACGCATAAACACACAAGTCAAGGTTAGCTAGAGAAAGTTAGTTGTCTAAGACATTATGGTGAAAAGAGGCATGGATGTTCTAGAATGACAGGCTGTCAGATTTTTATATAAATGGATATTCTTAGAACCTAGTCAATTTGTGACTATACAGAGATGGAATATACACACAGAGATCACAGAAGAAAACATGATCTAGATTTAGAATCTGGCATCTCTGGTTGCTAAGCAAATAAGTGCCATTTATAGCTGAATGCCTAAATCCTTCATGCTTATCCAGTTGTCTAACTTAAATTTAAGGCACTTAGTTTAGCATTCCCCAAATTGATGTTCCTCAAATGTGATGTTCCCAAAATACATACCAAATTACCTAGGAATTCTAGGAATTGCAGTCCCAGCATATTTGGAGGATACCATATTGGGAAAGCTGATTCATTAGGATGTAAAAGTTTACAAACTTAGACAAAGTATGTTTTTACTAAAAAAATTAAGAACCTTTCATTAAGGTAGCTTCCTACCAGGAGTCCCCTCAAGCCTTGCTTCATCATGATAGTGGGGGACAGTGTTCATGGAAGGGATGGGCAAAGGATATTGGGAGAGTACATCAAGACTATATACTCCCAGAAGCCCAGCTAAAGCAAGCAGGTACCTATATCAGGTAGCAGAGATATAGAAAGATGCTGGAGACAGATGAGCACTTAGTAACAATGGCAAGGCATCAATTCATACTGTATGGGAGAAGGCAATGGTAAACGGTCCTCTGTTTTACCAAGAAAACACATTGTGCTATTGTGACTGAGAAATTGAAGCTGAATGTTGGGCATCTCGGGTATAACATACTATTAAGGAGTTGCTGAGTAACTTTCAGAGTACTAATGTTTATGGCACAGTTAGATTAAAGCCTTCAGGATATCTAATTGTTGATGTTGCTATATAGGAAAAAAAAATCAACTGGATTTGGACAGTTTCAGTTAGAAGATCATACTATTTAATACTCAGGACATGAAAAATAAAAATATAATGACATTGCTTTCATAGATAGGAAGGATATAGCAAAGACAGTACTTGGACACAATGCAGTCAATGACCGAATATTATCAATTAGACTTTGTGGACAGCCCTTTATTCAAGTTTATGCTCCAACTACTGATGAAGAAGGGGGTTCATAAGTTTTATGGTCAAGTTTAATCTGAATCAATGGAACATGAACACAATATGTGCTGCTTATAGTTGGAAACTGGGAAACTGGGAAATAGTAAGGGGGGAAACATAGTTGGACTGTGTAACCTAGGAAACAAAAATGAAGCAGGAGACTGACTTACCAGTTTCTGCCAATCCAATCATTTCTTCATCTCTAATACTGTATTCCAACAACCAAAATGATACTTAAATACATAGATATCATCAGATAGAGTATACAGAAATCAAATTGACTATATTATTGGTACAAGGAGGTGGAATAGCTCAGTTAAAACATCTAAGATGTGGTCAATAGCTGACTATGGAACAGGTCATGAACTGCTCATGTGCAAGTTGCAAGTCAAACTAAAGCAAAAGAACAAAGCCTACCAGTTTCTATTATATGATCTTGAGAATATACCCACCATCAGGAATCACTTTAAATCCTGAATTTCATTGATAGGGAACCAGAGGAACTGCAGAATGAACTCAAAGAAGTTGTTAAGGATGAATGTGAAAAGAGACTGCAAAAGAGCAAGAAGCCAAAAAAAGCAAACTGGGTGTCAGAACAAATGGAAACTGCTGAGGAGGGGAGGGGAGGGGAGAAACCCAAGAAAGACAAAGATTTCAGGAGGGGACTTAAAAATATTTAGAGAGCTGTTAGAAGAGACAATAAGCAGTATTACAACAACATATGTACAGTAAAGACATTAAAGATGGAAGGAGACATGGAAAAGTCTTCCAAAAGATCTCCAAAATCAGGAGGAGATTCCAACCTCAAATGGGTATGCTAAAGGACCTCAGTAGGCAGACAATAACTGAATTAAAGAACGTCAAACAAAGAATTAGGGAATATACCGAAATTCTGTATAGCAGAGACGTCAACACCCAAAATATCTTAGAAGATACTACCTTCTTACAAGGACCTCTACTAGGAGAAGGTGATGGTAAACCAGCACTCTGGTCATTATCAACCCAGAAGCTACAGGAATCAATAAATTATCTACAGAAATATGCCAAGCAACAGAGGAAGAATCAATAAAAGTTATAACCAATCTATGCTGGCAAATGTGGAGAATAACACTGTGAGACATTATCACTGATGCATGACAGATAACTGAGAAAGCAAAAAACACACAGACATATATGTATATCTTCAGCAAAGGATCGTTACCTTGTCGTGGTGCTGGAGCTTGAGCACCTCAATGATGCCATGAGCTAAACCGTGAAGGGCCATCCAAGACAGGAAGATCATGACAGAGAGGTCAGACTAAATGCGATCCCTGGGGAAGGTAATGGCAACCCACCCCAGTATTCTTGCCGTGAAAACTCAATGGATCAGTACAACCAGAGATATGTCAGTATACCATCGGAAGATGAGACCCCCAGGTCAGAAGATGGTCAAAATGCTACTGGGGAGGAACAGAGGATGAGTTCAACTAGCCCCAGACATGATGACGCAGCTAGCTCAAAGCCGAAAGGACGGCTAGCGGCCGACGGTGCTGGTGGTGACCGGCAAATCCCATGTTCGAAGGATCAACACTCCATTGGAACGTGGAATGTAAGATCTATGAGCCAGGGCAAATTGGATGTGGTTATTGGTGAGATGTCAAGATTAAAGATAGACATTTTGGGCGTCAGTGAAATGAAATGGACTGGAATAGGTCACTTCACATCAAATGACCCCCAGATCTCCTACTGTGGACAAGAGGACCACAGAAGAAATGGAGTAGCCTTCATAATTAATAGTAAAGTGGCTAAAGCAGTGCTTGGATACAATCCAAAAAACGATAGAATGATCTCAATTCAAATTCAGGGCAAGCCATCTAACATCACAGTGATCCAAATATATGCCCCAACCACAGATGCTGAACAGGCTGAAGTAGAGCAGTTCTATGAGGATCTGCAGCACCTACTGGACAACAAACCTACAAGAGATGTTATTTTCATCACGGGAGACTGGAATGCTAAGGTGGGGAGTCAAATAACAGCTGGAATTACAGGTAAACATGGCCTGGGAGAACAAAACAAAGCAGGACATAGGCTGATATAATTTTGCCACGACAACTCACTCTGCATAACAAACACTCTCTTCCAACAACCTAAGAGATGGCTTTATACATGGACTTCACCAGATGGACAACACCGAAATCAGATTGACTACATCCTTTGCAGCCAAAGATGGCGGAAATCTATACAGTCGGTAAAAACAAGACCTGGAGCTGACTGTAGTTCAGATCACGAACTTCCTCTTGCAGAATTTAGGATCAGACTAAAGAGATTAGGGAAAACCCACAGATCAGCTAGATATGAGCTCACTAATATTCCTAAGGAATATGCAGTGGAGGTGAAGAATAGATTTAAGGGACTGGACTTAGTAGATAGGGTCCCGGAAGAACTCTGGACAGAAGTTGGCAGCATTGTTCAGGAGGCGGCAACAAAATACATCCCAAAGAAAGAGAAAACCAAGAAGGCAAAATGGCTGTCTGCTGAGACACTAGAAGTAGCCCAAGAAAGAAGGAAAGCAAAAGGCAACAGTGATAGGGGGAGATATGCCCAATTAAATGCAAAATTCCAGAGGTTAGCCAGAAGAGATAAGGAATTATTTTTAAACAAGCAATGCGCGGAAGTGGAAGAAGACAATAGAATAGGAAGGACAAGAGACCTCTTCCAGAAAATTAGAACCATCGGAGGTAAATTCCAGGCCAAAATGGGTATGATCAAAAACAAAGATGGCAAGGACCTAACAGAAGAAGAAGAGATCAAGAAAAGGTAGCAAATATATACAGAAGACCTGTATAGGAAGGATAACAATATCGGGAATAGCTTTGACGGTGTGGTCAGTGAGCTAGAGCCAGACATCCTGAAGAGTGAGGTTGAGTGGGCCTTAAGAAGCATTGCTAATAACAAGGCAGCAGGAGACGACGGCATCCCAGCTGAACTGTTCAAAATCTTGCAAGATGATGCTGTCAAGGTAATGCATGCTATATGCCAGCAAATTTGGAAAACACAAGAATGGCCATCAGACTGGAAAAACTCAACTTATATCCCCATACCAAAAAAGGGAAACACTCAAGAATGTTCAAACTATCGAACAGTGGCACTCATTTCACATGCCAGTAAGGTAATGCTCAAGATCCTGCAAGGTAGACTTCAGCAATTCATGGAGCGAGAACTGCCAGATGTACAAGCTGGGTTTAGAAAAGGCAGAGGAACTAGTGACCAAATTGCCAATATCCGCTGGATAATGGAAAAAGCCAGGGAGTTTCAGAAAAACATCTATTTCTGTTTTCTTGACTATTCTAAAGCCTTTGACTGTGTGGACCATAACAAATTGTGGCAAGTTCTTAGTGGTATGGGGATACCAAGTCATCTTGTCTGCCTCCTGAGGAATCTGTATAATGACCAAGTAGCAACGGTAAGAACAGACCACGGAACAACAGACTGGTTTAAGATTGGGAAAGGAGTACGGCAGGGCTGTATACTCTCACCCTACCTATTCAACTTGTATGCAGAACACATCATGCGACATGCTGGGCTTGAGGAATCCAAGGCTGGAGTTAAAATCTCTGGAAGAAACATTAACAACCTCAGATATGCAGATGATACCACTTTGATGGCAGAAAGCGAAGAGGAACTGAGGAGCCTTATGATGAAGGTGAAAGAAGAAAGTGCAAAAGCTGAACCTCAAACAAACCAAGATTATGGCAACCAGCTTGATTGATAACTGGCAAATAGAGGGAGAAAATGTAGAAGCAGTGAAAGACTTTGTATTTCTAGGTGCGAAGATTACTGCAGATGCTGACTGCAGTCAGGAAATCAGAAGACGCTTAATCCTTGGGAGAAGAGCAATGATAAATCTCAATAAAATAGTTAAGAGCAGAGACATCACACTGACAACAATTGTCCGCATAGTTAAAGCAATGGTATTCCTTGTAGTAACATATGGCCGCAAGAGCTGGACCATAAGGAAGGCTGAGAGAAGGAAGATCGATGCTTTTGAACTGTGGTGTTGGAGGAAAATTCTGAGAGTGCCTTGGACTGCAAGATCAAACCAGTCCATCCTCCAGGAAATCAAGCCAGACTGCTCACTTGAGGGAATGATATTAAAGGCAAAACTGAAATACTTTGGCCACATAATGAGAAGACAGGACACCCTGGAGAAGATGCTGATGCTAGGGAGAGTGGAAGGCAAAAGGAAGAGGGGCCGACCAAGGGCAAGATGGATGGATGATATTCTAGAGGTGACGGACTAGTCCCTGGGGGAGCTGGGGGTGTTGACAACCAACAGGAACCTCTGGCATGGGCTGGTCCACGAAGTCACGAAGAGTCGGAAGCGACTAAACGAATAAACAACTATATCTATATCTATATCTATATCTATATCTATATCTATATCTATATCTATATCTATATCCATATATATGCTTCATTGATCTTAGAAAGCCCTTGGATTATGTCAAGTATGTCAATCTGTGGAATGTCCTTAGAAAAATGCCAATATCAGAATTTCTGATTAATCCTAATGCAAGATCTATACACTGGACAGGAAGCCACAGTCTGGAAAGAACAAGGTAAAACAGACTGGCTCTGGGTCAGTAAAGGAGCAAGACAAGATGATATACTATAAACACAATTCTCCTATTTATTGAACCTATATGCTGAATATATATTGAGGAAGGCTGGACTGAAGGAAAGTGAGCTTGATTTTAAAACTGTAGGAAGAATTATCAGTTACCTGCACTATGCTGATGACACTGTTTGATAAATGAAATTGCAAATGATGTGACAAGTTAAATCATGGAACACAATAAAAAATTGGACTACAATGAATGGACTTGATTACAGAGGCAATGGCTGCACCATTGGGAGACCTGAAGGGCCAGGTTGGGGACAGATCATTATGAACAAACTCTATCTTTGTGGCTGCTAAGAGTTGACACTGAGTTGATGGCACATAATCAATCAATTAAATTACCAGAAGCTTATCAATTAAAGTAAGCAGAATCTTGACTGAATTATAAGCCAAGAAGGCTCTATCTGTTATGCTCACCATTCTCAGTTTTTGCATGAAACAATACAAGTAGAGCCTGAGCTTGGACTGCAATTTGGCTGAAGGTGTTTCAAGTTGCCTGGATCCAAGTCAGAACCATGAGGCAGCATTTGCCATAGATTGCATAGGGCTCTTCTTCCAATCCGTGAGGCGGCACAGAAGAATGCTAGCATGCTTTTCATTGGCCTCACTGCCAGTCACTGCTACTCTCAGTTCTGCTTCAGCAGCTAGTGCTGCCCTCACAAATTTAATGCAGGAGAAATTAAGGAAAGCAAGGAAATCCACCACCAATTGCTTCTCCTAGGGAGAGTGAAACGTGTTTTGACAGGTAGCCAGACACAATTGGCAGCGATGGCACTGAATGGGATTTGTGCATTTGCTGAGCAACGCATAACATAATGAATTCCTTTCTCTTTTATATAAAATATATTGCAACTGCATGATTTGCATGACTGAAACTTGACAACTCTGTTCTAGAAAGCTTTCTATTAACTAGGTCTGTGCAAATCCTCCAAAACTCCTTCAACAGACATGTTTTCACATGCATTCTTTAAATTCATATAACAGTCCTTTTTTTCTAGGCCTGTGCAGCTGCATGGTAAGCTGTCCATATCCATTTTGAAAGGAATCTAGGTATACTTCTGTACGAATCCCTGCTTTCACTGAGCCTCCTGCTTGGAAGGATTCATCCCAGAACCTTTACAATGTTCAGTGAAACAATCCACATCTTCCTCTGAGAATAGGTAATTCTGCTTTGACCTTAGCTGTGAAAAAGACTGAATCATTTACAGTGCAGTAGTGGTTAAAGACCCTGGGCTAGACACCAGGAGACCATGAGTTCTAGACCTGTGTTAGGCACAAAGCCAGCTGGGTGACCTTGGGCTAGTCCCTCTCGCTCAGCCCTAGGAAGGAGGCAAGGGCAAACCACTTCCGAAAATGCTGCCAATAAAACTTCAGGGACTTGTCCAGGCAGTCGCCAGGAGTCAAGATCATCTTGAAGGCACACATAAAAGGGATTATAGCTCAGTGTTGGAGAGCATGCTTTCAGCTGAGAAGGGCTTAGATCTCTAGCATCTCTGCTATTTTCTGATATAGACCAGATAGCATAGGATGTGTAAAAACTCTTCTGCCTGAGAACTTTTTGCCAACCAGCTCAAGCAGGCAATGTCAAACTAGAAAAGGTTTGGGCTTAATAAAAGGCAGTTCTCAGAGAGTTTCCTCTCTGATTAAACACTATTAAATTGATAGAAGTTTGTATTTTATCAATGTACTTCAGTTCTCCTCAAGTGTTATAGGGAAGGTGATAGTGATTACTAAGGCTGAGCAGAACTTTGAAGAGGTAGTCCACTCATCAAGGAGAGATCAATCCACCTCACACAGGGTTAGTTAATCCCAATAATGAATCTTTGATGGGGCATCACATGCACTAAGGAATGGATAATAATTATCTTTATTTCATAAGCTGAGGAATTCCAGAGTTGGGAATCCTTTCTGGTAATTATATTATGTTCATGTTAGAAATAAATGGCAGGAGGGGAGAGGAGTATGAGAGATCTGAATGAACCAAACTAGTCATGAAAATTACATGAGCCTGTCATGAATATAAATCCTCATATTCTACTGAGGCATCCCTCAGTGACAAATTATTCTGAAAATGTATTTCCTAAACAAAAGCAGGATGAACCCATCCTGGCCAATACGTGAAGGGGCCACGATTTTGTATACTTCATCAGCATGTGTATATCTTGTCATGCTAATGAAAGAATAATCTGTTTAAACTGAGACGTAATTGAATTGTGCACAGTCTCCAGAAAATTTGAATATACAACAATGTTTTAATTTACAGCTCTTTCTCTATTGCGGCAATTCCTCTTTATTCTTCTTTGCATTTAAATATTGTCAGAAAAAACTTCAAACTGAAAGTGAAGTATACCATTGCTTCGCAAAAAGAAAATAGTTTTAAGCCATATTTCCAGTACCATGTTGTTGTTTGTTTAGTTGCTTCCGACTTTTCGTGACTTCATGGACCAGCCCACGCCAGAGCTTCCTGTCAGTCGGCAACACCTCCAGCTCCCCCAGGGACGAGTCCGTCACCTCTAGAATATCACCCCTCCATCTTGCCCTTGGTCAGCCCCTCTTCCTTTTGCCTTCCACTCTCCCTAGCATCAGCATCTTCTCCGGGGTGTCCTGTCTTCTCATTATGTGGCCAAAGTATTTCAGTTTTGCCTTGAATATCATTCCCTCAAGTGAGCAGTCTGGCTTGATTTCCTGGAGGATGGACTGGTTTGATCTTCTGGCAGTCCAAGGCACTCTCAGAATTTTCCTCCAACACCACAGTTCAAAAGCATCTATCTTCCTTCTCTCAGCCTCCCTTATGGTCCAGCTCTCACAGCCATATGTTACTACAGGGAACACCATTGCTTTAACTATGCAGACCTTTGTTGTCAGTGTGATGTCTCTGCTCTTAACTATTTTATCGCGATTTGTCATTGCTCTTCTCCCAAGGATTAAGCATCTTCTGATTTCCTGACTGCAGTCAGCATCCGCAGTAATCTTCGCACCTAGAAATACAAAGTCTTTCACTGCTTCTACATTTTCTCCCTCTATTTGCCAGTTATCAATCAAGCTGGTTGCCATAATCTTGGTTTTTTTGAGGTTTAGCTGCAAGCCAGGTTTTGCACTTTCTTCTTTCATCTTCATCATAAGGCTCCTCAGTTCCTCTTCGCTTTCAGCGATCAAAGTGGTATCATCTGCATATCTGAGATCGTTAATGTTTCTTCCAGAGATTTTAACTCCAGCCTTGGATTCCTCAAGCCCAGCTTGTTGCATAATGTGTTCTGCGTAGAAGTTGAATAGGTAGGGTGAGAGTATACAGCCCTGCCATACTCCTTTCCCAATCTTAAACCAGTCCGTTGTTCCGTGGTCTGTTCTTACCGTTGCTACTTGGTCATTATACAGATTCCTCAGGAGGCAGACAAGATGGCTTGGTATCCCCATACCACTAAGAACTTGCCACAATTTGTTATGGTCCACACAGTCAAAGGCTTTAGAATAGTCAATAAAACAGAAACAGATGTTTTTCTGAAACTCCCTGGCTTTTTCTATTATCCATCCGATATTGGCAATTTGGTCCCGAGTTCCTCTGCCTTTTCTAAACCCAGCTTGTACATCTGGCAATTCTCGCTCCATGAATTGCTGAAGTCTACCTTGCAGGATCTTGAGCATTACCTTACTGGCATGTGAAATGAGCGCCACTGTTCGATAGTTTGAACATTCTTTAGTGTTTCCCTTTTTTGGTATGGGGATATAAGTTGATTTTTTCCAATCTGATGGCCATTCTTGTGTTTTCCAAATTTGCTGGCATATAGCATGCATTACCTTGACAGCATCATCTTGCAAGATTTTGAACAGTTCAGCTGGGATGCCGTCGTCTCCTGTTGCCTTGTTATTAGCAATGCTTCTTAAGGCCCACTCAACCTCACTCTTCAGGATGTCTGGCTCTAGCTCACTGACCACACCGTCAAAGCTATTCCAGATATTGTTATCCTTCCTATACAGGTCTTCTGTATATTCTTGCCACCTTTTCTTGATCTCTTCTTCTTCTGTTAGGTCCTTGCCATCTTTGTTTTTGATCATACCCATTTTGGCCTGGAATTTACCTCCGATGGTTCTAATTTTCTGGAAGAGGTCTCTTGTCCTTCCTATTCTATTGTCTTCTTCCACTTCCGCGCATTGCTTGTTTAAAAATAATTCCTTATCTCTTCTGGCTAACCTCTGGAATTTTGCATTTAATTGGGCATATCTCCCCCTATCACTGTTGCCTTCTGCTTTCCTTCTTTCTTGGGCTACTTCTAGTGTCTCAGCAGACAGCCATTTTGCCTTCTTTCTTTGGGATGTATTTTGTTGCCGCCTCCTGAACAATGTTGCAAACCTCTGCCCAGAGTTCTTCCGGGACCCTATCTACTAAGTCCAGTCCCTTAAATCTATTCTTCACCTCCACTGCATATTCCTTAGGAATATTAGTGAGCTCATATCTAGCTGATCTGTGGGTCTTCCCTAATCTCTTTAGTCTGATCCTAAATTCTGCAAGAGGAAGTTCGTGATCTGAACTACAGTCAGCTCCAGGTCTTGTTTTTACTGACTGTATAGATGTCCGCCACCTTTGGCTGCAAAGGATGTAGTCAATCTGATTTCGGTGTTGTCCATCTGGGGAAGTCCATGTATAAAGCCATCTCTTAGGTTGTTGGAAGAGAGTGTTTGTTATGCAGAGTGAGTTGTCTTGGCAAAATTCTATCAGCCTATGTCCTGTTTCATTTTGTTTTCCCAGGCCATGCTTACCTGTAATTCCAGGTGTCATTTGACTGCCCACCTTTGCATTCCAGTCTCCTGTGATGAAAATAACGTCTCTTTTAGGCGTATTGTCCAGTAGGTGCTGCAGATCCTCATAGAACTGCTCTACTTCAGCTTCTTCAGCATCTGTGGTTGGGGCGTATATTTGGATCACTGTGATGTTAGATGGTTTGCCCTGAATTCGAATTGAGATCATTCTGTCATTTTTTGGATTGTATCCAAGCACTGCTTTAGCCACTTTACTATTAATTATGAAGGCTACTCCATTTCTTCTGTGGTCCTCTTGTCCACAGTAGTAGATCTGGGGGTCATTTGATGTTAAGTGGCCCATTCCAGTCCATTCCAGTTCACTGATGCCCAAAATGTCTATCTTTAATCTTGACATCTCACCAATAACCACATCCAATTTGCCCTGGCTCCTAGATCTTACATTCCAGGTTCCAATGGTGTGTTGATCCTTAGAACATCGGATTCGCCATTCACCACCAGCACCGTCGGCCGCTAGCCATCCTTTCGGCTTTGAGCTAGCTGCGTCCTCATGTCTGGGCTAGTTGAACTCATCCTCTGTTCCTCCCCAGTAGCATTTTGACCATCTTCCAACCTGGGGGTCTCATCTTCTGATGGTATACTGACATATCTCTGTTTGTACTGATCCATTGAGTTTTCACAGCAAGAATACTGGGGTGGGTTGCCATTACCTTCCCCAGGGATCTCATTTAGTCTGACCTCTCTGTCATGACCTTCCCGTCTTGGGTGGCTCTTCACAGTTTAGCTCATGGCATCACTGAGGTGCTCAAGCTCCAGCACCACAACAAGGTAACTCTCCTTTGCTGAAGTCCAGTACCATAAGCACAAATAATTGTTCTCTAGGTGTTGCATTTGAAGTTGACCCAGATGTTTTTTTTAAGCTTCAGAACAACTAGACACATTTACTGGAGCTGAAATTGAAAAATCCATAAATAGAGTCATCCAAGGAAATGAACTAGAATTAATCTTCAGTTGGTATTATTTTCTTCCCATTTCCCTCAACTAGGCTTTGTAAATGAAATTCTACTGGGACAGGAACAGAAATCTGTTTCTTTTCCTTTCACTGTTTACACAATTCATGACAATCCATCAGATTCCCACCTTTCTTTCTCAAAACCAAACCAACCCAACCCAACCCAACCCAAACCAAACCAAACCAAACCAAACCAAACCAAACCAAACCCTCTCCCATATAATATTTTTTATACGATCACTGTCAAGCCCAGCCCAAGAGCAATGGTGAGTGAGTGTATTCCAAACTCCAGTTCTTTCTTGCTCTTACCATACAGACAGAATCTTGCCAGACTAAAGCTATCCTAACTAACCTAAGGAGAAATAACCTAGGAGACTCTAGGGGAGAGCTACTCTAACTCTCTTTGACTCTCTGCCAAGGCTCTCTAGACTGCGAGAACTCTTATCTCCTTGGAATGCTCTCTTTCCTTCCTGAGAACCAGTGGAAGCCTCGAAATCCACCACATCACCCCATCTTCAGGGACACATTCCATCACAATCACATTGATTATATGCCATCAAGTCATTGTCAACTCTTAGCTACCACATAGATAGATTTTCTCCATGATGATCTCTTCCTAACTTAAGACCTTCCAACAGTGCATCCATCGCCAACTGAGTCCATCCACCTTGCTGCTCGTCATCCTCTTCTTCCTTTCCTTCCAGCTTTCCCAGCATTAGAACCTTCTACAGAGAGCTAGGTCTTTGCATAATGTGTCCAAAGTAGGATGATTTGAGCCTGGTCATTTGTGCCTCTGGAATGATTTATTTGATGATCCGTTTGTTTGTTTTCTTGACTATATTGTCTTCCCCTCAAAAATCCTTTATTATATGTAGGAGTTGGGTGAGTTGAGATGAGTTCCCATCATTGATGGGAAATGGAAATTGAAATGAGTTTGAAATGGGAATTTCTCACTAAAGCTTTCCCATTCAAGACTGCACAGCTGCATAGCTATTCTTGTGTTTTCAGGACATTCTCACACACTTTTACTAAATTCTGTATTTCTCGGCCTTAGAGGAATATTCAAAGCACCTATTTATTTACTTACTTACTTACTTACTTACTTACTTACTTACTTATTTATTTATTCGATTTCTATAGCCACCATTCTCAGCAAGGAACTCAGAGCTTATATTTTTCTGAGCTGGGCTGAAGAGCTAAGAACATACAGAATAGGGTGTGTAAGGAAATTCAGCCTCCTGGTGGACAGCCAATCACCAGTTGAAACCCTTGGGAGAAATGCTAGTAAAGTTTACAATGTATCTCCTTTTAGATTAGGGAAAATATATTCCCAAAGTTGCAAAACAAAATAAGTAAAATATCTCACAGATAGGTATGCCCTGTCCATTCCTCCCTTTGGATCAAAAGTCATCTTCAATGACTTTTAATTGAAGGATTCCTGCAGTTAGCAAATTGGACTCAGTAGTGAAATGGCTTATCCCAGCTCTTTGAATCTTTAAAACTATGAATGGAAAACACAAGGAAAAAGGTGCTATTGCATTCATGTTCTGCTTGTGGGTTTGCTTTAAGTAGGAACAGAGGCCTATTAGATGGGCCCTCGGCTTTTCCAAGTCCAACTGCAACAATAAAAAGGGTTGCAGCTGCAAGTCACATAAATACCAAAATAGAATCACATTTCATGTCTGCAGCCCCTCCCCTCGATTTTCCATATATTATTTGAGTTGGGGCTGAACTTCATGGACTGCATTACTAAAAGTGTGAATCTTTTACTCGTTAAAGTATCACTTTAACATGGAATCTATACAGCTATGTTGACTATGTGAGTGGGGGGGGCAAGGTAAAGAAAACCCCCTGTATGTGCCTCAAACTCATGAAAAAGGGAAATATGCCACTGGACCCTGAACTCATGGGGTGGAGGATATGGGTGTTAGATAAAGTTATTTAGGTTAGAAATTTGTAGTTAATTGCGTATAAACTGCTGGCTGGCGCCAGCAAAGATATGCTTGAGTAGGATGAGACCCTGAAACAAGTAGGTGATAAGTGCTGCAGGAACATCCTGCTGACATGTAAAATCCAGCAATCAAGGATACTTGTGAAGTAAGATTGTGAGCTGAGCCCTCGGAGAGGGGGAGGACAGATAGGGTATAAAAGTTTTGTGTTAACTTCGTTCAGGGTTCCTTCTTGCACGGAGGGACCCGCCTTTGCAAACACGTTACAAATAAACTCTTTTCTCTGTATCATCGAACCTTGTTGGTTGAAGTTCTTTTGGGAGGTTTTCCCGCTGACAACTAGCAACAACTTTAAGGCAAATATTACAACAGTTGGGATATAAACTGCATACTAAAATAAAATAAAAAGGATTAGAAGCAACATATCATCACAGAAAGATTACTGCTGACATGCAGCAGATTCGATGAAACCACTACACATTTTTGTTTGACTACAAAAAGGCACACTTCTCCTAGTATACATTTTAGGGAATCTAAAGTCCCTGTCTTTTGTATTCTAGAAATGGCTTATATTATATATGGAGAAATAGTAAGCAGGCTTCTTGATGACACATGACTTGAACAACTATAGTAAAGGCATACTCGGTTTCATACTCTGTAATATAATAATGTTATACTTATTCGTTTTGGTCATTTAAAAGCATAAACACTAATACTTTTAGTATTAATCTTTAGTTTTCAGTTTCTTGTGGTTGTATCCATCAGTGTTGTTATGCCAGTCAATCAGGCACTATGAATGGATTGAATCCCTTTCCCCAGCAGTCCATCACAACATCTGTTCTGCAACAATTTCCCAGCAATTTGGAAAAGAATGTAGGAAGCAGCAGCAGAAATGGATGGGAAAGTCAGCTACTTTTGCACTATGAAAATAACAGTCTATACAATGTAGATTACCTTTTTTCTTTTTGCTTGTAGCAAATGTGGTGAGATGCATACAGCAATGGAAACAGCAGTGCAATGTATCAGAATGAAGATCATAGTCTTATGCATTCACTTTAATTAATGATTTCCTCCACCCTTAATGCTGGCTCTGGTTAACTTAAGTATATTGCATTAAATCTGCAATTCAGCCTTTCAAAGAATACAGTCTTGTTCATTCTTTTTGTCCTTTTTTCCCCCCACCAATCTGCCCTTTATAGTTGGCTGCAATGTTGCCAGAGGAGTGACAGTGACAAATGAAATACTTTTAAGATCAATTACTTTATATTGGGCCAATAGTTGTTTCACCATCGAAATAGAAAACAAACTCTTGGTGAGTAATATGACTGTGACAGCCTTCCAGATAGTGCTATAATCTTTAAGAAATTGGTAGCATTTGCTCAAGTTGAAAGAGACCAGTAAAAATATTTGACAGATGAAAACAGAGATTTTGGCCATACAACTTGTTACACCTTTGGCATGTGATTGAATTGTCCCCAGAATATATTTGCCCATAGTTCATCTGTTCTCCTTTCATAGTAAACTGATGTTTAGGGAACCTAAGCAATATAGTAGAAGGTAGCTGGTAGGTAATGAATGAATGAATTAGAATTACTTCTAACCCCCAGTCCTTCATTGAAAGAAGCAAGAATAGGAAACAATAAAAACTAAAATGTGTAAGGCAAAATATGCCACAAAAATTGTGCAATAAAATGAAATTTATTTCAAGAAAAACTGATCAAAAGTCACAGAAAGAATTAAATGTATACTTTTCCAGCAAGAGACATCTGCACATGGAAGGGAATTGGCTTGCTTTTGCAGATCTCTTGATAGATGAGCAATCACTTGAACCAACTCACTCTATATGCATATTTACCAGACTCTAGTGTATTATGCATGCACAAGTTGTCATATGATCAACCCTAATTCTTTGTGCAAGACTGCCTCAGGGTTAGCTATGGTCAGTGATTGCTGGTGGTTTCCCCATCCCAATGGGAAATCCACCAATTGCTGCCATGAAACTACCCAGCATTAAACTGTGTGAAGGCAGCCTCATTACCATACACAGTAAAGTTTGGGGCAACACATTTTATATCAACTTACTTTCCTGTTGACTCAAAGACAGGAAGAAAACATATTAAGTCGGTGGTCTGGATGAGCCTAATAGTGAGCAGTGGGTGTAGGAAGGGGAGGGGAAGAATCCAACTTCAGTCCTGCAACCAATGCAAAGCATTTCTATTAATCTAAGTATTTTGTGTGTTCATGTATTCAGTAAACGTATACCCCACTTCAGTCTGATGACTCTCACCAGTTTATATAGTGTAGACTATAACCAAACCTCAACACATCCATGGTATGTTTAAAATGACAACAAATAACATCATAACCTTCCCCTGACACCAAGTAAAAGAACGTTAACAAATGAAACACAAAACTAAAGAGATAAAGGACATTAACAGTGCTTTAGCTTTAGCTTAGGAGAATGCCCTCCAAAATAACTCTATTTTTAACATTTTCTGGAGGACCAACCAGGAGGGTACTAGTCTGAGGCTATTCCAAAGCATCAGTGCCATCATGAAAAAGCAGTGCCTTATAGCTTCAGTCTCCCTCATCTCTCAGAAGTGTGGGGCACTAAATAGTTTCTCCCTACAAAATCTACTGGGTCAGGCCAAGGGCAGGTGGACTTGCAGGTACCCTGGTGCCAAGCCATAAAGGGTTATGAGAAGTTAATGGATGTATTAATGTACACGTAAAAATACAAAGCCAATGACTTTTGCCCCATGTGAGCAGGATGTGTAATGGTATGTTCAAAGACCTTGGGAGATGGGCAAAGAGATGCTGCCTAGGAAACAGTCAGAGAAGAGAGAGCATAGCCTGCAGCTGCATAGTGGGCAGAGCAAGAGGCTCAGAAGGGACCCTCCCTAGTTTCTCGGGCTGTAAAGGAGATGGCAGGGGATCTGTACTTTCAGACTTGCAAGGTTCTGTTAATGTAGCATTACAATAAATTAGTATTAGCTCATCTGGTAATGTTTCCTATCTGGTCTACCTAGTAAGGCTGACAGGATGCCAGTAAACTTTTACTAAGAATGTGCCATAATACTGACAGAGAAAACAGTGAGGCATTTATGGTGTATAGAAAACAATGGATTGGATCCAGACTTAGCTAAACTTAGAGTAGACTGATTAAAATCAGGATCATGTTATGCTACTTCTTTCAGTGGCTCAACTCTTAAGCATTACTAAGTGGGAATTCAACCTATATCATAATTAACACATTAAAATTTCAATAATTAACACACTTAACATATTATAAGTTTTGGATCATCATAATATCAAATAATTTATATTCTTTTGTAATGGAATCTACTACAAGTACAATTTAAAATGTCCAGCCTTATATGGTGAAGTCGCTATCACTAGTGTTAATAGGAATGAGACTTCTCTTCAGTGAATACTTACAAATTCTTGTGATCACAAAAGGAAATAATAATTAGAAAATTGAGCCCAGATCAACAGCAACAACACATGGCCAGAAATATCAGATTTTGGTGTTACGTAAATAATATCACATACCTATACCAGAATATGGATTTCAGAACTGGTAATATCTGATATTTCCTGTTTCCTAAAGCCTTTCAGGTTTCAGTAACATTACAGAGAAGTACTTCAAGGTAGAAGTAGAGTGACATTTGTTATTTGGCAAGGTGCATAAGATTTATAAAGACAATGACAGTAGACACTTTGTAGAAGGAAAAGGACCCTCTTCAGATGGAATTCATGGTCACCATCAAGCACCACTTTCAGCAGGACAATGGTCCTTTCTTTAGTTGAAGCAACTAGAGAGAATACTGTATATTGGCTCAGCTCTGGAGGAGAAGTTGGTTGGGGTGATCTGGAAGCAGAAAGCTAGGAAACAGGAGGAGCAGCTTAGCACATGGCTCACCAAGAAGCCATTCTGGATCTGACACTGCTGCTTTGAGAGGCAGAGGATCGAGGAGTCATTAGGGTCTTGGAGATGGACTATTCCTGCTGGGGATGATGCTGGGAAAACCGGTCAATATATATCTGGCTATCTGAATCTGAAAAAAATCACCACACCCCAGTCTAGTTTAGTTCAAGTGTGTTGTTTTGTGTCTTAATTTTAGTTTCAAAGCAATGTATGGGATGGGTAGGTTCATGGGAAAATAAGAATTTAATTTGTTGAGGTTTGGATGCACTCTGTATACTCCTGTTCCTTGTTGCTACTGCCTTGTCTGGAGAACAGAGGCCCTTGTGTTTTCCTTGTGAATTACTAATGTACTTATTTCCTGTAAAGACTAGTATTGTTGGCAGAGCCTAGCAAATTAGTAACTGTAAGTGGTGGTAATGCTTTTTGTGTTTGTTTTCCTGTTGTAATATTAATAAATGCTACTCATACAGTTAAGCATCATCAGCCCTTTTCTTTTGCAACCAGCACAGCCGTCCCATGCAATATGTGGACATATTTGAACAAACTCCATATTGGTAGGAATGCAAATGTTCCTGTCTGGCTGGGATGAAATGTTCAAGGTGGGAGGTGCTAAGCACTGCTAAATGAAGAAGGTTGGGAAGAGGATTAGTCACCTTTCTTATCAAATAGAAAAGTAGTGCCCAACTCCAATAATAAATAAATCAAATCATGAGAGCTCTCAATAAGTTCCCAAATAAACTACTTAAAGAAACAAAACTCACAATTTCTTGGGAGAATCTCTATTTTGGTATTGGCCTTCCTAAACTCAGGGAACTCCGACTAAAAGTATGTACTCACAACAGTGCAAATCAAAATCCTTGGGGGGTGGGAACCTCTTCCATACAGGACAAAACCCCATTGATTTTGCACCATCGTATTACCCAGTGTGTCCCTCCAAAAGCCCAGTTATCAGAGATTGGCAATCTCTATCATTGGCCAAATTTTCTGGATTAAATTGGCTAAATTATAGAGTGTGCTGCAGTGATTGAGAAATGCCCAAACATCAGGGAGGTCCCCTTGTGTTAATATGTCAAGACTGATTCTTTCCATCTGCCACTTTTTTTACTTATCTGCTGAAAACTCCTGGAAGTAGCATGATTTATAGGATATCATTGGGGTTTCTCAGTTCACTAGCCTGAAGTATATATGACTTTCCATCTCAAGTTGCCCACTTCCACCAATGCCTGCCACTCAGTTTCTTTCTAGTAGAAAAATTCAAAAGGGATCTGTTTTGCTCCCAGCCCAGGGAAATATGTTGGCATCTGCCTTTGAGCTGTAATGCCTTGAGAAACAAATACTTGAGGGAGTGCCTCTTTCCATAATAAATATTGTTCCAGCAAAGCCTAAAGAAACAAACAAATCACTGAGGTATTTTCAACTCTCATGGAACTGAATTTGTTTCAAAAATGTCTCTGTTTTGTCCCTGTTAATTGCATTTGCCCAAAGTGGCAGTTGTCCAAACTAAAAGCTTCATCCAATGAAGAGTGGCGGACAAATGTTTTCCTCTAGTTAGGAAAGGAATAACTTCCCTTCATAGAAGTTACTATACTTTCATTCTCTCTTTTTACACTGTTGATGGATAAAAGACCCGCTAGTAATATACTGGGATTGGTTTGGTCCTTTCAGAATGCTGCAGTTTGTTATTCCAGGTCAACGTTCTTGATGAAGTTTTATTTATCCTTCTCACAAACCTGAACAAACCCTGTAAATTAATCCACTTGTGTGAAGTGCCCTTTGCCTCACTTTCACACCTCACCAGGCACATTTTCATTTAACATTGTTGTTTGTTCTTGCTTCTTCTGATGTGCTATAAATGAACACTGTGCTATGCATACTGAGCAGGGATCTAAATACTATTTTCTGTGGATTAACTGGATGAAAGGTTCTTTTGTCACTATTAGAAATTAAAAAGGACCACGTGCACTTACTTGCATGCATTTGTGATATCTTCAACCCATCAACAGCTGACAAAAGTTAATTTGCCAAAATCAGAGAAAGAACTGAATGAAACACAAAATATTGCACAAAGGGAATGCATAATTGCAAGTATTTACTACTCTGATTTTATGCTGTTGCTGTAATAAGATATTGTTTTTATCATGTGTAAAATATTTCATTGCACACACTCAAAAACTCTCTTTGAAAGATGGCATATAAATAAATTGTCCACTTCCATGCTTTCAGAACTCATGAATAATAAATGGAATAATTCTCAAGTGTTCCTAGACTACCAGCTCATTTTGTCAGAAAAAGTTAATCCGATAATTTCAAAAAAGTAAGCAGAAAAAATTGTCAATAATTCAAGTGCAATTTTTACTACAGAAGCCTAGTTAAAATTCTCACACACAGAGGCCATAAGAATGGTCTTTGTGTCATACCCAGGCCAAAGCCCAAAATGCCCTGGTCTAAAAAACTAACAGAATATACCTGAGGCTAGGAGATAAATATTTGCTCAACTACCTTTTTCAAGAAAGAAGCTGGAAGATGCCAGTAGTGGCAGACAGATGACTGCATGCACACGCACATACATGCATGCGTGCACACATACACGATTGAATAGGAAAGCAAAGTATTTTAACTAAACTTGTAAATTTTTCAAAGGTAACTGCTACATTTTGAGATTTGTTGTTTGGTATCAGATCTATCACTTTCTACATTATATATTTTAGGACCACGAGTAAATAATATTTGAAATTGCTAGGAACCTGAATCTTCAATTTACTTTGCCAAATACACTCTTGGTCAAGCCTTTCCCTGTACTTCTGCACTATCAACGAGATGTACCTGTAAAGAAACTACAGAGAGAGAAAACATTTTATTGTGTGAACATATTATTCTATTGTAAATATATTTGTATGGGACTTTGTACAAAGTTATTTAAAGGTAAAGGTAAAGGTTCCCGTTTAGTCATGTCCGACACTAGGGGGTGGTGCTCATCTCCGTTTCATGGCCGAAGAGCCGGCATTGTCAGAAGACACTTCTGCGGTCATGTGGCCAGCATGATAGTCACGGAACGCTGTTACCTTCCCACCGAAGAGGTACCTATTTATCTACTCGCATTTGCATGCTTTCGAATTGCTAGGTTAGCATGGAAGGGGTGTGGTGGCTCAGTGGCAGAAGGGGCGTGGTGGATCAGTGGTTAAGGCACCAGGCTTGTTGACCAGAAGGTTGCAAGTTCGGTGGTTCAAGACCTGAGTGCCACATGACAGAGTGAGCTCCTGCATTTGTCCCAGCTCTTGTCAACCTAGCAAATTTATTTAGGTTTATCAGTAATACCTGCTCTTGTGCTTAGTGGGATTTACTCTTAGGAAAGTCTGCAAAGAACTGCAAAATCTTCTTGTTATCTTTTCTTCTTTGCTCTCTAGGCAACTGGTACAAATCCAATGAAGAATAAATGATTAAACATGCATTACAGCACAAACCACAGGCCTTTTGAACTTGGGTCCCAATAGCAGATACAAGTATGGAAGTCATACGATTTGTGTCACAAAACATATTTTGTCCCTTGCTCCCTCACAACCCATGGATGCCTATGCTTTCTGTATAGGAAATGACACATAATTCCATAGCATTTTCCACAAATTCATGAGTTTTTGTTAAACTGAGGTACAGGACTGAAGTTATCCTTATATCCTGAGAGCTGAAAATGGCAGTGTTGTTTTTATTTTTATGCTTTGTTTTGATAGTTCAGTGTTGTAAGCTCACTATTTTGGTAAACAAACATACTATAGCTAGTAAAATCTACCAGTGGAAATGGAATGGAGAAACTAGTGTATTTTACATTTTCAAACAATCAAATTAGACTGTATTTCCAGTTTCATCCCAGGAATGGCCATGCCAAGCTTTCATCCAGATTCCTGCAAAGACCAGGGAGTGGGGCTTGATAGCTTAAGTAGCCCCTTCCAGATCTTTGCTGCTATCAATCCTTTTTTTTAAAAAAAATGTACTTCAAAAACATTCCAATTAACACTTCTTTCAAAAATTTCATAGCTTGCAGTATTGTCTATGAACTAAATAGCATTATAATTATATAACTATTCAACTATTGTGTAAGAAATTATAGTTTAAAAAAAGAAATCTAACTTGTTATACAAAAGAAGCTGTTTGGTAAAGATAAAAAAAGTAAAAAGTAAAACAAAAACAAAAAAAGCAAAACCTAGGGAATAAGGAAAAAGGGAAAAGAAAACAAAAAGCAACTAAAAATGCTTTTAAAACCCTGAATTTTATCATGTATTATTATGTGTTTATATGTGTGCATGTATATACACTTTGTACACACATGAATAATGTATGTTTATATTACACACACATTATACATGTGTGTACAAAGTGTGCATATACATGCAAAGTGTGTGTATTTAAAAATTATTCAATTTTTAAACAATGAATTAAATCTAATCCATACAGAATCATATTGCCTGGTCTTGTGCCTCCTTTGGTACAAAGCTGATTCGCCAGCTGAAAACTGACAAATTTTGTTAAGCCAAAGTCTGGGACACAGGCATTCTTCCATGAGCACATGATTATCTTTTTTGCAGCAGTCCAAGCATGAAATAGCCAAAGTTCCTCATACACTGAAAGATTCCAGTTTGGGGAGATATAATTTAACAAAACATTAACTTCTTTAACACTTAAGGGCCTTCAGAAGAATCTGGCTCACTATAATACTAATGGCTATCCAATAAGGAATTAGAAGGGGAGACATCCATATCCATAACACTACCCAAGTTCTTTTGAATTGATTGTATCTTCAACATCTCCGCAAGCTGTATTGGTTGCCAGTATGCTTCCAGGTCCAATTCAAGGTGTTAGTTATCACCTTTAAAGCCCTACATGGCACGGGTCCAGGCTACCTAAGGGACCGTCTTATCCCCATCATATCAACCCATCCCTCCTGGTCATGCAGAGAGGGCATGCTACGGACCCCGTCTGTAAGAGAACTCCATCTGGCAGGTCCAGGAGGCGGGCCTTCTCTGCAACAGCCCCTGCCCTTTGGAATAACCATCCCCCGGAAGTGAGATTGGCTCCCTCCCTCCTGGACTTTAGGAAACAACTAAAGACCTGGTTCTGTCATCATGCCTGGGGCGGGAGAGAGAGTAGTCATTCCTGCGGATGGTTAGTCCCTTAGAAGGACCCTGCTCTGCTTGCAAATCACAGAGAACTTTCAGCCATTGGGGTTTCTAACATATTTATTTTCTCATGTATTATAGTATTTTACAGTTTTATACTTTTTTTTATTTATGTTTTATTGTAAACCGCTCAGAGTCCCTTTTGGGAGATGGGCGGTGATAAATTTCATTAACAAACAAACAAACAAACAAGCATAGATAGGAGGAGAGTCAAACTTTTAAAACACATTTTCTATGGGCTCCAATAGACCTTAACAAGATTTTTTTTCCCCTGATTGGAGTTTTTAGGTCATAAGATACATATCTAGCATATCCACTGTCCAGGAGTCCTCAATTTAAGGGCTGTCCACACCAAATCTGATTCAGGATAAAAGAAGGATGCATGAAATTTCTGATCTACTGTTTGGTATCTAAAACAGGTTACCTTATTGTAGTGTTCCCCTTCATGATGGGTAACTATGCTCTATCTACATGCTTATTAAATTATAAGAATTATTTCCCACATTTATTGATACAGAAAACTCATTTATGAAAATTTAATTCAAATCTCTTGTTCTTTTTTTTTTTAATGCATACCCTGTTTGCAATGTTTAATGGCCACACTATGTCCTCATTGTCTATGATGAAACTTACATAGCATCTATAGAGCCTAATCCAAGTAATTTTGCAATTTTTTCCTTCTTAAAACTTGGACTAACAGTAGACTTCCTGGGATCAACATTGAATCAGCTTTTTATTTCCCTCCTTCTGTGTTTTGCTTAACTGAAAGCTTTCCCATTGTTTGAAACATGTTGGTTTCTGATTCCCCCCCATCCCCACCTTGAGAGTTAACAGAGCTTCTCAACTGTCTGATGTTAATGGGATCCTTTAATTTCAAAGACTATCTACAAAAAGCTAGTAATTCAGAAGTGAGCAGAAAAATGACAAAACCCGCCCAAAGTGTGCTTTGGGATGCTTGAATCAAGCTGAGGAAGTAAGCAAAACCCTTATACCTATGAAGCAGAATATTTCAAGAATTAAAAAGAACTACAATCCATACTTCACAACTTGATATTAACTGTTTTCAGAAAGCCAGTTAAACAATATATGCTAAACATGGAAAGCTTTGAAGGTTTAGTCAATCAATCACAAAGGTATATGTTGGACCAAACAAGTTAAACAATGATAGATCTCTTTTTTCATCCCTAATTCAGTTTTCATTCCAAATCCTTTGAGAAAGATCACTTTGTAATCTTGCTGGCCTTAGAGAAATGATTTCTAAGACCCAACTGAGAGGCTGTAGCTTGAGCACATTCAAGGATTTTGAAACTAGGCTTCTTTAATCAGTTTCAGACTAGTAGCCACAAGGATTTAAAAGAAAAAAATAGCCAGGAGAATCTATACAGATCTGGCACAGGGAGAGTTACGAGACTCCATCATATTATTTGGAGGGCAATGTCTGTAGAAACTTTATAAAATGTTGAAGTTCCACTTCTTAAAAAAAAAAAAAAGAGGCAAGAATAGTTGATGAAAAGAGGTTCCCTTACATTTTAATAATTTTAAAAGAAAGAGCATGTAACTGTCATGAGTATGGATGGTGAGCAGGAGGGGGCCCCTATCCAGGGGGGAAAACTCATGCGTAGTTTAGAGAATTTGAGCTGTCATTCAAAGAAACCCAGAACAGACCCGCCTTGACTTTTGGGGTTATCTGTCTGGGTTTTCCCACACTCCTTCAGTTTGGTAGGATTTTCTGTCTACAATAGCAGTAATAAAACACTAGAGACTTCTTCCTCGTCTCGGCGTTGTTCTTGCTTAGTCAGGACAGTAACTTTTTGTTTGGCAGAACTTGATATTTGTGGGCAAAGAACAGGACTGTGCATTTCCAGCCCTTGTGCTCTATGAAAGACTCCATTTACACTTCCCTTTGAGTTACATCTTTGATTTAACTCATTATAACATGGACACACCCACACTAGGGTAATGGTTTGTCACCGCTTTGTTCCAAGATGTTATTTTCAGTTTAGCCTTTAGCTCAGCTACTTCCTGGTGAATTGGCACTCAAATACTTTCCGGTTCCACCTCTGCTTAGTTTCCAAGTTGAGGCAAGGTCAGCTAGATGCTGCCTTGTGTTTTATAGAAATGAAAACTAAATGCAAGTGGGGAAGGGAAGGGAAGGGAAGGGAAGGAACACGCCACTGTTTAACCATTGTCCCTGTTACTTACCCTGGAAGGAGAATGTGGCAGATTCCACGTCAATTCCACTTAAAAAAAAAAAAAAGACTGGTCTACCCTTTCACTGCTCCATCAGTGAATTTGGAAGGAAGGAAAGAAGGAATTAATCTTTTCACTGTTTCACTGATGAACCTGTAAAAAAGAATGGTGGTGGAGGGCAGCAAGAGGACCTGGGGCAGAATGGGCATTCCTGCCACAGTGCATAGTAATATTTCCAGTGGGCTGAGGGTAGGTCATGGATGATGTCATGCATTTCTACCCCAAGGAGTATGGCCCATACTTGCTTGAGGCAAGCCTGTCATCTGGATCAACCCTAGATTTTCTTGATGGAAGCAAGAATTTGCAGTCCTAACATTACCATTCCAATCTGCAGCTTTGTTTGTGTAAGCCTGTTTTATGCTGTCTGGGGTGATGATGATGATGACTTTGATATGCAAGAGGTTGCTTCCTGAGTTAAATACAATTTCCCGTTTACTTTCTCAGCAAGGTTCCTATCTAATTACCTGTTTGTGCTGATTCCATTTTCAAAACACTTATCCAAACTTAAGAATGTCTCTCTTGTAAACACACTCACTCACACACAGAGAAATCACTATTCTGTTTCCCCAATTACAGTACAAATGTATAAATGTCTATGCTGGCAATATCTTCTAATTGCATAACCAGTTTCAGAGATTTTTGGGCTGCTGTGCAGAGTTCAAAAACAATTGAGAAGTCTTCCAGACCTTGTGTGAGCACAGCACTTCTCTGCGACTCATTAAAATAGCCCTTCTTTTTTTAGGTTTTCATACAAGCCTGGAAAAAAAAAGACCAGACCAGATGTACTGTGCTCTGAAGAGGTACCGATAGAAGACAACTTCTGAAGAATGCATAGCTGTGATAGTCTTCTCCTTAACACTGACATCAGAGAGAGGGTCCAAATTGCTCAAGATAATAGGCTGCTCATAAAATATTGCAGCCATGTCTAAAGCAATATATTTTTCTTTTGCGTCCTCCCAGGAATGAATTCCAAAATGGATTAAGTCCTTCCCACTTTCACAGTACCCATTCATAAATGGACGAATGCAACATTTATTTATTTATTTGCATTGATTTAAAGAATGCCAAGTCAACCCTGGGTATGTACACACACACAGAGAGAGAGAGAGAGAGAGAGAGAGAGAGAGAGAGAGAGAGAGAGAAGGTTCACTGCAATTCAGCAAAAGATTTAAAAATGATTAATGCACTGAAAATGGTTTTGCTATATAAATTACCATTTTAAACTTAGGCTGTATGCGTACATATTACCAGAACAAGGAAATACCAAGGAATCATGGTAAAATGATAAAGATAATTTTTAAAAAGAGGGAATGGGAAAATAGGAGGGAAAAGGTATATTCATGAATTCCACACTGTCCGTTATACGTTCCTCCAAATTCAGAACCCCATGCAGAGCTGTACGCAGAGAATGCAGGGCTAATTTGTACAAGGCTCTACCAAAGGACAGCTAGCATGCAAGGGCTGCTCCACACTGCAGCATAAGCTACTTGTCCTCTGTGCTGCTCCCTGCTGTTTCTAAGGCCAGCATTGGAAATGACAGTAGGGCTGGTGCTCAGAGCCACCAAGGACCTTATCAGTTGTTCTGTTTCTTGTGGTTTCCATCCTGGCTGGTTGGTTCATGTGTAATCAGGTCTACCAGCACCTGCCTTTTCTTTCTAGGGATTGTCTGTCCTCATAGTCCCAGTGCATCACCTCTGCTTTCCCAGATGTTTACAATGTCAGGAACCTAATTCCCTACTTTGCAAAACTTCCTCTTGCCTAGAAGATGGCTATTTGGCTGGGGGAACAGCCAAACTTAGTTTAAATGCTTAGGGTAAGGGTCTAGCAGGATTTATCCTTGTAATTTTTTTCCCTTAAATTGTTTATCACAGGATGCTTCTCAACCAACCTTTGCTGTTGATGTATTTCTGTCTTTTCATGGACTGCAGGAAGCAGTCAGCTTCACAAAGTTTTACACTTTGATTTAAAAATCCTTACACCATGTTGTAACCCATGGTTGAAAAAGTGAAGCCTCGTGCCCCCACCAGCAGTCCTTTTTTGCCCCCCACGGGCCACAAAAGTGTGTGGGGTAAAAAAATTGGCCATGATTGCATTTTTCCCATTTGTTTTAAGAAGCAGCTTTTATGGCTTAAATCCTGCAGAGGTTGAAGGCATCTATTTGAATGTAAATCAAAAATAATGTCCAGGAAATTTATTAATCAATAATATACTTGAGGTGTTGCTGGTTGTTGTTGTTGTTGTTGTTGTTGTTAATGATTATAAGGAAAACCACCTAAACTATCTCATAACATAATTACTGTAGTTCTTTTAGAATTCTAAGAGATGCATTTCCAGGGAATTAGAAAAAAATCACAGATCTCTGGACTTTACACAGCTTAACTTGGCTAGGACTTAGCAGAAGTCTAACTGGCACAGCTCAAACAATTAAGGATTTTTCCTGCAAACAAGTTGATTGCACTCATGGATGGGCAGGGAGCAATCTCCTTTATAACCAGAGTGACCCATTGTTTTATATTCCCACCCTTTGCCCAGATTAATGGACTCTTTGCTCAGGGCTTAATAGTTTAATATAAAATATTAAACTTAATGTAAAATAGCAAATGCTAAATGTTTATGTAATTGCCAACTCTGGCTGAGAACTCCTGGCTCTAATCTTAACCCTCACAGAAATGAAGTAGGATTCTCTAAGAGTGCTTATCATTTGAGATGCTTTAAAAATCCATGGGGGTGTTGTAACCTCCGAAACTTAGAGGGTTTATCTTAAACTAGTTTTTATATTTAAGGCAACTTTCCTCAACCTGGTAGTGGACAGAACAGTAACTCAGAATTCCTAGTTTTAGGCTGTGAAGGCATATAAATGAGCTGCAGAAGTTGGATTGTGCTAGCTTGAGTTATAAGTAGTATTGATTTATGCTTTTAACACTATCGATCTGTGCTGATTAATGTTATTCAAATCTTATTTTCCTTTAATGCCAGTTTCTGTAGAATAAATTCTGAACAATGACTGAAATCATAGGGCTATTTTCTGTATCAGAAGCATGGATGGAAGAAGGCAATAAATAACTTCAGTGTCTGTCACATTGTGCAAAGACCGGATAGGAAAGTGATGGATTTTAACTCATCATCCATTAACTCAAATTAAAATGAAATGTTTTCCATATAGGGCACTGAACTTAAATTTCTGTTTTTTTAAAAAAAATAGTGGTGAGATATATAACAAACAACAGATATTACAACAAAATACACTGGTATTTTGCAGGATGTATGATTCAGGCAGGAACAGCATACACTGAATGCCACAACCAAGTAGCTGGCCTTGTGTACAGGAACATCTGCACAGTGTATGGGCTAGACCCTCCCAAGTCCAGAAGGGTGATTCCACAGAAGGTTGTGGAGAATGACAGGGCTAAGATCCTGTGGGACTTCCAGATCCAGACAGACAGGCAGGTACTGGCCAATCAAGCAAACATCATGGTAGTAGACAAGGACCAGAAGACAGCAGTGGTGATAGATGTAGCAGTGCCAAGTGACAGCAACATCAAGAAGAAGGAGCATGAGAAGCTGAAGAAGTACCAGGGCCTGAAGGAGGAACAAGAGAGGATGTGGAAAGTGAAGGTCAAAGAGGTCCCAGTGGTGGTAGGAGCACTTGGGGCTGTGACTCCTAAGCTGGGAGAATGGCTCCAACAGATCCCATGAACAACATTTAATGATCTTCAGTCCAGAAGAATGCAATGCTAGGAACAGCTAAGATGCTGTGCAGAAACCTTAAATTCCCAGGTCTCTGGTAGAGGACATGAGATTGAAGAAGACACATACCACCCATAGGGATGAGAAGGGATTTTTTTTTTAATATATAAACAACTATGGCAACATAAATAGCTTGGAAACTTGAACTGGCCCTTTTAACAACTTTTATTGTCTAACATTTAAAATATGGGACATAAACAGCAAAGCCAAATCAGGAGGAGATCAAGCTCCTGATTAGGTGAAATACTCTTTCAATGTTTTATTCATTTTCTCTCTTCAGTGCCTGAGATAGAGATTCAACAATCTAACTTCAGTGAAATATCATTTCCAGGATTGCTTCTATTCAGTGCATGGATCAAAAAAGTTTACAGTATGTGTTTGGATTATCTTAGTAGGGATATTGTATATTTGTGGAGTGGGTGCATGAACATTCAAAATTATTCAATAAAAGTTTGTCAGTCATGGAAGCTTTGTTTATTGAAAAAAATTCCTCCATTTATCAAACTTGTTCTGGATAATGCAACAGACACTGTTTATACATAGCACTGCTTGGATGGCATCTGCACTGTTGTAAATTTGCCGTATCAATGGACATTTCATTTAAATAAGTAAAAACAAAATAGTGTGCATTTGTGAAGATGCAAAAGGTCTTCTCGAGGGCTAAGACAATTATTTAGCCTTCTGGTATTATGGCTGTCAGTCATAACATAAAGATCAAAGGAAGGCCAAACTCACTCCTTGAGAGAAAACTCCTTTGCCATGTTCCCTGTTTTAATGTTTAGTTAATATATAGTTTTCATTTGTCTTCTAGAATGTTGTGTACCAAATCTCTTGTTCCCACTGGCAAAGCAAAAATAGTACAGCAGGATAAGCTTTCCCCTCATAAAACAGAAATTAGAGTAGTTGTGTACAGTCTATGCGTCTGTTTGTGTGTATCTCCAACTGTATTGAAGAGAGAACATGCCTGCCACCTGACTGCCCTACAAACAAACAAGAAACCACATCAAAAAGATGTTTTGTCAAAGAGAGAGAGGGAGAGAAGAATAGAGTAGAAAAGAGAAATGCCCTAAGGGTCTTATGCCCTGTCTTCAAAGGAAATCATCCTATCCATAAAATAGCCAGAGGAAAACAACAACAACGAATGAACAGAAAGGTTGATTTTTCAAGGAGCTGAGAGGAGCAAGCATTGGCTAAAAAGTACATGCCTATGGTGTTTCTCTTTCTAGCTACACTGAAGGTGGAATTAAGAGGTCAGACCAAATGCAGTACTTTTATATTTGTTTAAAAGCAAAACTGAATGTCATGTTTAAAAGGCAAAAAAAAAATGTGATTAGTCACTAACTCAGTAAAAAGGAAATGGGAAAAAGATGGACAGCTATTTGGTTATTTAATAGGCTGTTGGGAACATGGCTGGGCCTTTCTCTGGCCCAGTTGCCCCAGGGGCAGGAAGGGCAGTCAGGGGAGAAGCAGCAACCAAGTGGGCATCTGGAGAGGGCTGCATGGAGGCATCAGGGTTGTAGTTAGCTGTAAGCATGGATTACTAATATGTGACCTATAACTTTAAGAGACCAGCTGGTCTGGGACAAGGGCGGCCAAAATATAGCCCTCGAGATGTTGGGTTTCACTTCCCATCGTCCTTCCTTATTGGCCATGTGGTTAAGACTGACGTCAACTGGAATTCAGCAATATCTGGAGAGCCACTGCTTGTTTGCCCCTTATGGAATGCATGGACTTCTGCTTTCTGAATAATGAAAATGACAATCGAACCACCTAAACCTAGATGACTCTGTCTTTACCTGAGGAGGTAGGTTTGTCAGGTGGCATTTATAACCCACAGAGTATTTCTAGCCCAGAAAATATTGTTGCTACTGTCTTGTAACACTACTGTATGTATTTCAGAATGACAGAATGGAAATTGAAACTACTTCTCTCAAATATGTAGGACAGTGAAGAGCTGAGCTAGTATCCTGCAGTCTTCATGAATCAATAAACTTGTATTGGCTTGTGCTTAACAAAAGAGACTATAAGTGTAGCAACACTTGGTGATACACAAAAATGACAAACTATTGTAATACCCCAAAACAGCTGTCAATTGCAACAGTTGTCTTCTTTGCATCTTCAGTTTGCATTGAACTGACCTGCTTTTCCAAAACTTTTTTTTTTTCTTTTACTGTTCTTGAACTGCAACATTGTTCATTTTCTGTTGAATGAATGCTTGAAGTAGTACAGGCACAGTCTGGTCCTCTAAAAACCAGAGGAAAACAAACAGACAACTAGAAATCACTGTCCCATTTATCTAGGTGAAATTCCTCTGTCTGTTTTGCCTACAGTAACTACCTTCCTCACCATGGCCTAGATCCTCCCCCACTAAAAGATACCAAGGGTAGCCCCTGACAGGAAAACAGCTCCCATGCCTGTTCCACCTCATTCACCTCTTAGTTAACAAAAGCACGAAGGTGATGTTGACTCTCTGCACCAAGAAAGGAAGTGGGAAAGATCTCTATTGGTATTTGTGTTCATGCTGGATGACAGCAGCTCCTACTGAGAAGAGGATCACATTGAATCCCACTGTACTGACAGAAAGAATTTGAGTTTAGAGGTGCCTTGAGCACTCTAGTTTTGGAGGCAGCATTTGATCATTCTTGTAAGTCTGAAAAGGATGACGACAGAAGGCATGGGTTCTGACTGCCATATGTAGGTTTCCATTGAAATGTCCACTGGCAACAGAGTTTCCTCAAGTGGTGTTTAATATATGCATACCCTGGACTAGCTAATCAGTCAAGAGTCCCCTGCAGCTCTACAAACAAGCAATTGGTTGTTTTTTACAATGAGCATTGCCTTTTTAAAAAAAAATGTTTCACTTCTTTATGTAGCTAGAAGATATTTGATCAAAGTAACAGAGCATCAAGGGGGGAATAATGCCAAGTGGGTCTTTATGTACTAGGACAGCAACAACTTGTGCTGAATGTCTGGGTAAGCTTTAGCATAGATTTTAGTGTCATGAGCTTTAGCCTTAGCAAAGCTGAAGTATCAACATGAACATACATACAGGTACAACTAAAAATTCCTTTCTTGCATTTTCCCAGCTTTTTCAGACTGCTGCAGGAGATTTTTCTCACTATCACAGTGGTTATAACACAGGTGTTACCATGAAGAATGTTCCTCGTTTGAAACCCAGCAGGAACTTGAAAAAAAAATACTATTTTTTTTCTCCGAGCAACTTGCTTTTCTGCTGGAAGATTCCATTAGGAAAAGTGAGAAAACGTGATGAAGCAGTGTTCCTGCCTCTGGGAAGTAACCAATTAAAGTACAGAGTGGTGAGAGATTATGGGGAGGCTGGGAGGAACGTTAGCCATAAACAAGTTACCACATAAATAGGAACTCAGTCAAGCCTGTCAAAAGACTGGGAAGAAGTAGTTCATTGAGACTGGCAGGAAACTACAACAGCAAAACCAGTAGTGGATGCTGTTCGTGTCAGATGTTTCTCCATCAATATACAGAGTATGAGAAACAAATTTGTAGTACTTAAAGGCTTCATACAGGAAGACAACTATGATGTCATCAGCATCACTGAAACCTGATGGACTGACAGAAATGACCAGAATATAGCCCTGGAAGCCCACAGCTTATTCAAAAGGAACAGACTCAGAAGAAAAGGAGGGGATGGCGTAATGTATGTGAAGAGAGCATATGCCCACACAGAAATGTATCCATTAGAGCAGGGAAAACCTGTTGAGCAGGTTTGGGTAAGTCTGGGTAAGAATTAAAGGGGAGAGGAACCAAAGTGATATTGTGTGTTCAGCAATTTGTTGCTGAATTTCCACAGCCCAGCTTCAGGGAGGTGGAAGAAAATCCGGCATCCCTGTTTCTGCCAGCTAGGAAATGATTCTGCCACTTCAATTCCTAGAATCCTAGCTCCTCTTCCTTATAGCAGCCAATATCTTACAGATGCCTAGAGATAAACCAATCAATCAATCAACCTTTATTAAAACCATAGACTAGTACAAGAGAGATATTTTATCAGTCTCTGAGATCTTCATCATTTTTCAAAATCTGGTGGATGAGGTCTTTTCTATCTTCATGCAACAGCAAAAAGGATAAAAGCTATATTATATCTAGCAGTAGCAACAAGCATGTTCTTCCTAATGGCTCTACTACATCCAGAATCACTTGTGCTGATCCTTGGATACCAGCTGCTGAGGAGTTCTACCCCTCCTGTCTATGTATAAAGAAAACACCCTTTTTAAAAACAAAAACTGGAAGCCATTGGGAAAGAACCTGGCAAATTCTACATGATGAAAAACATGCTCGCTCGCTCGCTCTCTCTCTCTCTCTCTCTCTCTCAGTTGCAGTCCTTCCATGAGAGGCTGGCTGCTGCAATTCTGCCTGAGTTGTATGGCTTTTAATTGGACATTTGTTCAATGAATTCCCACCAAGGGCAGGTTATTTCCCTTTGCCTAAGAAACTATGTCCTTGGGTCACTCAGTTTCTTCCACAGCAAAGAACAGGGCACCATATGTACAAAACAATTTACCTGTTAGGTCTCTGTATGTTATAATTCTCCCTATGGTTCCTTTTATCTCATATAGAAGCACAGGAAGGGAAAATCTACCTGGTCCTTTTCAGAGATGTCAAGACCATCTTCATGTAAAATGCATACACTAAGCCCACCCCACCCAACTTTTTTTTTTTTTTTTGAGTCCCAAGAGATCTTAGTATAAAAAGGCAGAAAACAAACAAATAGTTCTGGTTTTGAACTCAATTACTGAGTTCATTCCCTAAAGATGGTCAATGCAGCAATGTGACAGGGATATTGTACTGAATAGATTACGTGGACTGAATAGAGATGGACCGGCTAATCCAGTGTAAAGGGACACAATTGACCCATGGAAGAATATGTAATCTTTATCAAAAGAATAAATAGAAATGATAATATATATTTTAAAACAACAACAGGACACATTTCCATTCTCTAGGGCACTGACCTCAAGGTGGCATTCCTAGAGAATATGAACCACAAGAACTAAATTCATCACAAAACAACAGAGCTAGAATTCATTAAAAAATTAGCACAGTTCCTTTTGGATTAAACAAAGACCATGTTTTCTTATAAGATTAGATATATGAGCTAACTGTTCAGTGCAAAAATATCTGGGTCACACCTATTTTTTGCTCTAGGTAATTCTCACTTTTTCTCATTTCATTTTCTTTCCTCACCTCCTCTTACTTTCTTTCCTTTCTCTATTCCAGCAACACTTGTGTGTCCACGGACAACTATAATACTTTTCTTTCAGGAATCTAACTCATACATCTGACAAAGAAGACTGTAAACCAAGAAGGTTTATGGAATAATAATTCAGTCAATTTTAAGACTATTGTTAAGACTATTGTTTCTCCTGAGAAAGACGGATATGGAATGGAAGAAGGGGAGAGAGAAGAGACAGAAAACATGGGTCAGAAAGAGGCAAGGACTAATTACCTCACTCTACCCTTTCCTTAATCCTTGCAGTGCTTGTCTTGATGTGACAAGAAGGCTGCCTTTCCACCCTAGCTACTCTCCCATAGAGAAATCTTAATCTGTCACAGTCTTGCTTGCAGCCTCTGATTATTACAAAGCTTGGTCCTGCCCACCCTTTTCGAAGAATACCCTTCTCCTCTGCCTCCTGGCCTACAATAGCTGGTTCCCTGCTGCTTTGACTGAAGGAATGATTGGCACATCAGCCAGCTGTGGTAAGCTATGGTGGTGCTTCTTGAGAATTTTCTTAATGGGACCTCCCTCTCATCCTGAGTTTATTGATTGAAGGAGGCACAGCAGGGAGCCTAGGGCATCTGGCAGGGAGGGGTTCTATAAGATCCTGCTACAATACATTTCCAGTTAACAAACTTATTTACTTTTGAAAAGTAAAGGGAGAGGAAGAGAGATTGGTATACACCCTCACAGTGGTATCAAGGGTATTTTTTACCTGCTTGGAATCAATACTCTGATAAGGGGTACCATCCCAAGGTGAGCAGGAATACCCATTATAAAAACTTTGGAGTGATCACATGTTCCTTGGCAGTAGCATATTTATCTTCTCTGAAAAAAAATCTAAACCTTCCACAGTTTCAGGACATTAATACCTCACTATCATTGCTATAACTGTTTGAACCCATAAGAGATACAGCTCCAATTAACCAGAGTTGAGATTAATATTTTGTTCCAAGTTGTTTAATTCTCAGAAATCTTCCAGTGTATTAAACTAATGACCATAATACTGTAGTCCACTGTATCCTATGCAGATGTCAGTTTGCATACTTCTGAATACCTCCATCACTACTCACAGATTTGGGCTCTGGAGAATGAATTGGAAGGGTCAATATTCTGCAGAAAAAAAAGGGTTTCCTCTAGAAAAATCAATACATGTTCTACTGATGTTTGAAAGCTCAAAGAAAAATAGCTGGGAGATTTAACACTGCTATGGAAGCAGCTTTACCCAGAGGCTTCCAGCAGATTTATATTGTGCCTTTTGTTATGGTACTGAGAGAATGGGATAAACCATGACCGATGGAGGTGTCAAGGTGATCCATGTATGCAGTGAGGCCCTTCCCCTCTCACCAAATCTGTTATATAGAGGAGCTTCCAAAGTCAAGTCCAGAAGAACTTCAGACTAGCACTGCTGGATCAGACCAGGGCTCATCTTAGTGCAGTTTTTTTTTTCCTTACAATGGCCAATCACTGCCTCTGGGGTGCTCACAATCAGAAGATGGAGGTATAACTCTTCCCCCATTGGTTCTCTGCAATTAATACTTGGAAGCATGCTTTATACAAATACAGAAATAACACTGAGTCTTTAAGACTGATAACCTTGATGGGGCTTTTTAAAGCTATCCAAGTAGGAGATCACCACCATACCTTCAAAACTGGCCTCTGGGTAAAGCTGCTTCCATAGCAGTGTTAAATCCCCCAGCTATTTTTCTTTGAGTTTTCAAACATCAGTAGAACATGTATTGATTTTTCTAGAGGAAACCCTTTTTTTCTGCAGAATATTGACTGATTTCTTGATTTAAAAAACAAATCAGTCTTTGTGTTCCCTTCAGTAAAAAACAGTTTATTGCTAGCAACCTCTTTCAACTACAAGAAATTCTGCTCTCCTTTATATAGATTTGATAGAGGAGCTGATATTCTACAAAGAAATTATCTTTAGGCTCTACTGCAATCTCTTCCCCCTTTTCTACTTCTCTGCAGAGTCATTTTGCCCACTAGTAGTGGTAGGAAGAACTCCAGGTATATGTCTCGCAGTTGGTGACTCTTATTTTACACAATGTGCACAAAATGGGCTGCAACAGTGCAAACGGTACTCTTTGCATGGCTGTGGGAAAAACTCCCCTTATCAAACAGGCCTGAATGCATACTGCTCATATACAGCTCAGCATCTGATCCCTGGAAACCTTTAATATAAAAGTCAGATTGAGTAGTCATTTGCCACAGCTGCCAACCCTTCCCTCCCTTAATTTCTGAATCAGGAGAACATTGGCTACCAGTGTCTTCAACTTCAGAAGATATTACTTACAAATGTACCATGCTTCATCCTGAGTTTCAAAGGTCCCTATATTCTTGTCTATGCATCAGCTAATTGAGTTTGTGAGAAATCATTTTTTTTCAGCTGCAAGTTGTTTATAGAACCTTTAGTTTTATTCTGGATCATAGGGTATGCTTCCACTGCCTCTTCCCCAAAGTTTTTCCTCATCACTGGTTCATTCCTCCCCAACCAGATGGATCTCATCCAGGGATGAAAGTCCTCGTGTGAGTGATATTCACTGGTCATCTTTACTTTTTAGATGGCTTTTTTTTTTTTGCTTCATTGTCACTAGCTGTGTGCACCTTATGCCCATGATGCTAAGTAGTAATCAGGGTTTATTTTCTTTGCTTTTCATTAGGCTTGTATATTTCATAAGATTTCTTAAACAAATGTTCTACCTCCTTCAGGATAGCAATACCAGCCATTGTAATATTCTGCATTGTATTGCTGCATTGTAAATATATACTGTATATGGAGAGAGAGAGAGAGAAATAATAATATACATTTTCTATTTAATTTGTAGCTTATTTCAGTTCTTTCCATAAATAATGTACCAAAGACAGGAAGCTGCTTTGGTACATTATTTACAGGGGAACACATACAGAATATACTGGGGGGAAATACAGCAAAATATGAGAAACAATTTTCAAAGTTCTGAAATACTAAGGGCTGTTTTAAAATCAAAACCAAAAACTTAAAACAAAACAATTTTTAAAGGTAATCTGCATAAACCAGGACTTCGTGCTGGAATATTAGGACTATGCAAATCACTTGGAGGTATTGCTCATGGCAAGCAAAATGCCTCTCTGAATTATTTGTATGGTCCTATAATATATCACAGCTAGTTAAATGTTAACGTGAAAGCAAAAGGGGAAAAAACCCTACCCAGAAAATTTAGCAGTTAATTGCAGTTAAGCAAAGTAGATTACTGAACAGCAGAAACATTAAGGTCTAATTGTGGAAAATAGTTTGTCAGGCACAGGCTTTTTCTAAGTAAACTAAATAGAAAATGTGCCTACCAGAAAAACACACGGATGCCTGTGGAGCTGACAAATTCTTTTTCAAGGGACATTAATCAGATGAAATTTAAAAGGCATTTGCTTCTGGCCTTAAATTCTTCAGTCTGGAACGAATTGCATTGGAAATCACTCAGATCACTCAGAATGAAGCCTTGAACTGATAGGGAGTGTGTGTGAATACACATCTCCTTTACTGCTGGAATTGGTTGCAATGTTTATGATTCAAAGCGTCTAGATTAATGTAACTCCTCTTGGCTTTTCCTGTGAAAACTTATCAACCATTACAAAGTTGCTATAAAACAGTGAGAAATGATAAATAGATGGCTGGTCCCCCCCCCCCCCCAAATGGTTCTAACTCTTGAGGACCTTAAATGGCAAACTTTGCACCATAAGGATACATTTAATGTATATGTGACAGACAGAGAACTGATCCACACACTGAGATATCCTCAGAAATAAATAAATAAAAGTCCTCCTCTAAAAAATAACATACTATAATGTGTTGATCAAATACTATAATTTTATTCATTTTCAGCATTATGAGTATCTCTAGGAATGAAGAGCCAATACACTGACTTGATTACTAAATAGGGAAAGGAAGTGCCAATTTTCTTCTTTGTAAGAGACCCCAGTTCCAGGCACCAAAATAGGTAATAGCCAGACAATGGATGAAGAGGGCAAGATGTAGGATCATTTCCATAATCCATTGCTATTCCTGACCTGCCAGCTGAGAGAGACAGTTAAGAACTGCCCAGTCTTGCCCTATAGTGTGAATGAGAAATTCAATACATCTATTCCCAAAATAAAAGGTAACATTGTTTCTGCTTCAAGTTAGGCAGGTTATGCTTCTTCATGAAAAGGTGTCTCTGGTGTCTGGCTGCATGCAGGTAAGTTTGAGTCTGTGTATGAATGGAAGATGCTCAGCAATACATGTTGGAAAATGATCATTACATCACATGTCTGACATCAAATATTAGAGAGACCTCAAGCCGCCTCCACCATTTTACAACTTCTAGGGCATTGTTTCTCAACCTCAGCAACTTTAGGCTGTATGGACTTCAACTCCCAGAATTCCCCAAACAGCTGCCAAGGTTGAGAAACACTGCTCTAGGACTTTCACTCTTTTTTCCACAGTCATACACAAATGGAGAAAAAGCAGCAAAAATATTAGCACAGCATCACTTTCTATGTGCCAGCACTCAAAGAATACCAATTTGTGGAATGCTTATTCCAAAATATGCAGAGCATCCTCAGTTGTTGCCTAGCTGTAATGATTCCCTAAAATAGTAAGGATGAGGAAGGCACACAGTCAATTATAATGCTAATGGAATAGATGCAATTTAAGGGGTGATTTGGATACAGTATATTTGTACTTACTCTGGATTGTTGCTACAAGGAGTACAATACCATTCTGCTAGAACACATGGTCAAAATGTAATCTTCCAGCAATTAAATTAAATTAAATTAATTATGAATGATCATAAAAAAAGTAAACAGAACACAACTTTAGAACACTAGATGTTTCTTGTCATCCTGACTGATACCAGGAGAATCTGATCTAGATCCTAACTATTTGTAAAGAATATTTCCCTGAACTGATTTAAAATTATGCATTCCAGAGGAAAATGAATTCTTAACTTTGACTATCATTCCAGCGTGTTGGAAATTGAGGATCAGACCGCCGAAGCAGGAAGCCCATGGAAGTTAGGAATGGTTTACATGTTCTCAAATATTTCAAACACATCTTAAGGAAACCTTTCTCCGGGTAAGCATGTCATCTGTAGTTGGAAGAGTGGCCATAGCATTGTTATTATTACATATTTATAATATTTGTATCCCACCTATCCCTTAGACACTAACCTGATCATGGCTTTCATGTGCCTTTAATAGCTTTTACCTTTAATATTTGTATATATTTTATCCTGATTTATTTTAAAATGCCAGAGCAGGGATGGAAAACTGGCGCCTCTGAATAGTCTAGATACAATTCCAATCAGCTCTAGCCAGCATGGCCAAGGGATCCACTGTGTCTGTGTCCCTCTAGCACCAGTCTGGATAAATACAGAGATGTGTAAATTAGGCCAATGATGGTCCACTACCTTCTCTAAATGCTTGTCCATGTAAAGAACCTTGCTTAAATTATTTCATTGAAGAAAGTGGGTATCAATAAGCTATGCAATGTATTGTTTGTTGGCAGATGCTGGGAAAGCCTTTAGCCCAGGAGAGGTCAAAAAAGTCACACACCAAGCATTTCTATAAAAATTATTTACAGAAAGCAAAACAAAAAACATATTTAAAGGACTTAGCTCCCTTTGGAGCAAGCCTTGCTTGCCTACATTGCCGGCAGAGAGAAAAAAGGAAGTGAGAAACAAGTCCGGGCAGGTTTTCTTCCCCCAGGCTATTTTGCATGAAGCACGTGAGAGGAGACAATCTAATACAACCTTTTAACCCGGCCAAAATGATTAGGCACAATAGCAGTCTTAATCTATTAGTAGGAAAACCTCAACATTGTTTACCTAAAAGGAAGGTGATCCTAAATTTAAAGCGCCCCACATCATGTTTGATTAGACAGAAAATATGCATAAGTATGTACTGTATGTATGTATTCACCAAGTTGAAAACAATCCTCCCATTATAAAAATAAATGATTTACAGATACACACACCCACTCCCACACACCCCTGTTAGGCACATACAGCTTCTACTCCACCACTGAGCTACAGCCATCCCCAATAATTAGACACAATCTGAGGTATAACAATTATTAGGCTAAATTTTGCAAAAGAATTAGGTATCACTACTATACCCTTTGCCTGTTAGAATATGCTTACATTTATTTCACTAAATTATATTCACTACTTAAATCTTGCAAATGTCCCTATAAACCTGTGCACAACTGATAGAGAGAAGTCATTAACTGAGGTAGCTTGATAAAATCTTATGCCTCCACTTGCCATAAGCAGGTACTTGAGTTCCATGGTAATTGGTAATAACTGTTATTTCTTTAATATTTCTTTAGAAACGATACATTTAGGACCTCATAACAGAAGAACTGACTGGAAAGAAAGAAGAAAATGTGAATTAAGCTTCTTTTTAGGGTATAGGTTTTTTAATTGCTTTCCCTCCTTATGCTTTTTTCAATACATTTTTAAATTGTTGTGAACTGTAGGTTTTATATTCTTAAGCTAATGAATGGGAAGTTCAAAAGAAGATGAAGCTCCACCAGAACATAATGAGGCTGTCTCATCCAAGAAGGCACCCTTGTCAAGGCACTGTTGTCTACCTCCTGCTAAGTTACGTATGGAACAGAGTTGGCTCTGGTGTGATACTAAGTGGCAGACAAAATCAAATTGTTTTAATGTTGGAGACCCTCAACTATCACTTCATCTCCATCCTTTCTACCAGACAGAACATATGTTGGAGATAATTGATTTGGTTTGCTTATCTGTATTCTGCTGTTACCTAACACTGGACAAATGTTCTATAAATCATCTTCCTTTTTAAAGATCATATCTGCATTTTATTTCTGTAATGCAATTTGACTGTCAACCAAGTCTTTTCCCACCCCAATACTGATTTCATTTGAGAACTAGGTAAAACACTTCTCACGAAATTAGGAAATTCAAATCAATCATCCACATGCAAATCCAGTAAGTTTTGCAGTTTTCTTATTAAAAAGAAAAAAAGTTGTAGCACTTGATTAAAGGTTGAACAAACTTCTCTTTTCCCCATATTTGCATTCAAAGTTTTGCAGATCTAGTAACGAATCTGCTGTCTTATCTCTTGGCAAGCCTGAATGATTTCATATGATAAAGGAGCTAAACAATAATATAACATTAATTTATTTAAGGCTATTCTTTGCAAAGTATTTCAAAATACTTCCTGAAAAAATTACCTGGTGACTGAATAAAGAGAACTAGGCAGGCTAACCTATATTTAATAGCCTTGCAAGAACATATGCCCTGTATTTCTTTATGTTTACAATACAGCCCTCCTACATTTAGAATTCATAATTGGTCATAGTATTTATATATCTGAAGACAGCTAATGTAAAATATGGTGATCCTGGTATCGCTTGCTAGACATTAGGATGTTGTCTGTCTGTTTGTTTTTAACTGGTATTTAAACGTTTTATAAAACTAGGTTTCTAAAGGTATTTATTTTTCTTCGCAAGGGAATGTTATTCTTTCCCTTAAATGATTTATTCATCATTTACTGGATGATTTAGATATTTTAAATAACAACAGACAAGATGTAG
Source organism: Candoia aspera (assembly GCF_035149785.1). Classification (NCBI taxonomy): domain Eukaryota; kingdom Metazoa; phylum Chordata; class Lepidosauria; order Squamata; family Candoiidae; genus Candoia; species Candoia aspera. Next base: position 95,636,348 of record NC_086154.1, on the reverse strand, counting down.
GTCATGTCTTTAGATGTGGGTATGGAGGGAGATAGAGAGGAAGGAAGGGAAGGGAAAGGTATAAGTAACTAGACTTCAGACCACTGTTTGAATGCTGAGTGCTTCACTTTGGCTTATTAAGTGATGTGGCCAGGGCAGAAAAGTGAGCAGGGCAAGGGATCACCACCACCACCACCACCAATTACAAAAATCCACACTGCTTGGATCTGCACATATGCTACGCCAATATATTACGACATTCTAGGTTCTTGGGAAGAACGCGATGCAAATGAAGGCCAACACCAGCTAATGAACTGGCAGCTGTGATTTCACATCATTGTGTTTAATAATAATAATATAATAATAATAATAATATAATAATAAAGCTTTTTTTTAAAGCTTTTAAAAACCAGACAAAAAAGGTAAAATAACAGATAACAGCAAAATTATTAAGGTTTTAAAATATCACCTTGACACTGGCACAAAGATAAGGGAGTGCTGAGGTATACAAGACACTCTGAGAATCGTGTGTTGGCTACCTTTGTTGCAGAAAGTTGACTACAAGGAAAGCATAGACTATAAAATATTAATGGGCTTGACGCATCATGGAAATTAAAACAAGAGAAGCTTCACATCTACTACAATGGACTTGACATTCCTTGAATGGGGCATGGGGGCCGGAATCATGTCTTGGAATTCCCAGTGGTTTATTAGGCATCATATAGTTTTTGAACAAAACTGTGTATCAAAATCAACTCAAACATTTACCAGCTTTATAAAATTATTAAATAATATGTGTTATATATTTTATTAGAATGGAATCTACATATTGTTCTTAATTTGTGGAACACCCAAAACTTAGGAATCTGATAAATCCTCTTTCTCTCTCTCTCCCAGAGAGACTTTAGTTTTTATTCTAAATCTTCATGTGTTGAGCACTCTACTCATGCAAAGAAACCCTCTCAATAAAGTAAGGATACAATGCTTAGATAAGACTAAAATGACTGATATATCATTTACTTCAGTCATACTTATTGTTTCAAGTGTACATTACAACAAAAATAAAAAAGCTATAACTTTTATCTGAGTATTAATAAAAGCTATACCCCTAGCTTCTTTGCCACATTGTTGAGAAGATAAAAAATTAACTTGAACTTTAGAAGTTGATAGGTCAAAAACTGGTTTTCCAGTAAGTTTAGCTTATTAAAGGAAAACAAAAGAAAAACAATTTTCTTTGTACCGTACCAAATTTCCCGCTTATGTTTAAAAATCAGGATTGAATGCAGAAAAAGGATAATAAAATAGGTACTTAAAAATATCTTCTAAACCATTGTCATCAGAAAAGCCTGAAATCCTTTGTTTGTTTGTTTGTCATATTTTTATTACCACCCAGGTAAAGAAACCGGGGGGGACCCTGAGCGGTTCACAATAAAACAGTATAAAATACAATAAAATCAGAATAATATCAATAAATATACATATAAAATATAATAAAATCCAAGTGATGGCAGATCTAATTCCACCCAAAGGGGACCGGAACCAGTCCTGGCAGGACTAGGGAACCAACCAGCCCCAGGAGTGGCTCTTCCTCTCCCCACTCCAGGCATGGTGACAAAATCAGGACTTCAGCCGTTTCCTGAAGTCCAGAAGAGAGGAGGCCAACCTCACTTCTGGGGGAAGGATGTTCCAAAGGGAGGGAGCTGCTGCAGAGAAGTCCCGCCTCCTGGACCCCGCCAGATGGAATTCTCTTGCAGATGGGGTCCATAGCATGCCCTCTCTGCATGACCGGGTGGGACAGGTGGATGTTATGGGGATGAGATGGTCCCTCAGGTAACCTGGACCCATGCCATGTAGGGCTTTAAAGGTGATAACCAACACCTTGAATTGGACCCAGAAGCAAACTGGCACCCAATGCAGCTTGCGGAGCAAGGGAGTAGTATGTGCTGATCCTGAGGCACCAAAAACTGCCCACGTGGCTGCATTTTGGACCAGCTGTAGCTTCTGGATACTCTTCAAGTGTAGCCCCATGTAGAGTGCATTACAGTAGTCTATATGGGAGATAAAAAGGGCGTGGGTGACTGTTCGAAGGGCCTCTTGCTCCAGGAAGGGGCGTAACTGGCGCAAAACACGAAGTTGCACAAAGGCCCTTCTGGCCATGACTGCCACCTGCTCTTCAAGCAGGAGTCGTGAGTCCAAGAGGACCCCCAAGTTATGTACTGGGTCTGACTGGGGCAGCGCAACCCCATCCAGAACCAGAGATGGGAAATTCCTAGGAGCCAAGGGGCCATTAATCCACAGTATGTTCTTAAAGCAGCCTTTTAAATTTGTTGGTATAAATTACATCTTTCACTGAGTTAAAGAGATGATTTAACTTCCAGTTTGAGTTAAAGTTTGGGAATAAGCTTTAGACATTATTCATATTCAGAATCGCTGAAAATCAAGGAGTCAATTTGTTATTTGCAATCATATTTAAAACAGGTTGGATGGAGACACACTGTAGATTTAATATCTAAATATTTGTTTGAGAGGGAAAATAACTCAAGGAAGAAAAAAAAAATCTGTAATACTAAGCCATAACAGTAGGTTTGATGTAATTTTTGGAGCCAAGTTAAACACTGTATTGGTCTTATTCTCATTTGCTCCAAAATGGAGAGTTTGACTAATCTAGCATATGGCAGAGAAAGCAGCTTCAGGCAGTAATTAGAGTAGAAGAGTGGGAAATAAATTGAATAGATAAATAAATAATATCAGTAGATCTAACTAGCATAATACCAGTTTTAGGATGTAAAAATAGAGTAAGTATAGGTCTGAGTACTTCAAGAATGATCATCAGCAATTTGTTTAAAATTGTCTGAGGACATTTTAGGCCCACATTTCTTCTTCCTAGGAAAAATATGCACAAGGTTTTGATTTCAATGAAGATAACATTGAGAGCATTTAATGGCCCTATTTAATATGCCCAAACCTTACAATTACATTTAATTTTTGGTCAACCTTCAATTTCAGAGATTCATAATAACCAGTCCAGGTGCCAGATGAAGGAAATAGCAGACACAGACTGATACGAAAAACTTGGGATAGGATGATTGCACTTATGTATCAAAGATTTTGATCAAAGGAATCATGTTAGTATTACTCTAAGCTAATAATTTTGGGATGGGGGGATTATTCAGTGAGGCTAATTACAGTCTACACAGACTGTGTATAAAATGTCAGCACAAAGGAAAAAGGATGCACTTCTTTTACAAAATTGTGCTAAAAATAGTCAAGAATAGAGCAGTGTCATTGAGAAATAAATTATTGAGAAGTGGGACAGATTTGGTTTAACACTCCAGGTTATTGGACATTACAGCTAATTGACTCACAGAAGAAAATCTCACAATACTGGACTGTTCATGTACTGTAGAAGGTACAGCAAAATAATAATAGTAATGATCCATATTTGTACTGACTGGTTTTGCCCATAACATATTTGTGTCCTTCCTGCAGTTACAAACAATACAGAAATAATACTGGGAGTAGAAATCCTGAAATCTTACTGCAAAAGAGGAGGAGGAGGAAGAGGAGGAGAAAAGAAAAAAGGGAAGGGAATTTGATTTTTCTATGAATCTTCTAGTTTATGTAAAAATATGTAGGTTATAATTTGGCTGAAGTATTAATAAGATTATTTAGATTACAGTTTGAAGAAAGCTTGTGGCATCTGGTCTTCTGAATTAGAATTACTCCACTCTTTGCGTAAACCCCCAGTTAGACTAATAGGATTAAACAATTTGGCCAAAATTGGTAACTACTGTTTTGGAGTTTGAATATCCCTGCTGGCCCATATCTTCTCCAAAAGTTTCATTAATCAGTAAACTTAGCTAAAATTTATATTTCTTTAAGGCAGAAATGGGGCCATGATTTGCAGTTTTAAGTTTCCAATGGATCATAAAGTTGAGAATTCAAATGAGTGTGTGGTCAATTGGCTGAGCCAGAAGATGGAAAGCTGGAGGTCTCAAATCTCTTTATAACTTTTGTCTCTTCATAACTTTGCCTTTGCATCCCTGGTTTGGGGAAATGGCCTGGTAGTTCCTGCTGCTACCACTTCCTTTCCAGGAGAAAGATAGATATCTCATCACCTGCACTTACTTCCTGGTGGTTAAAATATCAGAATAATAAAAAAAGTAAAATAATTTCAATCATGCTACACTTATTATTTTTTCTTTTAGTTTAAGGATTGTTTTGTTTAATTGTGTTTTTTAAATGTATTTTGGTATTTTGTCTATATTTTGTATTTTGAAAAGTAGCAAAAAATTTTAAAAGGATACCAAAATTTTAAAAAGCGAGAGAAAGAATTCTAATCATACCACTGTTTGCCTTAAAACATAGAGGCATGGCGTCTAAAAGATTCAGCCCTTCCTTCCTTCCTTGGCAGATAGACCAATCTCACCAGAGATAAACAAAATCAAAATTCATTTTAAAAGAAACATAAAATTAAAAACCCCTTCGCTTTAAATGTTGAACTGCAAACATTCAAATATTGAAAGAAATAATTGTCAAGAACCATACAGCTGGGCAAGATCAAGGAAGCAAGAACTACATATTTTTGTAAGATATCTTTAACACTAATCTGATATGAATACAGAGTCTTGGAAACTGATATGAATACAGAATCCTGGCTAAATGTTTTATCTGTTTCTACAAAAATAGAAGTTACCTGAATTATTTTTTCTCTCTGCTTCATTTATATCTGGACTTCCAGTTTTCCAGGGAGCCCAAACCTTAATCAGAGACTTTGAGGAACCATGGTAGTTCTGTGCTTTTTCAAGCCATGGTCTACTGACTTCAACAGAGTTCTGTTTTAAGAGAACAGAGGGACGAGCAGGGGTATCTGATTTTGTAGATAACCACATCTCTCCCTCATGGGATGTGGACTGAGAGTCGGACATGAAGGGGTGGCAGGCAGGGTATGTTCACAGCACTGTGAGTAAAGGGCTTTACTAAATAGATAAGTAAAGCTGTTTTCTTCAGCAAAGGATCATTACCTTGTCAGGTAACGAGATGAAGATGAGCGGGGGTCTCATCTTCCGGTGGTATATCGACATATCTCTGGTTGTACTGATCCATTTAGTTTTCACGGCAAGAATACTGGGGTGGGTTGCCATTACCTTCCCCAGGGATCACATTTAGTCTGACCTCTCTCTCATGACCTTCCCGTCTTGGGTGGCCCTTCACGGTTTAGCTCATGGCATCATTGAGGTGCTCAAGCTCCAGCACCACGACAAGGTAACGATCCTTTGCTGAAGCTTGTCTTGATACTATGTTAAAAAAGAAACTTTAAATGACATATCTATATACAAACTTGTATTTTTCCATCTACCTTCTTTTCCACTCTACCTCTCAAGTACAATTCTATACAAACAGAGTACAATAATTCCATTTTACGAAGTACTCCCTAAATTAACTTGAAGAGCTCTGGAGATAATCTTTGCTCAACAAAGCACCCCATTTTCAAGAACAAGTGAAAATAGGCTTTTTACCTCATCTTGACTGACCTCAAGAAGTGAAACAGGTTTGGACCTGGTTGTATTTGGAGTGAGAGACTCCTAGGGAATACCAGGAAAGTCTGGAAATTTTTTTAAAAAAAAACCTCTGTGAAGAAGATAATTATAAACCTCTTCCATACTGGACACATCCATGACATTATCAGGAGTTAAGCTGAAGTGAAGGTGATTTTTCTTTTTAATGTGGAGCAAATTGCTGATGACATGAAGAAGAAATTCTATTCAATTAATTTAATTAATTTTCAGTGAATTGAAATCAAATTTACCTTGTCCACCCATGTCTTTCTCCTGACTGAAGCAGTAGCATATAGAGGAAATAATAGTGAAAAAATGTGGGGAAAGAATCCTACAATTAGGGCTCTGCAGAGATATTTCTCTTCCTTTCCCAACATTATTTTCAGCTCAGTAATTGAAATCTGCTGTTATCCACTGCCAACCTAATCTCACCATGTGACCAGTTCTTTTTGACTGCAATGCAACGTCCCTGCAAGGAAAATAGCAAGATGCCATTCAGCCCTTCTGCATTATTCAAAACCTCTCAGCTTCCCTCTCAACCATTCAGTGTTTTATGGATAAGCTATAGCCAGGCTTGCTCAGCAGGAGCATCTGAGGTAAAAAAAGGATTGAGTACCATTTTAGTCTATTCATATAACATCACTTGGCTTAATTGTGGAGAGGTTTGCTTCCACAGGACACTTTAGAAAATATTAATATTTCATGAGTAATGTTGTGGGGAAAAAACCCACAATGCTTAATGTTAAATAAAAGAATAGAGACTGACATCCCGTTGGTTAAATATTTAGCCTTCTTTCTTCTAGATAATAAATATCCATTTGAAGACATGACAGTTGCTACAACATTTTTTTAAGCGTTACTCAGAATATAAGGAATAAACTATATGTGACATTCATATACTGTATGTGTAATGGAGGGCTATTGGATATTTTATTAAAAGCAACAACCAGTTGACTTTCAAAAATATTAGTACATTAGGTATGTACAGTTACCTTTTCCCCTCTGTTTGTATTCTCCAAATTTACCACCCTCTTCAAGCTATTTTCATTTGGGGTCCCCCCACTCTGGGTCACATTTAAGTGCTAAACCTACATTTGGATTCCTACAGAGTGGAAAGCATCTGTGTAGGAATTTGGAGGAAAAGGATTAAGTAAGCTCACTCTTCTTGAATCCTGCATGCCCTGAACCCCTGTGTGGATTCAAGAATGAGTTGTATAAGAGTAGGGCTACCAGTCTAGGGCTGCAAAAGTCAAGGAAAGTGCTATTTATTTATTGATTTGATTTTTTGGATTTATAGGGCTGCCCAACTCCAACAATGTGACTCTGGACAACATACAACAAAAGCAAACAATAAACCAAGAAAAAAATTAAAAAGCTCTGCAACATATATTAAATATAAAATGGCGCCAAATATAATAATTAAACAACCAAAAGGGTACTCCATTCAACTGGACCAAAATGCCTGGAGAAAAAGCTGGGTCTTAATAGCTTTTCTAAAGGCAAACAGAGTTGGAGCTTGTTATATATTAGGGGAGGGGGGCAGATATTCCAGAGGATGGGATCAGCCACCAGAAAGGCATGCTTCCTAGGTCCTGTCAGAATGCAGTCTGACACCGACACGGAGGAGGGGGAGTTGACCATTGGGAATATCCAGGGTGGGAAAATTGAAGCAGAGAATGATTCAGGAGGCGGGAAGATCTAGAGCCACTGATTGGTGGGAATCAAGGGGCAGAGTCACCACTGCCTATGAGTGCAAGAGAAAGGAGAGCTGAAAAACATGCCAAGCAGAAGGAAGACCAATTGGCCCCTGATAAAAAATGGCGGGAAGGAGACAAAATAAAAAGATGCCAGCACAAGGAAGAGGTTGCTGGAGACAACCATTCATTGGGGCCTTCACTGGAGCCTGAACTGGTCGATGAATTGCCAATGCCTGAAGCAGTGCCTTCCACTGCTGAGAACCTGGACTCCAAGCCTTGCCTTGCCGCACTCATCTGCGGAGCCTTCCTTGCCTTGCCAGGTCTAGCTGAGGAGCCTTTGCTTGCTGCCTTACCGTGCTTCACAGTAGAGCCTTTCCTTTCCTTTCCTTGCCACATTTGGAACCAAAGCCTTCCCTTGCATTGCCATGTCCAGCCACAGAGTCTTGCCTTGCCGCATCCAGCCACGGAGCCTTGCCTTGCCTTGCTGTGTCCAGTTGCGGAGTCTTCCTTGCCTTGCCATGTCCAGTAGAGGAACTTTGCAGTACAGCCTTGTGCCCAGCAACAGAATCTCGCCTTGTTACTTCCCTGCAATTCACACTGAAGCCTTGCCATGTCTCCTGGTCATGCTCTGTTCCTGTACCTCGCTCTGCCACCTTACCACATGCTACAGTGGGACCCCAGAGCCCTTTTGTCACACCTTGCCCAGCCTTGTTGCCAAGTTGGAGCTGAGAGACTGAAGCCTGAGTGAAACTTGAACTCAGTTGCCTTCTTGAAAAGAATTCATAACAAGTAAATAAAGTTTATTTCTTCTTACCCTGGTTGGTCCTTACTCTGAACAGAACATGTCCCATGAGATGGCAAAGTTTAAAAGAAGGAACCTGGAAGGAGCCTTCCCTATGGGAACATGTGGGGTGGGCAGATGCATTTGGAAGAAGGTGGTCCCACAAGTAACCCAGTCCTATGCAATGTAGCTCTTTAAAGGTTAGATGCTAGGAAATAGATACAGAATACTCTAGCTCTTTGCTAATGGCTGTCCAGACATCTGGATCCCAGAGGTTGTAGCCTTATATGAGTCCTATTGATTAACTATGGCCAATCATGTCAATGTCAATTCTTATCAACTACACAAATAAATTTTCTCCAGGAGGATCTGTCTCCAACCTCATCCTTCAGATCTTCCAACAGCACACTCACTACCTTTGTTACTGAGTCCATCCGCCTTGCTGCTGGTCATCATCTTCTCTTTCCTTCCACCTTTCCCAGCATTATAGACTTCTCCGGAGAGCTAGGTTCTCACATAAATTGTTGAAGTATGATAACTTGAGCCTGGTCACTTGTGCCTCAATGAGATGTTCTGGGATTCCCATTTTTCTAATCTCATTCCACAGATTGATGTGATCAACACAATCAAAGGTCTTTCTATTATCAAAACTCAGCTCTTTCTTGTTCAGAAAGAGAATATTATGTCCTTCTTCCCTTGCTCACCATGTTCATATCCAATATGCAGAAAGTGACCAGAGACTTTTCACTAAACCTTAAGGAAGCAACCTCAGTAACAGCATATAGGGGGACACAGCTCTAGCAAAAGGAAGCAGCCAAGAGCAAATATCTACAGATCTGTCAGTGTTTCTTGATGTATTACACTCCACTATCTGTTTCCAGCAGCATCTGAAGATTTGCAAGATACACTATTGTTGAGTTTTGCACTTTACTTCTGTAGGCTCTTACTGTTATTATTTTTTTATTCAGTATTTGTATGGTGTTTATTAGGTTGTAAGTTACTTACTAATAATGAGAAATTGAGGATGACTGGATAACAGGAGCGAATAATACAAATTTGACGAAATGGTCAGTTAAGTCGTGGTCATTCACTTAATACCATACTGAGTTAAAATGCATCTGTTTTGAAATATATTTTGAGGACACAAATGAACGTGGTCAGCTCAGATTTAGTTTATCAGAGGTAAAGTGTAAATGAACAATGTATGACTGTATACGTACGGAACTGCTTTATGTTGTGTAATTTGAATTCTTTGACATCTGTACAAATTGATTTTCAATCTGTTGTTTTTTTATGAGTGAATGAACATCATATTAACATTTTCTTTTCCTTGGACATAGTGTTCAATTCATTTTGCATAAATGGCCTTTGTCCATATGAAAGGAAAACTTCAGATGTTCATCCGGTTAATCTTAGGAGCACTGTTCCCATTCCTGACTACTTTCAAGCGACTGGACACCTATATCTGCTAAATATTCAGGAATCTTCCAATGTTCTTGCTCCTTGGGAGACTCCAACGGAACTATATTGGGGACTCTGCCCAGCACTACTGCAGACTATAACCTGGGCACTTAGCAGTGTGGAAACTCTTTACACCCTCCTCAGATTAGCATGCCTAGCACACAGTTAATATATTCACAAAATCATCCAAGTAATGACAAAACAAAGTTGAATCATTTTATGGAGGAAAAGCAATTAGAAACGTGGTTATGATCAGCTGGAACTTTTTTCTAACAATCAGAAACAGAAAATGAGAATGAAAGCTAATGAAAAAAAATCTGTTCCCTGTGCCAGAAGATTCACTGTTTGCTTATTTATTTTGGAATTATACATTATATCACATTCTCATTAAATTTATTTCTAGGTATGGCAGAAGTGAATTTGAGATTATTTTATAATTTTCATCTCATCCTTCTTTTCTGTATGATTAGAGTAGTACTGTGTTTAAACACACAAAGCTGTTGACATCATAACTAGTGAGTAAACAAGCCTCAAAGATATCGCCAGCAAAATGATGATTAAGAACTTAGTGACTAAAACATATTGGAAAATTGGGGGGAGAGGGGAAGGTTGCACCAGAAAGTGACAATGTGGTAGATGGATCAAAATGCCAGACCTTAAATCAGATAGAAGGGTAGATAGGCTTGTACCCCTTTCATTTCTGAAAACCATATGGCTTATGTTCTTGCACACTTGGTGCTGTGTTTTTAAAAATGGTAGCTTGGAAGGCAGTTTGGCTTTTACAATTAATGCAGAACAATATAAATAAATAGCATTTATTGTTTCAGACCTGTAAATCATCTCCCAAAATCAAGGCAGTTCACATCCTTCAAATATATCCAAACTCAGTCTCTCATTTCTTTCAGAATGCATGTTATAGTTTAGTGGTAAATTCAATAAAATAATGGCTAATTGACCTTTATTAGCTATATGGATATCTGACATTTCTATTTTTCTCATCAAAATTGTTACCAAAAATATTACTTTCTGTAAGGTAGATTGTTTTCAACTAATTTACACACACACACACACACACACACACACCCCTTGGGTAAAACAGCCAATAGGTTTCACATGAAACTTCCTGATTTCACACTGGTTCTATTTTAAATAAATTGTGTTATCCTTTTATTTTTAGGTGCTAAATATATGGCAAACCAAAATTTTAAATGAAGCAATTAGTATCAAAAATCTCCAAAGGAATGTAGTAAAAAGATAAATGGAAGACTTCCAAGTTATACTGTGATGAGACTGTCACTTCATGGAAAATAAAAAAAGAAAACATTGGGCCTAAAAAGTAGGCAAGTGACAAGGCAATTGGAATGGCTGTACAAAATCAGACTTTATTTTCAAGCTGTTTCTCTGTCCATTATATATTTCTTAGAAACAGATTGTTTTGTAGAAACATGAAACACAGAAAGTAGAAATCTGCTACTTTCCAGAGCTGAAATTTGAAGCATGATCTGAGATTTATTTTTAGTTTACTAATTATTTCTCTGATACAATTTAGCTGGGTCTACTTTTTTTTAAGAGTTAGTGGTCAGTTTGCTGTTTAAGTAAAATTTACTTTCTAAATTTACAGTTTAAAGCAATAAATAGACTGTGCTAGATAATCTATGTAGAGAATTAATTTATTCTCTATTAGCCCAGGGGTAAAAAAAAAAAAAGATCAGCTGTCATGTTAATGAATATCTGATTGTTTGATGAATACAGGTAGGCTTTGAAAAAGAAACACTCTGCTTACAGGTTAACCTCGCTCCTACTTGGAAAATTATTTTCCAGCTCTTAGCAATTTTCAAGTCAATTTAATAGTGTGTTAACCAATGTTGTCAATTAAACTGAAATGCCCAAGTGCTCAGCTGAGCTTCCTAATGACAGTAAATCATAACATAGCTCAGACCTTTACAGTTCCTTTTAATTAACCAATAGATGTATTGATTTCAAGTGCTTATATCCACCACCACCATTTCAAGTGTTTTGTTTTTCTGTTACAATTTGAATAATTAAAATTAACAGGAAGTAAAATGGTAAGTAAAACCCTAAATAAAGCATTGTTGTTGTTTATTCGTTTAGTCGCTTCCGACTCTTCGTGACTTCATGGACCAGCCCACGCCAGAGCTTCCTGTCGGTCGTCAACACCCCCAGCTCCCTCAGGGACGAGTCCGTCACCTTTAGAATATCATCCATCCACCTTGCCCTTGGTCGGCCCCTCTTCCTTTTGCCCTCCACTCTCCCGAGCATCAGCATCTTCTCCAAGGTGTCCTGTCTTCTCATTATGTGGCCAAAGTATTTCAGTTTGGCCTTTAATATCATTCCCTCAAGTGAGCAGTCTGGCTTTATTTCCTGGAGGATGGACTGGTTTGATCTTCGTGCAGTCCAAGGCACTCTCAGAATTTTCCTCCAACACCACAGTTCAAAAGCATCGATTTTCCTTCGCTCAGCCTTTCTTATGGTCCAGCTCTCGCAGCCATATGTTACTACGGGGAACACCATTGCTTTAACTATGCGGGCCTTTGTTGTCAGTGTGATGTCTCTGCTCTTAACTATTTTATCGAGATTTGTCATTGCTCTTCTTCCAAGGATTAAGCGTCTTCTGATTTCCTGACTGCAGTCAGCATCTGCAGTAATCTTCGCACCTAGGAATACAAAGTCTTTCACTGCTTCTACATTTTCTCCCTCTATTTGCCAGTTATCAATCAAGCTGGTTGCCATAATCTTGGTTTTTTTGAGGTTTAGCTGCAAACCAGCTTTTGCACTTTCTTCTTTCACCTTCATCATAAGGCTCCTCAGTTCCTCTTCGCTTTCAGCCATCAAAGTGGTATCATCTGCATATCTGAGATTGTTAATGTTTCTTCCAGAGATTTTAAATAGGATTGAATCCCTATGTCTTTCTCCTAGCATAGATTATTCAGTAGAGTGGCCATGGGACTTGCTGTTCCAAAACCAGGCCTAAGGCCTAACTGAAACACATGGAGAAAATTGGCCTCATCCAATAATAACCTGGAGATTTGGGATTAGTATCACTTTTTTTCTTAAATAACAACTCACCTTATGTGCTACCTTTATTTCTAGTCCCAAATCCCTGAATCTGCAATCTTATTTTCTTCACCACACTTGAGAACAAGAACCACAGCTTTTCACTGAGTTGTGTCAGTTCTTGAGAAAGAACTTCTGTTCACCTAGATTCCATAAAAAGGAAAATAAAATAAATTGCCTACATCTATATCCATCCATGTCCTTGTTTCAAGTTTTGTGAATGCAGAAACTTCTAATATGCAGAATGCAGCAACTTCTAATGGCTTTGCAACTCTAAGAGTCGCAAAGCCATTAAGCTGTTGTTGTTGTTTTTTAATAACTTCTAGGGCAGCTGACCAGGAATAGATAATACACAAATGGGCCTTATTTCTGAGTAGACACATACAGGTTCCATTTAAGCTTCTGTTTTATAATTTTATTAATGATATGGAAACCTAATCAAATAAATATATTAATAATCTGTTCATTAAATTTGTTTCTCTTGCATTCATTGAACTGGATTCCAAGATTATCATGCTTTCTTTAGAGAAGACTCCATCACTGATGGAAAAGCACTCTTGCATCCAACAACTCTACTTATGGCTGAATAAGAACTGGCGCAACTTCCAAATTAGATCATACCCAGTATTAGGTATCTTTTAAAGATCCAGAAATTAACATTTTAAAAAATTACTACACTATAACCACCTGATTGCAGTATATGTCTAGAATAAATAAACATATATTATGCACTTCTGAGGAACAACAGTGAAAGCATAATAGACCTTTCAAATGGATGAAGATTATAGAATGTCCAAGGTTTAAAGCAAGTACACATTTCCATTTATTTATTTGAAAAAGATACTACTAAGAACTTTTTCATTTCTTCTCTGAAATTGATTACATTTCCTGTACACTTGTTCCTTCTACTGGAACTGAAGGCTATCAGAATTCAGGCAGATCTACATGGCCATCCTCAGGAACATGCTGCTGTCATCACAATACATGTATAAAAGGAGCAGGGGTTGTGTTGTAAAGCTGCAACACTGCTGTTTTATTCTTTCTCCTCTTATTTTCCTGCAGATGGGTAGCTGTAGGAGTCCAGAAAGACTGTGTGTTTTAAAAAAGGATCCACTTATCCCTCTACATTATCTGTAGAAAACTTTAATGAAAATGTCTTAAAGGAGTTCCTAATTAAGTAAAATTTATTACCAATTAAATTTAATTGGCAAAACTTCAGAAAAATAGGTACTTCAACAAAGAGTTGGGTTAAAGTTTATTTTCCAAATTGTGGTTTGGGAAATAATATTTGCAGAGTTTCAGAAGGATAGGTATGCGATCATTGAGTGATAATTAATCAAATATAATTTTATGAAGCTTGCAGGTCAGTTAACAGAATAACATCTTTAAATATTCATGCCCGGTTGAGTAGATAAAAGACACTTTAACAGTATTATATGATAGTGTAAAATGAAGAGGTTGTACATATGGTTGAATGCAAAGGAAGGTATAAATGTAAACTGCCAAATGATACCAAATTCAAGAACTGTTGAGACTATTAATCAATTTCTAATGCACAGATTATGAAAGCTTCATATACAATTTAGACATTTACCTAACAAAGTTAGGTAAAACTGAAGTTTCTGTCCACTAGGAAACTAATAAACCTGTGCACATTTTTCAGAAGAATAATTTAAAAACCAAACAGAAAGGGATTTCTGGATATCCTTCAGTGAGCCCCCTTTTTTCAGGGCAGAGCTGTTCACAAGAATGTACTCAACACAGTTTCAAGTACAGAAATGTGGATGCAGTATGTTCTTTATCTTGTGTAAACGTACAACATGAACTAGGCCAGTACATTTTGCCTGGCCTATATTTAAAGCAATACAAGAGAGAACTATTTTAGTGTTATTTAAAGGCTCCCATTTTGAAAGTGCATAGTTTCTAAAAAGATTCTCTAGCTGAAGGCCCTGCAGCTGTAATTTCCATGCCACTCGCTGCAAATGCTATTGGAAGCAGAGAAGCAGACAGTTTGTTCAGATTCCTTTGCCAGCTGCCGCAGGTGTGGTAGCAAGAAAAATTGGGAAAGGCATCAATGGCGGATCAGGAGTATTTTTTAAAAAATGACAACAAAACAGCATGTTTATAAATGGGATATTTAGGGTTTTAATTATTGCGATAAGAAGCAACCATCAGCCAACCAAACAGATGGCAATCTCACTGCCCACTAGATTTAAAAATATCTCTGGGGATTTAGAACAATGAGCAGGCCTTCTGCAATTAATCTAACAACTAAGAATTGTATCTGGAGCACTAATTAAAAGCTTAGCTTTGAATAAATGAGTTTTCTCAAAGAGAAACCTAGTTCCAAACTGTGTTAATGTGTTCTTTTTAATACTGAATCATATTAACAACTTCCCAGAGAAAGAGATGGATTTCTCTTTCTCTTTTCTTTTAAAACAAATATTTATTGAATAATGCAAACATTTCCAAATCCCTACCCTTTAGGATTAAGCTAACAGCTCTAGTGTTGCTTATCAAACTTTTAAGCTTCCACAACTTAGATGTAGTGCATATGCCAGCCTATTGTTATTTCTACAAAAGTAAGTGCAAGCTATTATCTAAGTCCTGCAAAAAGATAATACTGTTTCCTATCATAAATAGCATTTTATTTATTTATTGGTTAGGGTTATATCCTGACTTTCATTCAAGAGCTCCAGTGGCATGGCATAAACCCTGCCCCCCTTTTTTCCTGTCTCCTGTGAGGTTATGTATCACACCAGAAGTCTTTTTCCTCTTCTTAAGGGTCTTCTGAACACTGTACCAGGTGAGCCTAATCCCAACCCTAGAACTAGGGGCCTGCAAGCTGCGAAAGTAGTCCACAGGAGCTGGGCAGATTCCAGTGCTGACTGAATCAGAAAGTGAGGCTTGGAAGATTTTATCCATGGGTTGGAAGAATGGGAAAACACTACTTTAAAATTAGAACAGCTAAAGACAATTTTAAGTTTCTTCTGGTTTGGGCTGGAGATGAGACAAAGGCAAGACCAGGAGGTCATGGCAAGAGAAATGTGGGCAAGTGGATAGAAGCCCGCAAGTGAAGAAATGATGTGATTTGCCCCCGTGAAGCACTTTCCATTGCTTCACCTGGCACTTGCAACAGATAAGGGAGGCTTCTGTGCATGCTCAGCGCATCTTCTTGCTCGTGCCAGTGAGGACAGTAGGAGCAAGTGACACAAATCGGTCTGTCTGTTTCATTCTTAAAACTGAGGGGACCACGTGGGATTGTACAGCAGCTTTGATTGGGGTGCTTTGCTCAAGAACAGAGATCTGTCTGTGTATTGTGGAATCAAAACCCGTCTATTAAAGTAAAGGCTTATATATTACAAGCAGCAGTTTGTACTGATTAACAGCCTGCTAGGTATTTAAAAGTCTGACAACCTGTCATTATCATATTTATCCTCCTACTGTAAGATGATGATATTATGATCTGGGAGAGGCAAAATGCTGGTTCAGTCAGGTTTTGGATTAGAACCTACATTCTTTATAAACAAGCTTGAAATAATATATGAATAGAAGATTTACGTGGAGAAAAAAACAAAAGTGACAGACTTGCCCATCCAGGCATGTAACTTTGATCACTTAGCTCTTAAAAACTGAGTTGTTCCTGTGTATTCAGCCAGGCTTCTGATGCTGGTTAAGGGTTGCCATGTCTTCTTCCTTGCAGGCTGACAGATCCTTGCTATTTTAGTTATTTATTTAGCACATTTTTCCACTGCCCATCTCAAACACAACTCTGGGCGGCTATTTTGGGCATAGCTATCAATGTTCCTACTGAAATTAACCAGTAAAGATAGATGAAAATTTCATTCAGTTTGTTATCAACTTACCAACATTTGTACATAGTTTCAAAAGATGGAAAGAATTTGAGATTTTTTCTAATGAAATGTAAACAATTGTTAAACTGACAGTTTGTCTACTTTCATATGACTTGGAAGCAAGACAGAAAGACCAGGACTTACCAATAAACCTCATATGGTAAGTAAAAAACCAGATTGGAATAAATCAAGTCATCTAAGATATGATTTACCCTTTTCTAGCAACTAATTATATGCAATTACTTGTTTGTGCCTTATATTTTTGTTTGTTTGTGCCTCATTATATTTCAACAATGCACGCTGTCATTAGACAATTGTGCCTCAGAACTAAATAACCGTCCTGAGTTTTTCAAGCAGAAATGTGTGATATAAATTTAATAATAATAATAATAATAATAGTAATAATAATAATAATAGCAACAACAACTATAACATGGAGAAGGAGGAGGAGGAGAGATTTTTAGCTTGCCTTTCCTAAGGCAGAAGTATACAAATCAATACAAAATGATGAAGCTTCCTAATTAATTTTGTGGAAGTATAACTTCATGGTATCTTATGTACACAAACGCATACACACAGTATAAACATACATACATACATACATACACACACACACACACATACATGCATACATACATACATATACACATACATGTACATATTGTTGTTGTTTATTCATTCAGTCGCTTCCGACTCTTCGTGACTTCATGGACCAGCCCACGCCATAGCTTCCTGTCAGTGGTCAACACCCCCAGCTCCCCCAGGGATGAGTCCGTCACCTCTAGAATATCATCCATCCACCTTGCCCTTGGTCGGCCCCTCTTCCTTTTGCCCTCCACTCTCCCTAGCATCAGCATCTTCTCCAGGGTATCTTGTCTTCTCATTGTGTGGCCAAAGTATTTCGGTTTTGCCTTGAATATCATTCCCTCAAGTGAGCAGTCTGGCTTTATTTCCTGGAGGATGGACTGGTTTGATCTTCTTGCAGTCCAAGGCACTCTCAGAATTTTCCTCCAACACCACAGTTAGAAAGCATCGATCTTCCTTCGTTCAGCCTTCCTTATGGTCCAGCTCTTGCAGCCATATGTTACTACGGGGAACACCATTGCTTTAACAATGCGGACCTTTGTTGTCAGTGTGATGTCTCTGCTCTTAACTATTTTATTGAGATTTGTCATTGCTCTTCTCCCAAGGATTAAGCGTTTTCTGATTTCCTGACTGCAGTCAGCATCTGCAGTAATCTTCGCACCTAGAAATACAAAGTCTTTCACTGTTTCTACATTTTCTCCCTCTATTTGCCAGTTATTGATCAAGCTGGTTGCCATAATCTTGGTTTTTTTGAGGTTTAGTTGCAAGCCAGCTTTTGCACTTTCTTCTTTCACCTTCATCATAAGGCTCCTCAGTTCCTCTTCGCTTTCAGCCATCAAAGTGGTATCATCTGCATATCTGAGATTCCAGCGATTTTAACTCCAGCCTTGGATTCCTCAAGCCCAGCACGTCGCATGATGTGTTCTGCATACAAGTTGAATCGGTAGGGTGAGAGTATACAGCCCTGCCATACTCCTTTCCCAACCTTAAACCAGTCCGTTGTTTCGTGGTCTTTCTTACTGTTGCTACTTGGTCGTTATACACATTCTTCAGGAGGCAGACAAGATGACTTGGTATCCCCATACCACTAAGAACTTGCCACAATTTGATATGGTCCACACAGTCAAGGGCTTTGGAATAGTCAATAAAACAGAAATAGATGTTTTTCTGAAACTCCCTGGCTTTTTCCATTCTCCAGTGGATATTAGCAATTTGGTCCCTAGTTCCTCTGCCTTTTCTAAACCCAGCTTGTACATCTGGCAAGTCTCGCTCCATGAATTGCTGAAGTCTACCTTGCAGGATCTTGAGCATTACCTTACTGGCATGTGAAATGAGTGCCACTGTTCGATAGCTTGAACATTCTTTAGTGTTTCCCTTTTTTGGTATGGGGATGTAAGTTGATTTTTTCCAATCTGATGGCCATTCCTGTGTTTTCCAAATTTGCTGGCATATAGCATGCATTACCTTGACAGCATCATCTCGCAAGATTTTGAACAGTTCAGCTGGGATGCCGTCATCTCCTGCTGCCTTGTTATTAGCAATGCTTCTTAAGGCCCATTCAACCTCACTCTTCAGGATGTCTGGCTCTAGCTCACTGATCACACCGCCAAAGCTATCCCCAATATTGTTATCCTTCCTATACAGATCTTCCGTATATTCTTGCCACCTTTTCTTGATCTCTTCTTCTTCTGTTAGGTCCTTGCCATCTTTGTTTTTGATCATAACCATTTTGACCTGGAATTTACCTCCAATGTTTCTAATTTTCTGGAAGAGGTCTCTTGTCCTTCCTATTCTATTGTCTTCTTCCACTTCCGTGCATTGCTTGTTTAAAAATAATTCCTTATCTCTTCTGGCTAACCTCTGGAATTTTGCATTTAATTGGGCATATCTCCCCCTATCACTGTTGCCTTTTGCTTTCCTTCTTTCTTGGGCTACTTCTAGTGTCTCAGCAGACAGCCACTTTGCCTTCTTGGTTTTCTTTGGGATGTATCTTTCTTTGGGATATATTTTGTTGCCGCCTCCTGAACAATGTTGCGAACTTCTGTCCATAGTTCTTCTGGGACCCTATCTACTATGTCCAGTCCCTTAAATCGATTCTTTACCTCCACTGCATATTCCTGAGGGATATTAGTGAGCTCATTTCTAGCTGATCTGTGGGTCTTCCCTAATCTCTTTAGTCTGATCCTAAATTGTGCAAGAAGAAGTTCGTGATCAGAACTACAGTCAGCTCCAGGTCTTGTTTTTATCGACTGTATAGATGACCGCCACCTTTGGCTGCAAAGGATGTAATCAATCTGATTTCGGTGTTGTCCATCTGGTGAAGTCCATGTAGAAAGCCATCTCTTAGGTTGTTGGAAGAGAGTGTTTGTTATGCAGAGTGAGTTGTCTTGGCAAAATTCCATCAGCCTATGTCCTGCTTCATTTTGTTCTCCCAGGCCATGCTTACCTGTAATTCCAGGTGTCATTTGACTGCCCACCTTAGCATTCCAGTCTCCCGTGATGAAAATAACATCTCTTTTAGGTGTGTTGTCCAGTAGGTGCTGCAGATCCTCATAGAACTGCTCTACTTCAGCTTCTTCAGCATCTGTAGTTGGGGCGTATATTTGGATCACTGTGATGTTAGATGGCTGAATTGGAATTGAGATCATTCTATCGTTTTTTGGATTGTATCCAAGCACTGCTTTAGCCACTTTACTATTAATTATGAAGGCTACTCCATTTCTTCTGTGGTCCTCTTGTCCACAGTAGTAGATCTGGTGGTCATTTGATGTGAAGTGGCTCATTCCAGTCCATTTCAGTTCATTGATGCCCAAAATATCTATCTTTAATCTTGACATCTCACCAATAACCACATCCAATTTGCCCTGGCTCATAGATCTTACATTCCAGGTTCCAATGGTGTGTTGATCCTTAGAACATCGGATTCACCGTTCACCACCAGCACTGTCGGCCGCTAACCGTCCTTTCGGCTTTGAGCTAGCTGCGTCATCATGTCTGGGGCTAGTTGAACTCATTCTCTGTTCCTCCCCAGTAGCATTTTGACCCTCTTCCGACCTGGGGGTCTCATCTTCCGATGGTATACCGACTTATCTCTGGTTGTACTGATCCATTTAGTTTTCACGGCAAGAATACTGGGGTGGGTTGCCATTACCTTCCCCAGGGATCGCATTTAGTCTGACCTCTCTGTCATGACCTTCCCGTCTTGGGTGGCCCTTCACGGTTTAGCTCATGGCATCATTGAGGTGCTCAAGCTCCAGCACCACGACAAGGTAACGATCCTTTGCTGAAGACATGTACATATACATATACATATTCATATTTAAAATCTAATAATGTAAATTATATTCACTAACTAACATCCTTTTATTGCTAGGTAATTTCTACATCTTATACTGCACTCCTGAAAAAAGTCTCTCTTCTGATAATAGTATTTCCTAGCGGGACAAAGATGGGAAATTCCACTTCGGCAAACCCTGAATGCACATACTGTGTGTGTGTGTGTGTGTGTGAGAGAGAGAGAGAGAGAGAGAGAGAAAGTGTTCTGTATGCATACCTGGCATTGGGGGTTGGAGAATCTCCACATGAAGGGGAATTGTAGCCAACATTTATTAACTACAATTGCTTATTAACTTAAAAGCAAGTAAACAAGCACATAACCCAATTTTCGGTACATAAGCCATCTCACAGTCACTGAAGATGGAGACTAATGCACTGATTGTTCCTGCTGGGTGTACCAGCCTGCACATGGCCTGATACCTGGGAAATTCAGCTGAACCCTCCTCCTGTGCAGTGAAGTTGCCAAAAGTACTGGAGCATGTTTGATTCTTGCTAAAAGTGCTGGACTGTTACAAAAGAGGGGTGCTTAAATGTGGCTGAGGAGTTAAAGTGAGGTGCAGTAGCTACAACAATCTTCTTTTCTTTCTTTTTCACACACAACCCTAAGATCACCAACATGTTACATTTCTAAGAACTTTCAGAGTCGAGAGTGTTGGCTCTCTGACATACTTCACTGGCAGCTAGTGGTGTCCTGTTTGCATGAAAGCAGATATATATCCCCCCAGCTTTTGTTTGTGCGTGTGCGTGTGTGCGTGTGTGTGTGTGTATTTCATTCATTCCTGTGAAATGCCTGAAAATAGGCTTCGACTTCCTGAATAAATTTCAGTTTACCTGCTAATTGAATAAGTTCTTATGTGTCATTTGAAAAAAGAAAGGGGAAAAGCAGGTGGATTGGGAAAATAATAAATAAATAAATAAATGGCCCGCTTCCTGTAATAAGAAACTTATTCTATAAAAATGTCAGTCTTAGTCACAGGCAGTCTGAAATAGCAAACTTCATCAGGAGAGAAAAGCATCTATTTAAAGTCATCTTCTGAGAAGATGCTTCCTATTTGGTGGTCTCTCTTGTATAGAGGTCATTACAACTGTGATAAGCAACCTAAGCCAACAACAACATTTCTTTTTCTTTACAAATGATCATTTGGATGTTCTGTATAAGTAACATGCAACTCTGTGTTATGTGGAGAACATATAAAAATAAATGATCATAGGAAACAAAGGAAAAGCAACAGATTGCTTCTGGGAGC